>NC_062970.1:2544795-2912705 GCF_023119035.1 Salvia hispanica | reverse complement strand
TCAGCGAATTTAACCCCTTATTCCGAAATTTCTCTTGAAACAATTCCCCAAACTATTTTTATCACGGCCTAACCCATTGTTTGTACAACAAAACATTTTTGCATTGCAGACACGAATGGAGGGTGGATGGAGTTAAGTCCCAGACTCCCAGTCAATAAATATTTTTATTAATTACCAGGTTATATCAAATTATTTCACAAGTGTAACTAAGTACTGAATTTGAGAATATAATTATATTACGTAATGGGCCTGATCAATTTGGGCTTAGTTCAAGCCAACTTAATTCTTCTGGACTATAATAGTGGACCAAGTTTGATATGACCTTAATTACATCTCCGTTGGGCTCGTAGGTGCACATGGGGTCGTCCATGAATGCCCCTCAAACGACCAACGACGTGAATACATGTTTAAGTGCGTCTCCAGTTTACGCATGTTCGTAATTCTAACTATTACATCAACCATGATGAGGTGACATGAAAGAGCTAACCATTCAAATTAACTTCAAACCATTAACTCACAATACAACATGTGAATATCCATGAATGACAACCATTCATGCAACATTAATTTCTATAGTCCTTCTACAGTATTATATTGTCATTGTTAAAGTTTTGTCCATGTCTCTTCTAGTTCACTGGAGCTCGTATTGTCTCAATGATGCAACAAATGAGACGAACATGATTTGTCTTTGGAGACAATTCTCCTAACCAAAAGCACTATCGGGGCGTATAACCTCATCTTACCGAAAGAGACCTCATTGGCTCGACTATCAGGGGCGGACACACATAGAAGAAGGGTGGGGCTTAAGCCCTTACCCAAAATTAATTTTTTTTGTTTTTTCTACTTCTAAAGTCTTTTATATTTCTGAAAAATCATCTATAGCCCTTACTAAATAAGTGTCTAGAAGACTGAATCATCAAAAATTATATGATAAAAGGGCTGAAATAAATCTGAAAATAAAAATTGCAGACAAAAATGGACAACAATGGCCGCCGGGTGTTTGTGAAGAAGATGATTCAATTTATAATATAATAATATTATTAGTGTCTCAAAAACTGTGTCAATTTATTTATGAATCTATCTATACTAATATAGAGTGAGAGTTGTCTTAAAAATAACAAGATTGCCATTGTTGGCGGGAAAGCTGTCGATCATTGTGCCCATCCAATTGTTATTACCAGCATGGAAGACAGTTTATGACATAATATTGGTCACTGTGAAAGCTTTTTATTAGATACGTTGGATGCTGTGAAATCTTTTTATTGCATATGTTGGATGCTGTTAAAATTCAAAGCTACCATTTTCGAAAATTGTGATCATTCGATAAAAAACAGAGCCAACTCCAACAAGTTTTTCTATAAATACCAACCATCAATGCATGTTCATTTCCTGTCTTCACAATCTATTTCATTCCTTCAATTTTGTTTCTCTTCTCCTTGATTTTACTCATCCTATGTTAAAAATATGTGTTTTGACATTTTTCATTTGTTTTGTTTTTTTGTTTGTAGAAGATAAAAATATGCAAATATTTGAGATGCTATTTGTCTTCATTAATGGCTCATTCTTTATGACTGCGGATGCATCTGTCAGTCTGCACAAAAGATAAAAGATTAGAATTATTGACATGACATGAGAGATTGCTTTATTTTGCCAAAAACAACGCTCAATATCTCATTCTAATTACTACGAAGGCACCTGTTGGCTTGCAAAAAGATAGAAGAAGAAATAGTAACTGATAGAAGTATTTTGCAGGGTACATTTTGCATACCTACATGACTCTTCTCCAGCAACCACTCAAATGGCTCTGCTGCAACAGCTACTCAACCAGCTAGCCTAAAGCAAACAAGTAGAAGTATTTCAGACAATTCTTGAC
Organism: Salvia hispanica; assembly: GCF_023119035.1. Classification (NCBI taxonomy): domain Eukaryota; kingdom Viridiplantae; phylum Streptophyta; class Magnoliopsida; order Lamiales; family Lamiaceae; genus Salvia; species Salvia hispanica. The sequence continues at coordinate 2,910,832 of NC_062970.1, read as the reverse complement.
ATGGGAAAAATCTGTTCCAGCATCTTCACACTTCATAGCATTTGCATAAATGTAGGAGGAAATGGAGAAGAAGTAGCAACTTGCCAAGAAATAAGGTGGGTTTGCTAAATCCTTCACTTATTTATACCTATTTATTGAAATGATAAGATTAGGAAAAGATGGTTAGTTTCTCATTGCATAACAAACATTAATGTCTATTTTCAGTCTATAAAATGGAACATCTTAATTGCAATAGTCGATTGCCATGGGAAACAGATTCAATATTCCATTCTTAGTTGCTATCGAGGCACAAGTTGGGTTGCCAAAAGATAGAAGATAGAAGTTTTTGCAGGGAACGGTATGCATTCCTACATGGCTCTTCTCCAACAGCTGCTCAACCAACTAGCCTAAAGCAAACAAGTAGAACTATTTCAGAGATACAAGTTTTTAATAGTGTAATATTATTTTTATGTACTATTCTTTGTGTGTGATTTTTAATAGTGTAATATATTTTTTATGTACTATTTTCGTTGTGTAAAAGAAGATAATTTTGAAACAAAGCAAGTTTTAATGTGCAATTTGTGAAATAAAAGAGGATCAAAAGAATATTATTTAAATGTTATTAGTGGAGGACTAATAAAATAAAAAAAGTATTTACTATTTTGGAAAGAATAAAAATTAAAATTATGTCTATTTTTATATACTAGTGTTAACACCATGCTATGCATGGGACAAAAGAGTTTAAAAAAATAAATATGAAAAAAATGAAAAAAATAATATGTACAAGTAAAGACCAAAAATTAAAATCAGATAATTTGAAAATCCTACTTACAATATTTGGACAATCATCTAATTTTAGTCCCTTAACCCCCTAGAAATCTACTCCCTCCGTATTAAAAAAATATAAACATTTAAAATAACATGAGTTTTAATGCACAATTGATAAAGTAAGTGGGAAAAATTTATAAAATAAGAGAGAAGAAAATAAAAATGAGTAAAGTAAGAGAGAGAAAATAGATTAAATTACTTTAAATCAAATCTAAAAATTCAAATACACTTTTATAGAAAACGTTTTAATAAACAGATAATAATAGGCCATGACTAAAAACATGCCTTTTAGAAATAGGCCAACATGAGCAAGCAAATACTAAAATACAAGTAAAATTTTCACAATTAAAATACTCGCTTTAACGAGAATTTAAGTTAAATAGATAATAATACCTATGGGTATATATCTTGAATAAAATATGATAAATATTATATTAATTATATCTACAAATATTTATTACAACAATTTAGTTATACCACAATGAGTTTAATTACCAATAAATAATATAAAAACCCTTAAAGTTGAAATTGTAGTTAGTAGTAGTACTTATTATAATGTCTCAGCTATTTTGGCATAACTCGAAAGGAAAAAAATTGGTGATTAGCTTGGTTTGGTTGATTTATTATAATTAAAATAAAAATAATAATAATAATATTTTATAAAATAATAAATTATATAAGTATACTAAAAAGATTGATGAAAGCATAATCAAATATACCTTAAAAATATATATTATAAGCATTTATTATAATAATTTTTTAACAAACTAATTTTTTCATTTAAGATTAACAGGAGTACTATAATTATTTTATAATTAAATATAATTAGTGTCATAGACCTTACTATAAATTAGTTCTCGAATAATTGCAAATTAACTACATATATACACTTAAATTTCATATTCAAAATTTTAGAGATTGTAACTTCTCTAACAAAATATAATTAGTAATATAAAACTTATTATAATTAACTTTTACAATCAATTGGAACTAACTCCATAAATACATCAAGTGAATATTCAAATCTCACTATAATTATAAAATGATAACTTTTGAAATTTTAGGTTTGGTATTTTAGTTTTTTCAATATTAATATATTATTCTTTATTTACTTATAATCATGTTAATTTTTTTTTTACTTAAATATCAACAATCTTTAAATCTTATTCTAACATAATAGTAATTAAATTTTGTTATAATTCGAAACTTTCATTAATTAATTTATGTACTTTAGTTTAATAGTATTACATTTATTATCACAAAAATAATATTAGTGTGTGATATTAATTGAGAAATTGACTAAGTTTATTTCTATTCAGTACAACACAAATTATTGTTGCATACTATATTTTATTAACAATTATTTTTGGCCATGGATATTGCTTAATTTATTTAATCTTGTCATGGATATTGCTTAATTAATTTTTGGCCATGGATATTGCTTAATTATCAAAATCTTGTCACTAAAATAAATAATTTTAAATAGGGTATTTCATCAAATCATAGTATACTTGGAAAAATTTATCGTAATTAAATAAGGTGTTTCATCTAACATGTTTCTTGTTTATTTTTATAATTATCATTTATCTACCTCAATATATTTATTTTTAATATTACAAATTTAATATTAAGCTTCTATTGTCATAACTTCCACAACAAAATTTAATATTTATTTTTAATATTACAAATTTAATATTTATCCTTGTAGTATTTTTAATACTTAATGTGTGATATAGTATGTATGTGTAAAGCATTATATTTTTGTTAACCTTGTCATATCTATTTAATTTAATTTTATTATTTTACATAAAGAGTACACTCACAACAAAAATTATTTTGTCACAATGTTATCCGATGAGTATATCTCCTCATTTTGTGTAGTTAATTTTTTAACATTTGTTGAATAGAGTATATAATATCATTGTGCTGTGCAAGTTTAGGGAATTTATTTTTTATTTCCTCTAAATAAAATTATAGCAAAATTTTATAATGCTCTCTTAATAACAATCCATAAGAAAAAACTAAACATCTCAATAGAAAAAAAAATTACAACAAATATTATATTAAGTACCAAACTAATATTCAACACTATTGGTTTTGATGACTTAGCATACTTATGATGTATGGCCAAAAATTAAATAAATATTAGAATTATTTATGATAAAATAAATTAAAATCAATTTAATTCTAACTATTTTATACTAAATTTAAATGTAGATATATTTACAAATTATATATCTTAAATATTAAATATACATTTTAAATATAATTGTAAAATAGTTTTAATATAATAAAAGGTTGTAAAAATATTTAATAAATTAATATATAAATCTAGTTATTTATTTAGAAGAATTTCATTTAAAAATACATAATCATAGTCTAATAAAGTAAATGTTGAAATTGAACCTATATCTTTCTCTCCCCTCTCTATCACTTTGTTTCTCTTCCTAATCGGCGCCGCCTCAACCACCGCCGTGCCGACCTAAACCGCCGACCGCGCCACCCACCGCTCTCTTTTCTTCTCTCTCAAATCGGCGGCCCCACGAAACGCCCGCCCGCGCTCCACCACCGTACCTCGCGCTAGTCCGCAGCTTCACGCCCGCCGTCCACTGCTCTCTCTTCTTCTCTCTCAAATCGCGGCCCCACGACAACGCTCGCTCCACCGCTCCTTCCTCCGTGTAAGCTTTTACACCACATCACATACGTCCTTGTAGCGTGCTTGAATCGGACCTCTAAGACATAAGCTTTTCTATAGTAAGAGCATCTCCATGCTAAATAAAGCCAAATAGGCTAGCATTCTCTCTCCCCCACGTCCATAACACTAAAAATCCACCATATCAGATTTAGGCCTGCCATAGGGCCCACCGCAATAAAAATAATTCAAAATATACTATATTTACAGAATTAAAATTACGATTAAATTACGGAATTAAATTTACGACACATATACGGGAAAATTAATCCATTCCATTCAAAAAAAAGTACAAAGATTTTTTAAAAAAAGTACATGATTTTTTTTTAAAAAAGGGCTTCCACACACGAGCCCCGCCACTCTCTACTCCTCATCGCCGCGCGCCACCCGTGGTATCGAGCCCACGTCGGAACCCCTTAGCCGTGCCCTCACGACATCCAAATCAACCCGCATGCTCTCGAGCATCGAGTGAAGAAACATCTTCTCCGTGGGTCGAGTGGCGGTCCTCCAATCTTGGAAGACCTTGTACATCTGAGCCCTCGTTTGGTTACGCGAATGGAGAGTGTACTCGAGTGGGGTAGGTGGGAGGGCGGAGGACCTGGACCTCGCGGGGCGATAGGGCCCCGCAGCCCGTTGCGCCCGCTTCGTCCAACCGGGCGAGGGCGACCGCAAATGAAGGAGAGGATAGAAACTCCTCGGATCGGGGAGGTCGTGGGACCCGCCCCCCCGGGTTTGCCCGATTATAGTTCGCCCCTTCTTCGGCCACCCGTCGCCCCGTCAAACTTCCGGGTCCCCGGGGGAAAAAAAGCCCCCCAATGGAACTTTACGCCCCCCCGGGGGAACGCTTCCCCAAATCCTCCGGACGTCCCCCTCTTTTCCCCCTAGTGGGGCGCGGGGGGCGTTGGCGTCGCACGGCCGGCGGCCCGAGGGCCCCCCCCCCTTCCCCCTCTCCCGGAAGTCCTTCCCGTGCGGGCAATGCCCCCTTTTCGGCTCAACTTCGCCCACGTTGAAAAGGGTTTTCGCAAAGCCCGCCCCCCAACCACCCCGGCCCCCCGGCGAAACATCCCCCGTCCACTTCCCCCGGGCCCGGGGGTGTCGAAACCCGGGGCGGCCTCCCCCGCCGCCTTTTCCCCCTTTCTTCTTCACGGGCCCGCCCCCCCCGGAGGGGGGGACGCCGATCGTCCCCTGTCATGCATGAAAAAGGTCCCTAAACCGCTCCTTTGGGGTCGACGTGTGAGCGAAGCCATAAAAAAACCCAGGGACAAAGGGCCAGTCCCCGGGCCCCCTTTGCATCCCCGCCCCCGGGATGCTACGCTATCCCCGCCCCCTCCTGAATCATCGTTTCGCCGCGAGGGGGGCATCTTCCCTCCGCGGCCGCCCTTTTGCCCCCCCCCGGCATCCCCCCCCAAACCCCCGAAACCCGCCCCCCCTTCCCGGCGCCGACCTCCCCCCTAAACGCCCCCGGGGGACGAAAACCACCCCATCGCCGTCGGCCCCATGGACCCTGGTTCGAACCTATCCCCGGGCCCCACCGTTGTTTGATCCTCGTATGCTCTTGTAAAAGTTAGAGAGAGAAATCCGTTAAAACAAGTGGTGCAAATAAAATGAAAAAAAATTGTTTATATGGTTTTAAAAAAAAAAAAAAATAAAAAAAAAATTGTGTGATGGGCCCAATGGGGGCCCCGGCATCGGCTAAAAATTTTCACAGTACGATTCACCTACGAAATAAGATACTTTGTGTAGCTTGTGATTGAATTTTTAAATGCAAACATTTTATTCTTTCTTTTTAAAAATCCCAAATTTAAAAAAACAATGTAACGCTGAGAAATCTTGAACTTTTTTTCCAGAAAGGAAAGTGAGTAAATAGGGGAAAACCCATTAATAAATTTCCCTATATTTAAAAATATATATCCAAATGATGGAACCAAAATTTCTGTTATGATATATACATATTTTAAAAAATTTAATTGTAAACATCACATTAAAATAAGACGAGACATGTACCTAGGAACTTATATAATTAATATCTATAAATAAAAAGATTGGATTATTAATTAAAAAGGATATGTACCTAGTAGTCAAAACTAACAGGACAGATAGAGTTAGTCGTCGATTTAGACCATCGTTTCCGCTGCATAAATATTCACCCAAAATACGAAGAGGTAATTTAATTAAGAGAAGTTTTTTTTACCCCAATTTTGTAAAAGTATTCCCCCCGTTTCTGGAAAAACTTTTTTTAAAGGTTAAAGTAATAAAGTTTTCCTTTTTAGAAAAAATAACATTTTTTTCCAACCTTTTTTTTCTTTTATTTTTTTCTCCTTCTCTCTTCCTTTTATTTTCCCTTTATTTTCTTTTTTTTAACTCCCCGCAATTTTTTTAATTGGTGGTTTCCCTCCATTCTATAACAGGGTTTTTTTAAGTCAAACTTTGATAATATCTTTGATTTAAAATGGCTAAATCATTAAGTTTTTTTTACTATTTCAAGTTTTTAGGGGAGAAAAAAAAATCCCCCCAAGGTAATATTTTTAATTAACTTATCACATATTCATTTTTTTCAATTTTCTAAATATAATTTCCTTCAATAATATCACTTAATTTTGTGACATGAAGAAAAGTTTTTACATTTTATAATTAAAGAATTTTAAAATATTTTACGATGGATACTGTAAAATCAGCGGGCAAAAGACGATATTGAGCGTTGATATATTATTTAAAAATAATATCAATATATCAATATTCGATCATTTTATTTCCCCAATTTTTTCGAGTTCCCAAAACTTAAAAAAATTTTTAAATTTTTTAATTATAAAAAATTGAAGAAGGAACTTTTTCTTTTATGTCACAAAAATGATAATATTGAAGATTAAATCATAGTATTTATAAAATTCATCAAACTTTTATAAAAAAATTTATAAAAAATATGAGTATTTGATAAAGTTTATTAAAAAACCCTTCAATATTAAGGGTATTTTTTAAAAAAAAAATAGAAAAATTTTTAAATGATATTCTCATTTAATATTTAAAAAATTTTAAAATTCTGATTTTAAAATATTTTTAAAAATTCAAATAAAAAAAATGTTCCCTCTTTAATTAAACCTACTAAACACGCAGGTAACTGAAATCGAATATTCAATCGAATTTCTTTGTTTGTGTTGACAGTTGAAATTAAAAATTGACATATAAGTGTTAATAGAAAAAAAAATTAAAATCACTATATAAGTACGACTAACTGGTTTTAAGATGAACCTACATATTTCTATCGGATTGTTTCATTGATGGATTAATTGATTGATTGGAAAAGGCTGTGCCGCTCGACTAGTGAAGGCGGGTATGAAGTAGGGGTGACTGCGAAGGCCATGGGAAATCGTCCGGCCGCTGGACCCATCACCAGCTTCGATGATCTCGTCCACGATTTTCCGATCACTTCACCAATATATCCCGGGCAGATTTTCGACTTGTTTTTTAGTAGTACTGTCTTTTCGTCGAATTAGTTTGATTTTTAAAAATTTAACCATTGGTTGTGATGATTCAAATAATGTTTATGCAAAAGGAAAGTGAATAGGGAAAAAGCTGAGGATATTAATGGGGGAATCAATGGGAAGGGGGGATGGTCCTTCTTGCATAGAAAAAAGCCTCTTTTGGGATGGTGCCATTCTTGTTCACCCATGTGTAAGGTCTAATATATTCTCTTCATCATAAATCAAAATCAAATTGTTAGAAAAATAATCATGAGATGTTTTAAAATTTAAAATTTTGAGTTATTTTAATTTAAGGGGTTTTTTAGTTATCCCCGGCGGCCTTTAATGGGGGGGGGGCTTTGCCCCTTTAATTCTTTTTTTAATTATTTTCTACTACAAAGTTAAAATTTATTATATTCTATCATTATTATGTAAAAACCCCATTAAAAATTCAAGTTACCCAAAATTTTTTTTAGGTAAAATTTAAATTTCCCCCCCACGTGTACGCTGCCTTTGAGGGGAGACATAGAGTTTTTGAAAATTTTGAGAAATTGCAAGAATCTGTTGCCGAAAATGGGAAAGTGATAATTGTCGAAATGTCCTTTCGGGGATCCCCAGGAGCGGGGGAACTGATGGAAGAGTTGTACAATGTGCTGATGGCGGCCTATAATCCGGGGGGAGGGGGAGGACAGAAATGGAATTTCCATCTTAGGAAAACAAGCTTTTTCAATTCCGTGTGTTGTGCCTCTGGTTCTTTCTTCATGGGCTTTATAATTCAAGCGCTCAGTTTCCAATATAAAGGAATTCTCGATGTTGTTTGTGTGCAGCATTTCTATTCCAATGAATAAAAACAGAGTAATAAGTTTGCTTTTATAATGTAGTAGTAATTCATTGGGATCCTAATAGTCTCTTGACTTGAGCAAAACTCTTGACCTTTGGCTATTTTCTCAAAAAACTAAAATTTCGGTATATTGGTGGACGGTGCAGAGGTAATAATGCCTGCCGCGGGATGTGAGGGTGATCCTCGCCGGAGAGGAGGTGATTGGTGGCAATTTTGGTAAGTGGAGCTAAATTTTTTGTGTTGAGGGCCCAAATTACTATGAACTAAATAACTACTACTACTATGGTTTATGGAGTATTTTTGGTATTCAGAAATTGATGCGGGGACCATGACCCCCTCAGGCCGGCTGGCCCTAACGTGGCTTCACCACTAGTCACTCGTAAGACGCTATGCGCCGTGTTCGTATAGTTGATGAAAATTCGTTTGTTTTTGTAGGGATCAGATCACTTAGGATTCCTAATTATTGTGACCTCTTTTTATTGATTAGTACGAGATGGCTAATCTCGAGGTCAAGTCAATACAAACGTGATATCAAGATTACACACTAAGTACAAGTTTTACAACCGGAAACCCCGGACTAATCTCAAGTACTCCTCTGGTCTTGAGGTTCCATCTTTTCCAGATAGTACCGCATACTTTGTAGTAGAGTTAGTCACACAAGAAAGCGATCCCAAGGATCAAAGCACAAAGAGACTAAGTCGGAGAATCGGGCCACGAGTGGCTCGGGTCCGCAGTGATTGCACTAGGCCCGGACCCCCCAATCCTCCGCAAGTCACAAAGGAGAGACCTTGTTGAACGAACTCACACCAGAGATTAGTGGAACCCTAGATCTCACCGGTCACGCCCACCACGGCCGTCTACACGCGGACTTACACACACCACTTGAGAACACGACCAAGAACACAAGAATCCTCACAAACACTCCAAGCATTTCGGGATTGGTCACAAACAAAAGACCAAACCCTAGATCGAGAAGGAAACCAAAGAAGTTGCCTAACACTCAATCTACACGGTAGAACTCTTAAGAAGCGAGAATCATCGTGGAAGCGAAAGCTCGAAGAAGAACTCGGCTAAACTCGTCGGAATCTTAGAGAGAAGGTGGAGAGAAAAGCGGTGATTTCCAAGAGAGAGAGAGAGAAAGCGTTGTTAATCGAATGAATGAAGTCAAAAGATTTTTACTATTGAAATAACTTCAATAGAACACAAACAAAATCAAGGAATGGATACAAAATCCTAAACACAAAAGGCGTGCAATCTCTTTGATTTCTAAGCATGCTTAATCAGAATTTGACAGGCTTAATATTGAAGATTGCGAAGGAAATTGTTGAAAAACAAAGCGCGTGGTAGCGGACGTCAATGAATGTGATGTTAGTCTCAAATTCACACTCGCAATAATAAATCGGAAACGTATGTGAATTTAGAGCATCTCCGACGGCGGACCGATCGGACTTCTGGACGGCGACGGACGTCCACCGTTAGTACTAATATATTGATATTTTACCCCTATAACTACACCGACTTTTTGCTTCAATTTTCTCTCTCTTCATGAAGGCGTTAATTTTCTTAATCAATCCAAAAATAAAGAAAATCCTTTATTCATGTCTAGTTATTCAATCTCAAATAATGAAATCAAATTCTAATATAAATATGGTTATTCGAATTTATGACAACCAAATTTTGAAAAATCACGGATGCGAAATGTGTAGGGTAAAATTTTTTGCAGAATACAGAGGCCAACTCTATTATTAATCACCAATCAAGGATATACATGAAATATAAATCCAAAATACAATCTTTAAAACATGTGTAAATTAATATATGGAGTATATATATCTGAGATCAAAACAAATCACCAAACAAGCAAACAAAAATTGTCTGCACCAATCATCTAGTTACACAAAAAAGCCAGAGCAACGGCCAAGACACTGAAGGGCAGTGCCGCAGCCGCTCCCGGTGCGGCCGAGCGCTGGGCGGAGGAGGAGGTGTAAGTGGGCTTGGAGTCGCCGGCGTCGAGGACCGCCGGCGCTGGACGGAGGAGGGTCGCCGGCGTCGAGGGGCCGCCGGCGGTGGGCGGGGGAGCGGCGGAGCTGGGTGGCGGAGTGGCCGGGGTAGAAGGCCTAGGGGCGGGGCTTGTAGGAGCCGGTGCAGGGGCCGTGGCATCGCCACCCGGGGACATTGATGGCTAGCTTCTGGCCCAATGAGCAGTGTTGGGGAAGGTGCACATGTAATAGTGCTCGCCGCGGGATGCGAGGGTGATCCTTGCCGGAGAGGCGGTGATTGGCGCCGTTGTGGTGGTGGAGACGTTGCATGCGTCGAATTCGGCCTTGGTCACTTGTAGGACGTTGTGCGCCGCGTTCGTAAAGTTGAACACTGCAAAACCAATAGTATAGTTTGTCGTAGCGAACGTAGAAAAAAATTTGGAGAAAAATAAAATAACGTAAAAATTATTTATTAGAATAATATTTATTTTAAATGAAAGAATCGGTTGGATTGTGTGATCCATTTCTTAGAATCTTTTGAAATGACACGATTTTAAATAAAAATTGATAAAACAATATAGTAAGAGAAAAAACAGGTAAATTAAGAGAGAAAAAGTTGTGACATTGACTCTGTGATCCATTTCTTAGAAACTTTTGAAATGACACTGATTTTAAATCAAAATTGACTTAAGATTATAGTGAAAGTCTTACCTAAAACATCTCCGACGCAAAAGTCTTGTTTCTAGCCCAAGTTTCGTAAGCAATATCACCACCGGGAGGAGTACGGCCACCCAAGACCGTCCACGGTGTAAACTTCCGTCCCGGGCGCTAGGCGGTGGTGTGGCGGGCTGAGGCCCGGGCGGCGGCGGTGACATTAATCGCCAACTTTTGGCCTAAACCGCAGTGTTGAGGGAAGGTGCAAAGGAAGTGATGTTCACCGGCAGATGCCAAGGTTATGTTAGTGGGAGAAGTGGTGGATATTGAGATGGTATTTGTGGTATTGCATGAATCAAATGCTTCCTTGCTCACTTCAGCCACATTGTGTGCACTTGCAGTAAAATTGAACACTGCAAATTCAATATTTAATTAGTAAAAATTCAAAATATTAGTATAGTAGTTAGTGGTTGTTGGTTGGTTACGGCAGCTGCAACTAATGATAGGAACACAAACATGTTTAATCTTGCTTCCATAATTGAGTTTTAGTGTTCTTCAGGTAGCCCCTAGCAATTTGTTGGATTTTCTTTCACAATAACACTATATAGATGTATAGTGATTGAATGAAATTTGACTTGAACTCAAAGTGGGGTGGTGAGATTGTTATCATTGTATTGATATTGTATTTGTAGAGCATATAAATAGGCTACTTTAAGCCAATAGAAGCTTCGCATGGGCGTGACAAAGACAAATGTTGATTTTGTTACATTATTTAATACTATTTGATTTATGGCTTTAGTTGGTCCATATTTTCCATGGACAATGGCCGCGTTTTAAGACTTCAAATGGTAGATGTTAGGCGAACCATGAAAGAAGTTCCTAGTTAATACTAATATTGTGATATATGAAATTTAATATTTTAATAGACTTCTAATCCCAATAACATAAATTTAAATTTAATTATTCATAAATACTAATATTGTGATATATGAAATTTAATATTTTAATAGACTTCTAATCCCAATAACATAAATTTAATTATTCATACTTACGCCCAAACTAAGCGATCTTTCTTTCGACCACATAAATCACGATCTATCACATGCACACAACATCTCAAACTCAATCTATAACAATGGCCAGACGCAAGAAATGAAACTCGTGGAGTCAGATATAGTTAAAAAAAAATTCTTGCAAGCTAGAAAGTGGATGCGGTTCGGTGAACGTCGTTGACAATAGATCGTCAACGAATGACGAAAGTGAAACCCAACCTCGAGCTGTCAAGCCATGTATCGGCGGCAGTTCTAAAGCCAAATTTAATGGTGGCAGACTCGTTGGACCCTCGACCCCACCTGAATATGTCATTGATATGCATCGATCGATCTCTAAAATTAGGATTGAAGAATTTCATATTTTTATTTTAAGTTGATAAATGTAATTTTTATGTTTCGTTACTTACTTTAGTTGATGATTAGTGATTCCGTGATAATTTTCTAGTGGCTAATATTTCGATGAAAAGTCTTATTGGAAGACTTTTATGGTTGAGATGGTTATTCCATTAATTAAGGTCATGACTTTAAGCATCTAATATGCTAAGCTATCGAAATCATACCTATGAATAGTGGTTTTAATTTGATGGTTACAAAATATTTTTAAAATGAATTTTTTAAGATATATACCCAAAAAAAGTAAGTAATTAGATTCACAAGAATTGGGACATACGAAAATAGTAAGCAAATGCATATGATATCATGAAAAAGTTGACTATTGTATAACTAACTGTGAAAACGTGGATTCTTCAACCCCTTTATTGGAATATATATGCGTTGATTTAGTCCACAAATATTATAAAACGAAATTGTTTAATAGTAGTAAATTAATTCTGTGTGGTAGGGTATCAGAATAAAAAATTATTTTACTCCGACCACGTTAACATCAAATTATAATTATTTCAAGATTGAATTTCTTATGCAAATCTTCCTCGTAGAAAATCAAAATGGTCGTTCCTACGCGGTTTCTAAGTATTCTAGAATTCAAAGAATGGGTGTACATAATTCTTTAATTCACATTGAGGGTAAAAATTCGATTTCATTCCATGGTTAAAAAATGTTACAGTTAATTTTTTTTTTAAAAAGTTGCTCAAACGTTGAAGTACCTCGGAGCATTTTCATCATAAAAAAACTGTGTGGATACTTTATCTAGCATTGAAACGTTGAATACTTTTTTTTTTGCAATCAAATTAAATATGGACCCTTGAAATTATTATAGTAGCGTTCTAGAAATGATTCTTATTCTGATGGTTGAAAAACATTTATATTATCAATCCTTATATATTTTAAATTTATCCTCGTCTAATTTTTTGCTCCGAATAATTAATTCGTGACATATTTATTCCTTTTTAAAAGATAAAAATTTGTATTCTAACTTTTAAACATGTTTTGTGTATGAAATGATGTCATTTTATTAAAATAAAATATTTTTTCATTTTAATTTCTTATTTTAATAAAACGGCATCGTATTGAGCATCACAAAAAGTCGTCCTTTTGAACATGGATTGAGACACTAACAAAATTAAAGTTTAATGATTTAATAAGTTTGCAAACCTTATACTAGAACCGACCAACATTTAATACAATTTAAAATTTAAATAACTGGCGCATATAACAATTGTATATTTGCACGTCTTGTTGCACTATAAATAGATCCAGTAATATATATTCCCTCTATCAAATTCAAAATTATTAATCCCAACCAAAATATCACTTTTTTTGTTTGGAATAAAATTTTCATCTTCTGTCCTTATTAATACATGGCAGCTTGAAGATCACACAATCTTCAAATCTAAAAGCCTAAAATATTGATATAGTATTATAATAAAGTGGGTTGTCATATTAATACAGTATATATTCTAAAAAATATTTTCAACTTCAAACACAACAAACACATACGTATAAGGAGTAGGCGTCGACTCAGCCCATTAGCCCATTTCTAGAAGACCAGCCCATAAATGTCTGTGTTAAATGGGCTTAAAATTAATCTATTATCCATTAATTTATTTAACCAGCCTGCTTGATAAGTTGACTTTTGTTTCACCATTTTACTCTTATTTTGTTTAATGGATTGGAATATATTTTAATAAAGTTTATTCTATTTCATTGTAAATTTGTCTCGAAAAAAATAGGTATTTAAACATTTTCTCTATAATCTTTCATTCTTTTCCATCACTTTTTTTTATTATTAAAAAATCCACTTTTCTGACTAATTATGTTCGTGAGCGATAATATTATCACAACTCCTCATAAAAATAGAGTGAAAATAAGTAATAAAGTATGAAATGTTTTTTATATAAAATGAAGGAAGGATATGAAGAATTAAAAAAAAAGGGAATATTATCACAAAAAAATAAATAAAATGATATCAATACAGCTCCAATTAGGTTTTCTCTTCCTTTCTTATATTTTAACAATTTCGTAACAAAACTCATGTCATTTTCTAATTCTCCTTTTAGGAGATGGATTAAACACACACACACACAATGCTACCGCCATCTAGCAATATCTCTCAAATTAATTTGCATTAATTATTCAATGTTTTCACATCAAAAAATTGTAAAATTGAAATTCTTAACAATATAATTAACAAAATTACTTCATTAAATTCTACTCCCTTTAACCCTTCATAAACGATTCATATTCCTTTTTGGGACGTCTCACTTAAAGTGAGTCATTTTTTGATAAAATTTAACACGATTATTCTCTCTTCATTCATCAACTTTATTCTCTCTTTTTACTTAATTCTTTCCCTCCTTGACTCTCTAAACATCATTTTAGAGATCTCATGTCCAAAAGAAATATCTCTATTAGTCGCTTTATAGCATGATGGAGGGAATACAAATTACAAATTCATAAAAAAAACACTCCATTCAATTCAAAATATACAAATCCTACAAATTAAAAATTTAAAAAGTAATCTGTTGGATTTCGTTGGTGCGTGTCCAAATTTTTATTATGAGGTCATCTTGGTGGGTAGCATCAACATGTTTTTCACGCATAGAAGCATGTCAATATTGTAAACTCTTGGTAGTAGGGGGGTGCACCTTGAGCTGAGGGATCGAGAACGACGGTCAATCTAGAAGTAGAAGCGGCTTGTTCTTCGTGTCACTTAGTAATGTTGTCTCTTTTCATCTTCAATTATCATGTTATTCATTATAATACATGTTGGATATTTTAGTGTAATTGGATAAACTTGATTGATCAGTATTATCATAATGAGAAATCATATAAGTGTGGAGGTGCGAAGTGCACGCTTATTTGAATTCATTATGATGTTAGGGGCGAAGCCTCTAACAGATGAACGGGGGTCCGGGGGCAGCGCCCCTGGCTGGGGTCGAGGACTAGTTTCTGAAATTCATCCGAAAATGTAATTTCTGAAAGTCAAAGGACCAGTTTGCAATTTCGGAAATCTTTGAAAAATCAGTTAATTTCGGTTATGAAATTAACAGGTGTGTCTGTTCATCTTGTTAAATACTGATCGATTTTTGTTTGGTTCAAATATTCTTTTTCTCAGATATCAACATAAGAAAGTTCTGTTTTTTCTCTGAATTGTATCCGATCAAATATTTTGGTAGAACCACCGAAATTGATTTGATCTGAAAGTGATTTCATCACGACTTTCAGATTATCCGTTCTGTTTTCTGTTCAGTATATTGAATCTCCCTAACAATACATGCATACATAATTTCATAAGTTATCGACCAGAGCCACAAACGTGCCAGACTTTTTACTATCACCCAACATGATTGAATTTAGAATTTTAAAAAAATTACCCCACACCCACCCCCAAAACTACTCTAGCACCGCGGCGTGCCCTCGCAGTAGGCGGCACCACTTGCCGGGACGTCTCAGGTGGCGCGGCACCTCCCTCCCCTAGGCCTCCATTGCATATGGCCTTATACATCATGTCAAAGTGTAATGGACAAAATATTTGTAAGTTTCTATTAACAGGAAATAAAAAATAGATATTATGTTTGAGTATATATGTGATAGGACAAAAATATGCCATAAAAGAATTGAACAGTGGTGCCCCGCCAGTAAGTGTAGTGTTTTCATATCCACACATATCTTTACTTGTGTGCTTCCATTATTCTTAGACATGAGGCTCCACAAACACACAATCTATTCTTTTTCTTATACTAAAGTTATTGCCTAATTGATAACACATGGTCCACCATTTTTACAATATTTTGCATGTTAAAATGAATCATTTCTACTGACAATTATTTCATAGTGACTCATCCTCAATTTTAATCGAGATATTGATTTTGTTGTAATGAATCTATGGATTCTTTTTGGGGGAATGATTGACATCATTTTTGTTATTCTTTTGATATGGAATCCGATGGGAATATAGTGGTGAAATAAATTTGAGTCTCCGATCTCAAAAACTAATGATGAATATGTTTTCAATTCGACGGGATTTCATTTTTTTTTTCCTAATGAAATACTTTCATTGAGTTATAGGTTTAGTACAATGATAACGAAAATGAATTATGCCGCCAATTTTTGAAACATCTTGGGAAGAAATTGATCCGGATATAATTTTGTTTATTTAATTATGTAAAATTTTATAATTTTATTTTTCAACATTTAATTGTATTGTATTGTTTTACTTAATATTAATAGTAATTTAAATTAAATTGCATATCAATTCAATAACAATATGAAATCATGGAATGAAAAATAACTAGAAAAATAAAAAATGACAAAAATGAATATATTTTGTGAAGTGCTTAGTGCTCTAGAGTTATACATATAGAAGCATATGGATGTCAACTGAGCCAGTCTAGCAGATTTCGGTGCATTCCTACTCGGGTTGCGGGCCCATAAATGATAAAGTAAAAGAAAATGTATAAAAGATTTTCATAAATGGATAATGACTATTTTTATGGGACGGACAAAAATAGAAATTCAGTCTATTTCTGTGAGACGAAATGATTATAGTTTTTCAGCCCTAACCCTTTAATTTTAGCGGGCTTATCAAGTCAGTCCATCGAGTTCAGGTTGAACCAACATTCCTAATAAGCACATGGCGTAAGAATGTGTAAAAATAGTCGCTCAATCTATGAATAAATGGTTGTAAAAATGTGTAAAATAGTAGTGGAATGAATCTATGAATAATGGTTATAAAAATAGTCGTGGAATCTATTACCATAAGGCTAGCTATACTTATGTTACTCAAATTATTCTTTTTAGAATATTTAAGCAATTAACAACTTTATTGTTTAGTGAAAGCATTGAATTTGTTATTTATAAATGTAGATACATGCAAGTGTAACAAAATTTGGTTGCAACTCTCTACACATCTAGCCCTATAATTTTTCTTATGAAAATGTAAGTAAGTAAATTTTGTTATTTACAAAAATTAACAAACTTAACGTTAACATGCATCATATATAGACTTCAAAATAACTCATCACAAGATGTAACGATATTATCCCAAAAACACTACATAAATATATATAACAGAGAATATTGAGGATTTCTCATGGAGTACATGTTTTTATTTAAGGGACAAACTTAGTTGGGTACGCATTTTGCAAACCGTGGAATCAATGATCAAAACATTATTTATTAAGATGATTTATCAAATTCTAAAGCACAAAAAAGGTAGCAAAAATTGTATATGGTGCACATCCAATAACATTGCAATAGCACTTATGCCACCAAAAAAAAGTCAGTTGTTTTGCTGCTGAATCATATTCTTTGGTGAATTAAAATCGCATTTTCTTTAAGCAAAGTGATAAATAATATTCTTCACTACTTGCTTGCTGCACATGTGTATATTATATGCATTTTTTCTCTCATTATTATTTTAGTTCTATTAGTTACGGTGGAAAGCTGATTTTTTTAATAAGCCAAAGTATTCCTAAATATAAAAAATAAAGATCTAAATATTATTACTAATTGGTAAAATATTAGAAGGTGTATAGTATATTCAAACTTATCAATTGTTTTTCTTAAAATTTATCGCGAATTAACTATTGATTTCGACCAATTATTAGTCAAACCATGAAAAACTATATGTCTTCGCATATGTTCTTTAATTTATTATCTGAATATTAAAATAGGAACATTAGCTTAGAATTTTTCGGTATCATTTCAAAATTTAGTTTTTGTTAATTTCATACTCCATCTGTTCCATTAGAGTTGACACATTTCTTTTTTGTACTCGTCTAAAAAAAATTATTATGAATAATTAAAATGGAGAAAAAGTGAAAAAAAAATGCGTAATATATGCTAGTTACGCTAATGAAACAGAGGAAGTACTCCCTCTGTCCAGCATTAGGAGTCCCGATTGAGTTGAGTGTGGGTTTTAAGAAATGTTTGAGTATGTAATAATTGGAGTGTGTGATAATGGAATGTGGGACCCATTTGCATTATTATTTGTTTTATTCTTTGGATGTGTTTTTACTCATGCTTTTTAGTGTTTTATTTTATAATACTTTTATTTCACTTTTTATGAAAATGTCTAACCGGAACTCCTAATGCCGGTCGAATGAAAATGGTCAACCGGGACTCCTAATACCGGACGGAGGGAGTACATTTTATTTAATCCACATCAAATTTGCGGTGATTCCACTCCACGTTCAAGTACCCAAAAAGTTATTCGGAGATGGAATTGCATAGTTTTCCATAGTCAAGGTATTAATCGATTAACATTGACAGTTTATAGTATAAATGTGACATAGTTTGGATCGATTATATTTGATCGTAAGTATTTTCTAAATTTGTGTTGGAAGTATTGACCCTAAATATATCCAATCGAAAAAAAAAATAGTCTATGAAGTACTCCCTTCGTCTCCGATTAAGAGTCACACTTTTCCATTTCGGTCCGTTCTCAATTAAGAGTCACACTTCATTTTTACCATAAATAGTAAGTAGGTTCCACATTCCACTAACTCAATTAACTCACATTTTATTATAAAACCAATATAAAAATGAGTCTCACATTCCACTAACTTTTTCAACCAACTTTTCTTTACATTTCTTAAAACCCGTGTCTGATCAAAGTGTGACTCCTAGTGGAGGACGGAGGGAGTACTATCTTTTTTACTTGATGGATAGTACTATCAAGAACTATACTATCGGGACACCAATTAGTACTTATGATGTATTCTTTGTATTAAATAAAATAGATTCAGTGCACCAAACAAAATGATTACCTCCTATTTTGTACTATTGAAGTTTAGAATTTAGAGATCAAATCCTATGGTCAAATTGATCGTATTAACTTTTCTTATGATATTAAGATGCCCTAACCATCATAAGAGTGAGTAATTTATAAGGAGACAAATTATAAAGAGAAATTAAACAAAACAACGACGAAATTAATGATCTAGCCTGGTAAAATTAGCAAAAGCTAGAAGGCACTCACGACAAATACAAAAGACTATAGCTTCATAAACAAACACATATTAATACATCTAAACAAAAGGAACATGTCACAAAATCAAAGAATTGATCAAGAGAAGCGTAATTAAATTCAAAACTTTTTCCTAAGTTGGGATCTGAATTACCTAAATGTGTGAGTGCATTTATATTTCTTTTGTTGAAAAGTTTCAACTATAAAAGAAGGCCATTTAAATATTCATTTTCAAAATTACAGCCGAAATCAAAATGCTTCTTTCTATTCTATACCTGTGTGGGGTAAACTTATTGTAATTGTAAATGCTTGAGCCAAAATTGTGTGGTACGATTTTGATTAATTATAATTTTAATTTGAGCTAATTACTAGTATAGTATAGTATAGTAGTATAGTATAGTATAGTATAGTAGTATCTGCAAGTAGGAATAGGATAATCTGTGCACAATGGGCTATAGGCTATAGTCATAGGTGTCTTAGCAACATGTGCTTTTGTATATAAAAGAAGGGACATCTTCAATTAATTATTCCTCATTTCATTGACACTTGGATGTTTTTGAAAGTTGCGTGTATAAAATCTTCGTATGCCGACGAAGACTATCTTTCAACAATTAATACGTTTATTGCAGTATTAATCTTGATATATAATTAAATATCCATGAATGAATTATACTCTATATTACCTTCAATCTTGAAAAATGGTACTAGGATAAATTGTTAGCAAAAAAATAAGACATACTACTTCATTTGTAAGAGAAATATATTATGAATAAATAGAGATTAATTTTGGTGAACGGGCCATTATAAACAAGATTATACTCCTATTTCATGGATATAAGTAATTACTTAATATATACTCCCCCAGGTACCAAGTTAGATTATTTACAAAATAGATTCCCCGGGTCTTTTCTATGGATATCAGCAGTTTGAGAGTAAAATTTGAAAACTACTACTCCAGGTGATTATTTAGTTAATCATGTTCTTTTTCTAAAAATATCTCAAACCTTTTATATAACTGTCGATTCAATTTTTTCCCACAAAATAATATTTCAATTCAAAGGTAATTTCATTACTATTTTAACGACATCTTAATTAAGTACATATGTTCTATTTATATTTAGAAATTTCATAATTTTAATCGAGATATTGAAACATACAAACTTTTGTAACGATACGAATTTTAATGCATAATTGGTAAAGTAAGAGAGCGATAGAAAAAAAAATACTTGAAACATTATTAGCGGAAAGTGTCTCATTAAAGAGAAATTTTTTCTCCTAAAATATAAAATTTCTAATTTTGGATAGACCAAATAGAAATAATTTTCAATTTATAAATCAGTCAAATATCATGATATCTATTATAATAAGTATATAAGTATTATACACGTATAATATCATGTTCTTTCACACAGTATCGGAATATGTTATACTCCCTCCGTCCCTAATAATTTGACATCATTTGATCCGGCACGGATTTTAAGAAATATAATAGAAAGTGGGTTAAAAAAGTTAGTGGCATGTGAGTCCTACTTTTATATTCTCCCTCCGTCATATAACAAATGTCACACTTTCCTTTTTAGTTTGTCCCGCAAAAAATTATATTTTTAGAAAAGTTCCCTCTCACATCAATTATAAAATTATATTTTTACTCATCACTTAACAAACAAAATAACATCTTCTAAAATCTCGTGTCATCCTCCAAGTGTGACATCCACTATGGGACGGAGGGAGTACTACTTTTTAAAATAAAATGTGAATAATGAATTAGTGGAATGTGGGGTCTTCTTTCAAAAATGGTAGAATGTAAAAGATCAACGAATATTTAGGGACGGATGAAAAGGGAAATAAGTGACAAATTTTCAGGGACAGAGGGAGTAATGGTTTTCTATGGCAGCATATTGATATATTTTTAGTACTTAGAGCATCCACAGTGGGAGCGCCCTAAAGCCCGCCCTATGCATCGGGCGCGCCTTAGGGCGCCTCTGCAACACCCGCCCTATGTCATTTCCTTATTCCGCACCCTATGCATCGTCCGCGGATTATGCACACATTTTTGCATAGTCCGGCCTATCCTCCGCCCCATTATAGGGGGTAAGGACGATAGTCCGGACTATACACACATTTTTATTTTTAAATTTTAAATTTTTTTGTATTTTCTTCTATATATATCACCAATTTTCTTACTTCATTTCGCACCTTTCACTCCACTCTCTTCTCCATCTCAATTTCTCTCTAAATTCAATAGTGAAGTCCAACGATTTTCATATTTGCAAGCATAAAATATAAAAATAAAAAATAAATACTGACAATAGGATATGCCTTTAATTTGTGGTGTTTTAATATTTTTATTCTTGCTAATTGATATATTTACAAACATAAAAAATAAAAATACAAATATAAAATAGGAGTTAAAATTATAGGGCGGGCTATAGGGCGTCCCACTGCATGTGAATGGGTTGGAAGATAAAATGCTGATATGACGAAGGATAGGGTGCCCCATTATGTTATTCAAAATGCTCGAGCCTTAGATGAAACAAAAAATTTATAAGACGAGAGGAGTAATCCATAAGCATAATATATTTTCTAGTTAAGAATATTATAATAAATAAATTAATACTCCTATTAGCTAATAACTGATTCAATTATACCTATAACCTTCTGCTCATTCTTATGAATTTAGAAAAAAGTAGCAGTAATATTTTATAAGTATATTATACGATTAAATAGTACTAGTACTTCTTTTTGGCACATTATGAGAGAGAATAAAATAAAGAGATAAATAGTAAATGAAGTAAGAGAGTGAGATGAATATCGAATAAAGTAAGAGAATGCAGATGTGTTGCTTTTTGCAAAATAAGATAAAATAGAAAAGAGGAAATGATGCAGCTATAGTGGGACTACCGAAAAAAAAGTATCATCTACAATAAAATGAAAGGAGTACTACTTTTTTATTAATAATAATTATAATACTAATAATACTATTACTAATAATAATATATGATCACGAAAGTAACTCGACAAAACACAAAAATGTTGGCAATTAAAAAAATAAATACCTTACCATCGCTATAAATTAAGAAAGAATTGAATAATCGACTGTGGACTAAAATTTTAAGTGAGTAGTCCCGACCCAAAAAATATACTCTTGGCCTAATTTAATAAAGTATTAGGTCAACTTGATATGAAAATAAGTCCACCTTTTAGAAAAATTAAGAAAAGATGCTGATAAATGAAATAAACAAATAGTTTGTACAAACATTTTATACTCCCTCCGTCTCACTCAAGATTTCCACATAATCACAAATCTCGTACCAAATATTAAGAGAACCAACTCAAATAAACACCAAACACTCCAAATTGAACGAGCAAACAATAAAGTATTCCTAAGGAAGAGTGACACATACACTTAATTGAAATTATGAAAATTGAGATGATAACACCACAAAAAAAAAAAAAGAAATGAAAAATCAAATGTTTTAAGCTTCCAATTGAATCTCGGATGAAATTCGAAATTATTTTTGTTGGTGTTGTGACTTTTAAGTTGATGATTGGCAATCCCACTTAGAATTAGAATTAAACACATTTTTTTAGACATTCTAATATTGTTAGTTAGGAGAACAATCATGTTCCATGTATATGGTGGATGGGGTTGAGTTTGATATGTCCCACATTGTACCATAATTTATTGCTTCAGACATCGAAAACGACTTGAGATTACCACGTCTGTGTCGTCCAATAACAAGCTTTGTCTAGATGACGTGGATTTTCTATATCTAACAATAATTCACTACTTGAATATATTTATTACTCCATTCCATTATATGATGTATAGTCACTGTTTCACTGTATTATCTTTGATAACAACAAATAAACTTCTTCAAACCGACATAAATTGGTAAAGCAAAATTTAGTGTAGTTCAAAGTCCAATCATATATGTCCTCATGCAAAAATGCCAGTTGCCACCATCTGCTAATTAGGAAATTACTTAAAGACCAGCATGATTCATTTTATTGGACTTAGGAAATGTATGGTTAAAATATATGAATTGCATTATTGGGATAATAATGTACTATATTTGTAATTATGTATTTTTCATAAAAATTAAGTACCTCCCTCCAATTAAGGAGTACAAAGTGGGTATAACGACGAAATGCAATTCAACTGATAAGACGCTTTCTCAGTTAATAGATTAGAGGTTCTAGTCATTTGAGATGCGGATATATATATATAAGTCAAAGTCAAAATACTTAAACCCACTATAATGTCACTCAACACATACACTTCACAAATTAACACGAAATCAAAATAGGCCACTAGGATCAAACACAATAAATCAACTACATAATATATTTTCCAATCAACCAAAAATAGTCATGGAGCAGTACTTTTTTATTTTGATTTATCTATCAAAAACAAGTCTTTATGATTTCCTAATAAAGTGACTTATATTCTATTAATAACAATTTCAACCATTTTTTTCCTATCTTTTTCTTACTTTACTAAGTTAATTCGCATTAAACCTCATGTGGTCAACTATCGCGACCATTTTTCATAGACAATATACGTACATGAATGTAGTCCCGTCTAGTGAATATTGAAAAAATAAATTGTGAAATTATGCAAATTATTGTGCAAATTAAAATATCCATCATCAAATCACTTACTTAAACAATGGAAATTCAAACTCATAATCTTTTTTTAAAAAAATCAATCAATCCCTACATTAAGATTTTCACTACAATAAATTGTAGAGTGAAAAAAAACCGCCCCCCTCGTCCGCCGATAGCAGATCAGATAGAGATAACGAAAGAGACCCATTTTCCAAATTAAAAAAATACTGAAAATAAATTAAATTTGATAATACTGCCAAAACTACTTTCATCTCATCGAAACCCTAACCCTCAATCCTCAACCCCCTATGTATCAGTCTCAACGACGTCGTTTCACCCCACCTTTTTCCATTATTACTCTCTCCAATCTCACCTCACGCAGGTGGCGGTGCCTCTCTAGAAATCATAAATTTCTCAGATTCTACTATATTTTTATTTTATTTAATTCACACATAAATTTGTGTATGTGTGTATATATAATCACTTGTGCTTGCTCATTCACCTCAAAATTTCAAAGCAAAGCTACAAGAGAAAATTAGAGAAGAGAGAGAAAGATTTGAATTTCCCATTTTTGTTGAATTCATCTCAAAATGGATGTGTCCGAGCAATTGCGTTACATCCCTTGCAACTTCTGCAACATCGTTCTTGCGGTACAGTTCATTTTTTTTTCCATCATTAAAATCAAAAGAAAAAGGGTGGATTTATTTATGAATAAAGCTGATTCCTGAGCTTCAGTGATCAGATTTTATTTGGTGGTATTATAACATATGCTCCAGGCGTTTCCTTGTTTGTTTGTGGCGATGATCATCCTCATCTGTCCACTTCACCAATTCTCTCTCTTTTTCCTTCTTTCAATTCAAAGTCACAAAAGAAAAGATTTCACTATACTGTCAAAATTAAGCTTTTTTTTATTAAAGGCACAAAATTGGACCATTTTTTTTGAAAAAGTGGAGAATTTTAGGGTTTTCAAACAGTGTGAATTGTGCAGGTGAGTGTTCCATGCAGCAGCTTGCTTGATGTGGTGACCGTTCGGTGCGGACACTGCAGCAGCCTGTGGACTGTCAACATGGCTGCGGCGGCGTTCCCACCGATGCAGCCGCCCTCTTCCTGCCACCATTTTCAGGTTTTTATTCTTTAATTATTTAATTTCTAGCTTCTGAAATCTAGGGTTTCTGGATCTTGTTTATTTATTTCTTCATTTTTTTTAATTTTTTTTTTTAATTTTTGAAGATGATTACTTTTGGTTTTTAAATGATTAGGTGATTTGATGGATAGGAGATAGGGGTTTTATTTTAAAAAAAATAATTATATTAGGGGGAAAGTTTCTCTCTCTGAAATAAATTGTTATAGGAGTAGTATTTAATAGATGTAGATGTAGATACTGGATTTTGATCAGGAATTGTCCAGTGCAGTGGAAACACATGATTTTTTTCCTAGATTCCGGCTAGATCTTGCAACTGTCAATTCTAGCAGCCATTTTCTTAACTGAATCAGTCATTTCATTATTCTTGTTTTATCCTTTTCATTTTTTATTCATCTTCTGAGTAAACATCTTTTCAGCCTATCCTTTTGGTCTAAATGTGTGTGTGTGTTTGATTTTTAAATTATTTTTTCAACATTTGTTAACTTACTACTTCAAATATAAACTATAATTATGTACTACTACTTAATTATTTGTTTTATATTGCAGGCATCTAACAGCACAGATTCAAATTGCTACTTAAAACACTAATCAAACTTTTATGATTTATGAAAACTAATTTTTTTTGTGTGTATTTTGTAATTATCCCTTTCTTGATTATAAATGTGTTAATTTCAGCATATGTTAATATCACAAATTGAAATTTATAAGCTATAATTATGTAATGTGTTTTTTATTTCAGGCATCTAACACCACAACTACTCCAGCTGAGTACAAGGTTGATCTAGGCTCATCTTCTAAGTGGAACTACAAAATCCAGCCTTCAATTTCGAAGAAGCCTGAGCCCAGAATCGTGAATCGACGTATATTACTTCTTGATTCAATCAATTCTTATTTAATTTTTGCAGTTTCGAGTTCGATTTTCATGATCATGATCATGCTCTTGTGTGCAGCTCCGGAGAAGAGGCAGCGAGTTCCATCAGCTTATAACCAATTCATCAAGTAATGAAATTATCAAAATTTATATATTAGTTCAATTTGTTACTCATTTTCTTAGTCATATCTCATTATTATTAATAGATTGCAACAATTGATTGCTAATTACTCACACCATAAATGTACATAATCAGAGAGGAGATTCAAAGGATCAAGGCCAATAATCCAGACATTAGTCACAGGGAAGCTTTCAGTACTGCTGCAAAAAATGTAAGTTAGTTAGACCAAAATATCTACATTTAATACTATTTCATGTAGTAAGTAATATAGTAGTTTATAGTACAATTATTGCAACGAACGTGAATTGATGAAATAAAATACGAGATTGGATATGTTCGAAAAGGGAAATAACAATTGGACCACATTGAGAGGATTTAATTTGGTTTTGTGTACTGAGTTTGTGGAGTTATTATTTATAAATGGTGCAGTGGGCACACTTTCCTCATATTCATTTTGGGCTGATGTTGGAGACAAATAGCCAACCTAAACTCAATGAGGTAATGTCGATCTACCTTTCCATTTTCTCGAATTATACTTTTGTGAAAATCTAGCTTCATTTCTTCAATATATGAACACACACCTCAGCCATCCACAAAATGACAACCATTCGATATTATCTTTCCCTTATAGGAAAAATTGATCGTGCACCTTTTATGCCAAACTTTCTACATGCTTTTCATGACCAATTATTAAGCACATATTTATAGTTCTCTAACTTAGATATTTTTTTTTCTGAAATTCAAATTGCTTTTCCTGTATGTTAGACTATTTAATCTAGGCAATGACAGATCCAGTTGGGAATAAAAATATTGACAAATGTATCCAAAAAGTATATTTTTTAAGACCATATGTATTTAACTATATATTGTCAAAATTAATTGAAAAGTCCATTTTTACATAGGTCATTTATTTAAAATTTTATTTTGTCATTTGAGCTTTTTATTGAAATAAAAAAAAAAAAAAAAGTCAGTAGCTTATTGACTTCCATGGTTGTCTCAATATTTTTCTGTCTGCTCGAACTTCGAGGCTCTAAGTTGTTAATTCTTTGTGTCGTATTTTGAATCAAAAATTCAGAATCCGCCACTATATCTGGGGACATATACATATTCCTCTGTGTAAGATATGTGTGTGTGTGTGTGTGCATATTTAATTAATTTGTGTTGTGTAGTTTTAATTACAGGGGTCGGAAAAGCATCAATTCAGAAGGACAGCTATACGAAACAAGTGAAATTGATGTACATCAGATCTATGGGAATCCCTAATATATGGAGATATTTCAAGTTAAAGTTTATTTCATTTAAAAAGTGATATTATATCACGTATGTTTTTTAATGTTTTTGCGTGAAATGTAACTCTGGTAATTCCGTATAGACCATATGTAATACTCCATGATATTACTCCATGTGTTTATTTTTGTCAATTTGTACTTCCGATCAATATATAATTAAATTGGCTTTTGATTCTTCTCTTCCTGCTGTGTTTCCGCAATTCAGATTTAACTATACTTGTATATTTTTGGGAACAAATTAATGTGCTCAATATGAGTGTAGTTGAGTATGGCTTTTCGTTTCTGATAATTTGTAAGTTTATTCATTCAAAAGTTAGATATGATGGATTATTGACCTCGGCCGCACTATCAAGATTGCATATAAGTAATAGGAGAAGTATTTTTTTTTTTTGTTAAAATATGGAATCGAGATTTTGGGAATAGATTAAATCAAAGTTTGTAGCTTAGAATTGGGTTTTGTATTTTAAAATTACATCAAGTAGTAACATCTAGTGGACTAATTCCTATTCAAAATACGGTATGTAAATCAATTACAATCGTTGGATTTATCTCTTGAGATTTTCCACTTCTGAATAATAAGACTAGTGTGTCGGTTGGATTGTTATTGTGTCGATCTTATAACGATCCAACACAGTAGTATTTAATTAAGACAAATCTGAATATGATATGTTAAAAAAAAAAAACCATCAACTCGAATACAAACCATACTTGACATTTCAAATCCGAACACGACACGATCTTATTCAGGTTAATACAACAGATCAGCATAGTGATAATTAACTCGATAACAACACAAACCCGGCATAACAATCACATGATAACGACAAAAACCGATTAAGAAATGTTGCAAATGAGATGTGACAAGACGAATACCTAGTAGTGGAGGTTGTAACAATGAAGGAAATGAATGGAATGCAGGCAGCATATGAAAAGTGAGAAAACGATTACATAATGTGAATATAACAAAATAATACAAAAAATAATGAATTAAAATCAGGTATAAGTGAGTTATCTGAATCCAATTCAAACCCAATTTAAAATTACCATGTTGTTATCAGGTCAATTAGATAAAGATACGATCACAATAAGACTTGACACAACGACGCTAAAACATTAATTCTGTGTGTATTTGTGGTCGATGCAACTCTTTTGTAATTTACTTAATTCTTTCATGTAATTGTATTGTTTTAACCACGTACAGAGTAAATTTGTAACCAATTTTGAGATGTCCTCTCATGGAACACAAATTTATTTTGTTAATATCAACAAATATATAAAATAAAAACACAAAAGCAAAGCTATATAAAAAGAGAAAGTTTGAGCATAATTTGGCCACCGCCGCACTCTCCTTCCTCAAATCCACCGCCACTGCCCACTGCTTCCATCTGCAGAGATTCTTTATCAGGCAGCCAACCTTTAATTTCACTTCTTTTTGTGGCAAATTTATAACAACTGCGCAAATTTAAAGCATTTCTAATCATATTTATTTTGGTTTTATTTTTTATACTTGATATAAGATTTTAAGCTTAAAATAAAATTATATTTATGAATACATATTTGTCCAAGGGATTCGAGGAAATCGCAAAAAAATATTGCTAGATATAAATGAAGCTTGAGATTGTAGCACTGTAAATGACATTGTGAATTACAAATTGACGAGCAAGTATGTATGTTTATAGGTGGCCACTAAAAAAATTTCATGATATGGAGTTGGTAGATGATTTTTAGTTAATATTCTAAAAGCTGTATTTAGCCGCCATATTAATAAGAAATATGATAACTATAGGAAAGAAATCAACATCATTTCAATTCACCAAAATCTAAGGTGAATAATGCATATATTATTACCAGATGAATAAAACAAATGGGTTCGAATTTTGCTAGGAGCGCAAAATTCATTTTTATTTGTTCATCTCCTGTTCATAAAATTATCCAATTTTCATCTAAGGAGATGCATTCGCCAATTCTCAAGTGTATATAGCATTCTTATTTGATATTTTTTTCTCTATGGACAACTTGCAAACTTTTATATAATTCCAGCCTAAAAATCTAGTCCATCCGTCTCGGATAAGACGACACATGTCTTCGTCATCACAAGATTTAGGAATTGTTCGTTAATATATTAATTAGAGAAAAAAAAGGAGTTTATAAGTATTAAATGGAGAGTAAAAAAATCAATATTTTAATTAGAGAACTAAGAAAAATGATCAATATATTAATTAATTTGAGAAGATGATTTTTATTATTTCTAAGGATGGTGGGAGCAATAAGTTTGGATATGACGTGGCATATATAATTAATAATTGCGGCAAAAAGGTGGAAAATAAATTAGCTTTCTCGAAAAAAATGTATTTACTTTATTTCTTGTATTCTTATAGGAAGGAAATTAACTCGTTGTCCTTTTTCTCTTGCATCTATATTTGCCAAGAATATGCTTAGGCGGCTTTTAGTTCTACGCCTGAAAACTTTTGAGAGATGAATTACTGAATTATGCCTTTTTTTTACGTTATATATTTGTTAATTTTTTATTGGCTGATTATTTTATTTATAGGTTGATGAAATTAGATGCACAATAAAGCAACTCGCCTAAATTGCCCTCTTTGATGAACTAGTACGGTACAGATAAAAAAATTGAATTTCTTTTTAAACAACATTTTTTTTTATCAAAAGAAAGTAGCATTGAAAAATGTTATAGTACTAAATGTGAATACTACTCTTGATCACAACTCTAGTGTCTATGATAATATTATCTGTTTTGTTTTACATATTTATTTTGATCTTAATACCTGCAAAATCACTGGCTAATTAATTTATGTAAATCATAAAAAATAAAAGCTTAATTTATTGATTTTCTCTCTATAATTTTAAATATATAAATAAAATAACGTTAAACATCAATAACACAAGAGCGGTACTCAGAGCTGGTGCTTTGGTTTCTTGCATAATGTCCAACCCCAATAGAATTCTTAGGTAGCTGAAATTTTGCAGAAATATTAAAGAGAGTATTCAAAACAAAACAAAATAAAACAAAACTGAATTCAAAATATAAAACATAAACAAAACAATTACTAATATTGAATTCAAACTTTTTCCGGTGGGGGGGTGTGACATGTGAAACAATTTGCAGCCTCCCCAGTCATGATTTGTCAACCAAAAACAGCTCAATTTGCTAAATTTAATTGGACCAGTTTAGAAATACTCCCTCCGTCTCATAAGAATATGCACTATTTCCTTTTTAGTTCGTCACACAAGAATATGCATTTTTGAATTTTGTAAAGTTTTTTCTCTTTAGTGAGGTGGAGCTTATTCTCTACTAATAATACTTTAATTTTTTTTCTCTCTACCTCTCTTACTTTACCAATCTTACATTAAAACTCGTGCAAAACCCAAAGTTGATATTCTTTGGGAATGGATGGAGTACTATATTTTATGGAGTAATCAACAGAAACCCAAATTCGATCACCACAAATCATACAACATGTGCAAATTATACTTGAAAAATCAAATGTGACATACAACAATCCAAAAATCAGTACAAAATAATCCATACTTAAATAATCAAAATTAAATGTAATTATATTCAAACTCCAAAATACTCACCTTATTGAATATTTACTACACGCAAATTTCAACTTACGTAAACCTACTCCACAATTTGAAAACAATAATGGATGTCATGGCTGCTAACATAGGTATTTAATTAATTAATTTCTCTTAGATAGTACGTAATCGTTTGTGTCATTTCCTCGCTACACATTAAGTCAAGTCAATACAAAAAAGAGAAGAAGGAGTAGATGAAATATATGTGCATGCGTCGTAACTTTAGAGAGAGAAAATTAGAGAGAGAGAATGGAGGAACAAGTTTTGCTCCATGGAGATCTTCATGCAACTATCTATGAGATCGACAATCTTCATCTTGGATTTCTTTCCAACCTTTATCATAAGGTATTTTATTTATATCTCCATTTTTATGTCACGCCCAACTAATTTTTTATATATATGTACAACACTAGTTATTTCACTATTTGTGTGTGTGAGTTACCCAAGTGGTAGAGAGGCTAATGTCTGAAGCTAAAAGTCTCAAGTTCGGATCCTCTATGGCGTGATCTTTAAATTTAAATTCATTTATCCATAAAAAAAACACCAGTTATGTTTATCTTATAGATAGAATTGATTTTGAAGTTTAAACTCGTTGATTAAATTCATATTTTCATATATCATAAGTACTACTTTCATGGAGTGGTTTAAACGATAATGCATGTTTAAAATAAAAATGAAGGATCATTTTCACTTTTTTAAGCATTCGATTATAAAAATCTATGCAATGCATCTTCTTACTAGACAAGTTCAACATCAGTATTTGAAATTGAATTTCATTCATTGGTGTCGATTTTCGTTTACTTTTAGTGTTTCGAGTGTAATTAATTTGATAGTGAAATAATTAAATAAACTTTGCATCCCTATAGAAATTCTAATTTCTAATTGGGACAAGGATATCATTATTGACTGATAGTGAATGTTGGTGGAGTTTGTTATAATCTGTTACCTAATCCATGCATCGAGTTGGTGATTGGGTCATTTACATTTTACACCACTCAAAAGCCAAAAAAACTTTTATTAATAGAATATAAACACATACTATATATTCTATTTCACATGCATTTTTATTCTGGGAATTAAAATAATGAGAGTTTGAAAAAATGTAAACGTATATATGTGAATTGTGCTAAAAAATTATTCAGCTTGCTTATTTTCAGCCCACAATTCATCTCTGACGTTCATAAAAAAGATTTATTAGCGTAAATTCAGGTGTATTGTAATAGGATCCATCTTTACTGGATAATAAGTAAAATAAAAGGGTTAATAATAAAATCTTTTTACATATTTATGGCCCCGTGAATAATAATGTATGCCTGTAAAATCCGTTTTTCTACGAATATTATATAGTAGTCATTAATTTAATGCTATGATTAATAAAATAATTAATTAACATCATGAATTATATGTAATTCATTTATAAAAAAATGTCTTTATCCTTAGAAAAATGGTCGTTTCCACTGCTCCACACCCAACATCCATGCATGCATGGGTCATGTCAAATTCGAGTTATAGTTCCACTTTCAAATTTCAAAATTTTAAAACTTGAAACCCCAACACGTTTTTATAAGTTATCAATGCTTAATAAATTTATAGATTATGACACTTAAAAAAAAGTACTACTATTCAAATAGTTCATAATTCAATTAAATATTTTGAATATTTAAAATCATATTAATTCCACGAAATAATTTATAAATCAAATTTATACTTTCCCGCGATTAATCAATCATAGGTAGAAGAAGCCGGACATTTCAACAAGCACGCTTCGCGCCTCTACGCCACCATCGACTTAGAGAAAACTCGAGTCGGCCGCACACGACTACTACACGAACACGACTCGAACCCTCAGTGGAACGAATCCTTCCACATCTACTGCGCCCACTCCGCCTCCAAACTCGTCTTCAACATCAAGCTCGACAATCCAATCGGCACCAAACTCGTCGGAACAGCCGAGCTCCCCGTCGCCGACCTCATCCCCGGCGATCGAGTCGAGACGTGGCTCGACATCCTCAACCGCCGCCGCCAGCCGATCCACGGCGGCTCCAGGCTCCGCGTCCGCCTCCACTTCTACGACGTCGCGCGCGAGCGCTGCTGGTCGCGCGGCCTCAAGAGCCGCAACTTCCCCGGCGTTCCGTACACCTTCTTCCCGCAGAGGAAGGGATGCAGAGTCACTCTGTACCAGGACGCGCACGTCGCCGACGGATTCCTCCCTCAGATCCGCCTCGCCGGCGGGAGAATTTACAATCCGCGGCGGTGCTGGGAGGATGTTTTCCGTACGATCTCCGCCGCGAAGCATTTGATCTACATCTGCGGCTGGTCGGTGTACACGAAGATCAAATTGGTGAGGGATCCGGCCGGATCTGAGATAGATCTGGCTAGATCTGAGATAGATCTCGGCGAATTGCTGATTAAGAAGGCGAATCAAGGAGTTAGGGTTTTGATGCTGGTTTGGGATGAGAGGACTTCTGTGAAGCTGTTGAAGAACGATGGATTGCTTGCGACTCACGATGAAGATACCGGCAGTTATTTTCGTAACACAGGTGTGAATTGCGTGCTCTGCCCGCGCAATCCCGATGACGGCCGGAGTTTCGCGCAGGGGGTGGAAATCGGCACTATGTTCTCGCACCACCAGAAATTGCTTGTGGCGGACGCCGCGATGCCTAACGGAGGCGATCGGATTAGGAGGCTGGTGAGCTTCGTCGGCGGAATTGATCTCTGCGACGGAAGATACGATAATCAAAATCACTCTCTGTTCCGAACTCTGAACACGGTCCACGCCGACGACTTCCACCAGGCCAACTGCCGCGGCGCCGACATCCGGAGGGGAGGGCCGAGGGAGCCATGGCACGACATCCACTGCAAGGTGGAGGGCGCCGCCGCGTGGGATGTGCTCTACAATTTCGAGCAGAGGTGGCGGAAGCAGGGCGGGAGAGATCTGCTCCTCCAGCTGCAGGAGCTCCGCGGCGCCTTGGCGCCGCCGTCTCCGGTGATGCTCCCCGAAGATCACGACACGTGGAACGTGCAGATCTTCAGATCTATCGACGGAGGCGCGGCGTTCGGTTTCCCGGAGCTGCCGGAGGAGGCTGCGAGATCCGGTCTGATCAGCGGCAAGGACAGCATCATCGATCGGAGCATTCAGGACGCCTACATCCACGCGATCCGCCGCGCGAACAATTTCATC
Organism: Salvia hispanica; assembly: GCF_023119035.1. Classification (NCBI taxonomy): domain Eukaryota; kingdom Viridiplantae; phylum Streptophyta; class Magnoliopsida; order Lamiales; family Lamiaceae; genus Salvia; species Salvia hispanica. The sequence goes on along the minus strand of NC_062970.1, from coordinate 2,877,163 downwards.
TACATCGAGAATCAGTACTTCCTCGGCAGCTCATTCTCGTGGCTGGAGACCGATGAGGTCAAAATCGAGGAGGTCGGGGCTCTGCATCTGATTCCCAAGGAGCTGTCGTTGAAGATCGCGTGCAAAATCGCGGAAGGGCAGCCTTTCAAAGTGTACGTGGTGGTGCCGATGTGGCCGGAGGGGTTTCCAGAGAGCGCGGCGGTGCAGACGATCCTGAGCTGGCAGAAACGGACGATGGAGATGATGTACACTGACGTGGCGGAGGCACTGAAAGCGAAAGGCGTAACCGCCGCAGATCTGAGAGACTACTTGACATTCTTCTGCCTCGGAAACAGAGAGACGAAGAGAGATGGAGAATACGAGCCGCCATTGAAACCGGAGCGCGATACGGACTACAGCAGAGCTCAGCAGTCGCGACGCGGCATGATCTATGTCCACTCGAAGATGATGATCGGTAATTGATGCTACATTTCCTAATTCTTCCTTCGAACGATGGTTGATTCGGTGTTTTGTTTTTTTGTTTGGTGGCAGTTGATGATGAATACATAATAGTTGGATCGGCCAACATTAACCAGAGATCGATGGATGGCGCGAGGGACTCAGAGATCGCGATGGGGGCGTATCAGCCGTATCATCTATCATGCAAGAAGGCAGCGAGGGGCGTTATCTATGGCTTTCGAATGGCACTGTGGTACGAGCACCTTGGCCTGTTGGACGACGCGTTTTGTCATCCCGAGAGATTGGAGTGTATACGGAAGGTGATGACAAGTGAATTAGCTCTTAAGACTTATACAATGATTTCAGCTCTCTTTATTTACGCTAATGTAATATTGTGAGATATTTATTTGTTTCGTTTGCTAATAGGTGAATCGTCTATCGGAGAAGAATTGGGATCTTTACACGGCGGAAACTATGGAAGGGGATTTGCCGGGACATCTACTCCCCTATCCCCTTCTGGTCGAGTCTAGTGGTAGAGTGAGTGAGCTGCCGGGAAATGAGAATTTCCCGGATACGACAGCGCCCGTTGTAGGCAATGTTGCTCAGTTCTATCCATCAATCCTGACTACTTGATGTTTCTAGTTTCTTCAAATAAATAACTATGCCAACACATGTGTTAATCCAAATTATATGCATTTGTATATGTTATTTCTGCTCAAGTGAGAAGTTGCATTGTAACGATGAATGTAAATATGAATGAAAACACAACACGTTTATTAATGCGTATCGAAAACGAGAATTAATTTGAGATTTCATTTGGTATTACTCCCTCCGTCCTATATTATTTTACTAGTAGTTTGTGTTCATAGTTTTGTATATGTTCAAAATTAAATTTGTGATTATTAGAATTTGATCAAATTTGAGGGTCCTATATTATTTTACTAGTAGTTTGTGTTCGTAGTTTTGTATATGTTCAAAATTAAATTTGTGATTATTAGAATTTGATCAAATTTGAGGGTACAATTAATCATTTTTTTATTGTATGTGGTCCAATTTTTCTTTAAATCTTAGTACTAGTATTTGTTAAATTATACTATAATCGATTATTAATTAACGAGTATTATTATTTTATTAGCGTAATTTTAGGATTAGTTGTTTTACCTTTCCATTTCCCTATTTATATGTCGTTCGCTTCACAAATTCTTCACAGTTCATCCACCACTAGGTCAAGGCCGCCGCCACCTCCACCACCTCCACGACCGCCGCCATTTATACGGCGCCGAGGTAATTCTGTAACTAGCTTGTTATCACTCAATCAGTTTAACTATTTCTATTATTTTGTGTTATGCTTTCTCTTTTCCAACACAAATCCATTTAATTTATTTTTCCAAATTAGATACTCCTTTTGAGCATATGCCAAATTCGATTTCAGATCTTTGCCTGTGATGCTGTTACTCTGTTTCGGTAGATGCTGATGCTGACTATATAGCCCTTCATATGTTTGACGAAATGCTTCAGAGGGTTTTTATTGGTTGGAAAGATCCTTGTTGCTGCAAATCTGACGTGGAAATTGTTGGCCGTGGAACTGTGTGAGTCTAATGAATATAATGGGTTGATTAATGGGTTATGCAAAGCTGTGTCTAGTGTATACGCGCAGCTGCAAACCCAATGTTTATATTTACGATACATTCATCGTCAACGAATGAATGTTGGAAGATGAGAATTGGATAGCTCATCCGGATGCCTACGGACAATGCGAACCAACAAGCATGAACAGCCTCCACCCAATGTTGTGACATATAATTCAATAATTGAAGGGTTAGGTATCTTTTAATTGATATGTTAAAGATGGTGTTTGATACGGGTGTTTCCCCAACGTCCTCAACAACGATACCAGTGAGTTCCATAGCCAGACCAGAACAGAGCGTGGCAGAGGGGGCACAACGGAAGAAGGGACGTAAGGCTCATACGCAAGTGGAGCCGAGAAGAGATGGGCGACCGAGACGGCAGCAGAAGAAATTTCCTAAGATATATAAATAGGGATTCTGTGTGTTGAGAGAATCAATCAATATATCAGAAATTTCCTAATTTTCTTGTGTCTCGTTAGCAGCAGAAGCAAGAAGAAATTTCCTAAGATATATAAATAGGGATACTTTGTGTCTCGTTAGTTTAGTATTTTGTTATTTAAATGAATATTTATATTTTGGACTTCTTTATTTATTTTTTGAGTCGAGCGTGATTATAAGCTCCGTATCGGGTTTTCTTGTTGGTTCTTTCCCGGTATGATCGAGTCGAACCAAACCTAGGGTCCTTAGATATATAAATAGGGATTCTGTGTGTTGAGAGAATCAATCAATATATCATAAATTTCCTAATTTTCTTGCGTTACTTTTCTGCCAAGTTTTCTTCACCACGGCCAAACCCTTGTTGGCGTGGGAATCTCGGTTGCTCGACAGAGATTTATCTCTGCGAACGGACCTCTCTCCGGCGAATCTCTCGCCTCTGCTATCGTTACGGTTTAAATCGTAACAGTGTTCTATTTGATATGAGAAAGAATGATAGATAGATGTATGCATTGGGCTGTATTTGTGCATCTTGGATTCACACTTGGTGTCACGTTTTAAGCTGCCGATTGAACTTCTTTGAAAGTGTAAAGATGGTGTTCTATTTGATATGACGAAGAAACTTGTAATAGTTTTCATTTTTATTGTGTTATACTACTTGATGATTTAATGTTCATCAAGTTTTGTCTAATTCTTGAAACAAATTTTTGATTTATGCTTCAGTTTTTATGCATTTGATTTTGAGGATCTGAGTCCGCTCTATGTTTGTGTAGGGGAAAAAGAAGTAAAATTGCATGCAAATTTTTTTTTTTAAAAAAGCAAAAATGACTCCCAAATAAATTGAGCTTTGTTTTTTAATTTAGTACTCCATAAATTATAAATTAATTACATTGATACAGTAATTTTTAAAATATTGGAAAAAAAAAAAAATCATAAACCAACAAACAGAGGTAACAAGAATCATGTAGACAAGTATTGCTGAGTTGTGTTTTTATAAAAGAATATAATTAATTATAGGCATAGCAGTAGTAGTAGTACTCCTCTTCTTTGCATTTTTTTTGCTGCTGTGTTCATTTATCGGAAGGAACATGAGCTCCATTGCCCCCTCGGCTGCAGCTTCTGGTTAGTCTTGGTTCATTCCTACCAATCATCGATGTAAAAGGGAACAGAGGAACTAAAAAGAATGAATAAACAATTTTTTGATTGCTTACCTTAGTCTATGGAAATTTACATGAATCTGGTGCAGCATCTGGGAAAACTTTTGAGTTTGGACGAACGCATGTGGTGAAGTCTAAAGGTAAACACGAAGCAACCATTGTGTGGCTCCATGGCCTTGGGGACAATGGCCATAGGTAATCACTGTCTGCTTCCTTCTCTCACTTGACAAATACATTTGACATGTTTGTGATAAATGATATTCCTCTTTGGTTCGATCGGTGTCTCTTGCAGCTCGTGCAACTCTCATTGGAGGCTTCAGCATGGGTGCAGCAGCATCGCTGTACTGTGCTACTTGTTGTTTTGCTCGAGGGAAATTCGAGAATGACAACGAGTTCTCCCCAAATATAAGTGCTGTTGTTGGATTAAGCGGCCTGCTTCCCAGCGCAAAGTTTGTTCCAAACAATACTCTCTTGATTGTCAAATGGCCAATTAATGTTATAATAAAATGATGCCACTTTTCCAGGACTCTGAGTCACAAATTAGAAGGTGTAGCCGAGGCTTTTGAGCGCGCTGCATCCTTGCCTATTCTGCTTTGCCATGGCCAAGGTAATGATAATAATAGCTTTTCAAGAGAGGGATGAACACTGCTGAATTCACACAATGTCTATGTTATTGTAGTGTTTGACAATTTCTCTGCACAATTACTAGTACATGTTTTGATGATAGTGGGAAATAACATTGCAGGGGATGATGAAGTTGCTCATGAATTTGGTGAGAGGTGTCATCAGAAGTTAACTTCCGTTGGATTTCGAGATGTCACGTTTAAATCCTATACGACGTAAGCTATGTTCTCCGGTTACCTAGCCTTGTTTCCCCTTGGTTCAAATTAATGATGGTTAAAAAATGTACTTATCATCCTTCTTTTTCTCTGTTTATTCCAATTTGCAAGGTTTTACGAAATGTATGTAATGTTTTTTGCAGTAATTAAGCTGCTGTATTCATTCACATCATTTGAGAGGAACACTGAGTTTCAGCTGCCATTCAACTGCTTCTGGTTAGTCTTGTTCGCCCCTTTTGGACCGCTCAAAAGGGCCGATTTGGCCTAATCGGCCCTTGGAGTCGAGCCGGAAAAACATTGTGTAAAATTATGTTTATGTTCAAAGGTCATCTCTTTACTTTAATTTCTTTTAAATTGAATATATTGTATTTATCGTAAAATACTTAATTTCTTGATGCATATCTTATTTCCGTTTACCAAAATGGACTCTTAAAAGGTTTTATTTGATCTAAACAATTTACTACTTCAGTTATATTGCTTTTGTTTTATTATCTTAATTAGAATTAAACTTTATTCATATTAGTATATATTTTTTTAATATAAAAAGATTAATATAAACATATTTGTGTGACATAAAATCTCTTTGCGTATTTAAATCATAGCATAATAAAAGAGAATTCTAAGTTTGGTATTGGGTGAATATAGGATGCATATATGCTGTTCTTCATGAAAATATATTACACCAGGGGTCTTTCTCATCACCAAATTTGACAATTATATTTTGTTCTCATTTCTCTCTTTTACCATGTGATTTAAAATAACAATAATCTTAGACTTCTTCAAAGGACAATCTTTTATAATTTCAAAAACATTCGTTTACACTTTACATAGATTTTATGTAGTTCAAAATTTATACTCCATATATAATGCTAGATGATAGAAATATATATAGTTCAAATTCTCCAAAAAGTAGTAATTTGATTAACATTGCGTTTTTTGGCTTTTAAGTGTGTAAAATTAAAATTATAAAAATAAAAATAAATTAATTAAATAATAAAGTATATTATTCTCTTCCCAAATTAATAAAATGAAGAAATAAATTTATTATTTTAAACATCGGTATAAGCATCAAATTATTGCCCTTCCAAATGTAAGGATGAATTAACATATACTAGTATTCAGTTGTAATGATTTATTTTAGTCCATCTAATAAATTATAGTAGTAATTAATTCACAGATAAAGTGGATCTGCCCAACTGCACCTGAACAACCAGTTGCTTTCTATGGAGGCTCTACATCAACAGCTTGTGAGTTTGAGTTAGTCATGTAACTAACTCATCATTATTAATTCCTCAAATTGAAATGCTGAATGATTTATTAGTATATGGTTAGGGTTTGATGTGAATGAGCTTGATGATGGCTATGATGATGTGGATGGTTTGGAAGCTTCGGCTTCGTATGTTGCAAGCTTATTGGCTAATGAACCGGCTCATAGTAAGTTTTTTTGGATTCATGTGATCGTAGGCTGATTCACTTCCTTTCAATTATGTGTCACTTTGTAACAGAAATTATAAAAAATTCTAAAAAAGTAATGAAGTGACGGTTTTGCCCCTTAAACGATTGCGTTATTCCGGTTGCAGCCTCTTGGATACTAATGTCAACTCACTTGGTTCGAATTTTATTTTGACAGTAAAACTCGGGATCGGAGGGTTCAGTATGGGTGCGGCCCAGTCGCTATATTGTGCTACATGTTTTGTAAGAGGGAAATTTGAGAATGGCGAAAACTTCTCCCAAAATATAAGTGCTGTTTTTGGACTAAGCGGTTGGCTTCCATTGGCAGAGTTTGTTCCAACACAATTAACATTTCCAAATTTATGTTTCTTTTCATTATCACAAAATGATTTCTTACCATTTACTTTTCCAGCACTCTGAGTTACAAAATAGATGGTGTGGCTGATGCATCTGCGCGTGCTGCATCCTTGCCTATTCTGCTTTCGCATGGCAAAGGTAAGATTAATGATAGCTTTTCTTTGATATTACTACTTGTTTTGCAAAATATGGATGTCAATCGGGTCGACTCATTGGGTTAAGACCATGTATATAGACTGTCCAAGTCCAACTATATTTTAGATGGATGAGAGTTAGTAGTATTATAAACGAAAATCATTATTGAAGTACTGAATTGGTTTTAAGCTGCATTAACATCTCTAGCCGTATTAACGTGGAATGAGGTAAAAGAATGTTGAACCACTTCAAAGGATCGAACATGAGTCTGATTAAGTTGGAATGAAACATTTCTATCAATTTCTCTACACATTTACATGTCTGATGATATGATACTGGCAAATAACAATGCAGAAGATGATATGGTTGATTATAAATTTGGTGTCAAGTCTTATAAGACGTTCACTTCAACTGGATTTCGAGATGTCACGTTTAAATCCTATGCCATGTAAGCCATCTTCTGCAGTTAGCATTTGTTCTCATAACTAATTACTTCAAATGATTGTTACAAATTTACAATTTACAAAAAGTATCATAATCATACAGGCTTGGCCACACTACTATTCCAGAGGAAATGGATGACCTCTTTGCTTGGCTATCTTTTAAATTGGGACTAGATGGTAAATGATGAAGGTCATATAAAATTAAATAACCATACTCTATTATATTTTCATAGGTAAACTTAGTCAACACCCTTGTATAATTCACAAAATATGTGTCGGTTAAAGTTTACTTAGTGACGAGCATAGACATCATGTATAAGTTTAATGTATGTGAATGCAAATGATCGGCAGAAAACCACCAAACAAGAATCGATCAAATAGTACAATAAAGCACACAAGGAGCTATATGGTTCGGTCGTAAAAGCCTGCATCCACGGAGAAGGCGAACTACTTTATTCACTAATGTTCCAAGAAATTACAGAGATGGATCGAAGCACCTCACATACTCAAATTACTCGTATCTCTCAAGAACTCTCTCAGTTGAATCTTGAAGAAGACGATGATCTCGCATAAAAAGTGTGTGATGTTGTCACAAACTAACTGTGAGAATTTATAATTATGTAATTTTGGGCTAGTGGTGGATTTTTTGGAAACCGCTATTTCAAATCTATTTTTTTTTTAAATTTATATTTTTTATTACGATCTCGATAGCACAAAATGATCAAGTTTCAAGGCACATGCTGAATGATATTAAAAAAATCTCGAAAATTTTTTGATATTATAATTTAGAATTTATAATTATATAACCTTGGGCTAGTGGTGGATTTTCTGGGAAAACCCCTTTTTTTAAAATCCCTCGTTTAATGAATGTATATTAAATTAAATATTTGTATATTTTATTACGATCTTTACATTAATGACTACTTAAACTATCCCATCATTATGCAGCTGGTGTGAGGAGTCATGAGTTTGGACCAACCTATGTGGTGAGCCCTGAAGGTGAACACCAAGCAACCATAGTGTGGCTCCATGGCATTGCAAGCGATGGGTATAGGTAATCAATCTCTCAACTCACAAATACATTTTGTTTTAGGATTGTTATATAACTCATTTTCACCTAATCTCATGACTAACCATCTCACCTCACCCCCTCCTACTAATTTGTCCATCTCCCTCTCCTCATTATTCTCCTCTCCACCCTACTCTACAACCATGCATAAGACTAATTTAATCCTAGCCAAGGTCTATTTTAGTGTATCTTACACTGCATCTCAAGACAATTTTGTTTCATGAACCGAACAGCCATTAATGTACATATCTTTAATTTGCAGCTGGTGTACTCTCTTTGAAACCATTGCCCTTCCAAATGTAAGGATGAATTAACATATACTAGTATTCAGTTGTAATGATTTATTTTAGTCCATGGAGTATCAGATAAAGTGGATCTGCCCAACTGCTCCTAAAAGACCAGTAACTGTGATTGGAGGCTCTACAACAACAGCTTGTAAGTTAGAGTTAGTGTAAGTGATCATTAACTTCCTAAAATCTAAATTCGTTTTGTGTTTGTTGAGAAAAAAATTTAAAAATTTAGAAATGAGAGGCAAAGGGAGAGAGAAGGGACAGTCAGCAGAGATGAATTGGGGACGTGAATTGGAAGGGGGAGATGAATTGGGGCGGTGGACGGTGGATGGTGATGATGGGGGCGGAGCAGCGAGAGGAAGGGACGGAGGGCGGAGCGCCGCTGCTCCCACAGCGGCGACGGCGGCGCGAAGAGGCAGAGAGTGGGAGAGATAGAGGAGGGAGAAAGAGAGAGAAAGAAGAGGGAGAAAGGAGGGAAAGAAAGAGAAGAAGGGGAAGAGCAGATGGTGCGCCGGAGCGATGGCCGGCGGTGGTGGCGCTGGAGTGAGGAAGGAGAACTTTTTTTTTTTTTTTTTAAATTAGGGTTAGGGTAAATGAAGTGGAAGAAGGGTGAGTGATTGGAATGGGAATAATAAACACACTCAACATCCAAATCATCATCCATGTCAGCATAAATGCCAACATCATCACACTCCTTAGTCGGAATACTCGACTCGGGAAATCGTGCCATAAGAGTAAAGTTCATAATTTTTTATGCAACATTTAAAGTTCATAGGAAAAATCAAACTTTTGTGAAAGTTTATGATTTTAGAGGAAATTTACCCTATGATTAAGGTCTTCTTTTCCTAGTCAAGAATAATCAGCTCATGCTATTGATACATACATCTACAAAACTTTGTTTTATCTTAAAATCACAACTTAATTTGAAAGATACTTCTAGCCCATGTTCTTAAATGAACATTATAAACCATATTGTCAAAGATAATAATGATAAAAGTCTCTCTATCTCTCTTTCTCACACACACACTTAGTTGAAGACTTCTTTTTTTGGTCTTAAATAAATCTAGATCTAAAGCACTTCAATATAAAATCTTGCGTTTTCAGTGGCGTCAATCCTTTCTCTATTGCGAATATATTGACCATTAGGAGTCACACTTCCGTTTCTATACTCGTTTTATAAAAATGATAGTAATAAATAGTTATAGTGCAGAAATGATAAAGTAAGAGTTAAAGTAGAGAAATGGTAAATTAAGAGTTAAAGTGGAGAAATGGTAAAGTAAGACTCTCTTATTTTATCATTTCTCCACTTAAATTATTTATTACTATCATTTTTATAAAACGAGTGCAGAAACGGAAGTGTAACTTTTAATAAAGGACAGAGGGAGTATAATTTATGAAATTGAAGAGAATCAAGTCGCATGTACAGATATATAGAGTATATAAATATGCAACTTGCATAACTATAACAACTAAATAAAAATTTGTATCAATTCATTAATCCAATAAAAAGTCTGAACTCCCTATTTATTTTAAAATTTCATTTTCTATAGTAATGAGAGTAGGCCAACGCCCATGAATCATCAAGAAGAAGTAAAACCAAAAAACTGGGAATAAGTCTTTCAATCATATTTTTAAATGCAGAATTGAATCGCTTACCTCTCAAATTCCAAGCTCTGATCATGGAAACAATTTGATCGGAGATGGAAGACAAAAGAGCAATTTTGATCTCCATCGCCGTAATCCTGCTGCTCGTGATCTCCATCGTCATCGCTCGACTCTCCCTCAAGCTCTCCAAGACCTTCTACCTCATCTGCGGCGCCGCCGTCGCCGCCATTCTATCCGTCGCCGCGATCGTCGTGATCCGCACACGCTACAATAGCAGGCGTAGGCAGCTCGAGCACCAGCTCAGCTTCCAGGGGCGCGAGCTGCGGATCGAGTACAGCTTCCTCCGCAAAGTCGCCGGCGTGCCGACCAAATTCCGCCACCGCGAGCTGGAGGAGGCGACGGACGGCTTCCGCGCGGTGATCGGCCGCGGCGGATCCGGCTCCGTCTACAAAGGCATACTCAGCGACGGCACCGCCGTCGCCGTCAAGCGGATCGACGGCGGCGACGAGCGCGGCGAGAAGGCGTTCAAAGCCGAGGTCGCCGCGATCGCCAGCGTGCAGCACGTTAACCTAGCTCGCCTCCTCGGCTACTGCATTGCGCCGCGCGAGGGAGCTCGATTCATCGTCTACGAATTCGTATTCAACGGATCGCTGGATAATTGGATTTTCCCCAAAATTAGGGCTAATCAGAGAAGCGGCTGCTTGAGCTGGAATCTCAGATGCAGAGTTGCGTTGGATGTTGCAAAAGCCCTATCCTATCTCCATCACGATTGCCGATCGTGCGTGCTGCATTTGGATGTCAAGCCGGAGAATATACTCCTCGACGGCGATCACCGTGCCCTAGTTTCCGATTTCGGACTATCGAAGCTCAAGGGGAGAGACGAGAGCCGGGTGGAGACGACGACGATCCGCGGCACCAGAGGCTACATTGCCCCGGAATGGCTTCTCGAAAACGGAATATCGGAGAAATGCGACGTTTACAGCTACGGAATGGTGCTGCTGGAGATGATCGGAGGAAGGAGATGCATAACTGTTCTTGACAAAGGGCATCACTCGAAGAAGAAGTTTCAGTTCTTTCCGAGGATTGTGGTTGAGAAGTTGAAGGAAGGGAAGCTGATGGAGGTTGTTGATGATCGGTTGTTGGTGGAGGGTTCGGGGGTGGATGAACGGGAGCTGCGGCGGATGGTCGGGGTGGCGCTGTGGTGCATACAGGAGAAGCCGAGGACGAGGCCGACCATGGCCGAGGTGGTCGAGATGCTCGAGGGGCGGAGGCCGGTGGAGGAGGCGCCCCACACGCAGATGCTCATCGTGGATCTCTTGTCCGTCGATGAGGACGACGATGATGATGACGGAAGGACGGATAATCGTCGCCGACAGCCGAGGGGTGCGACGGTGGATCACGGTAATCCGTCGTCGTCGGATTACTCGATGGCCTTCTCCGTGATGTCGGGACGTTGAGTCGGAAAAGGGTACGACAATTTTGACATTTATAAATCAAGAATCATAGGTTTGAGGTCACCAACTGTGAAAATGGGTGTATTACAATTTTGGTTTTGAAATACACAAAGTCATCATCATCTGAACTGCTGTACTATACAAAAATGATGACAAACAAGACATGGAAAGAGATCAAGAACTGTACATTTTGCTATACAAAGGGAAAAAATGAATACAAAATGCCTTTTTCTCATCATTCTTGTCTGAGCCAAGTCTATATATAGAATAAATATTGTGGTGTCTCTAGCCTTGGCTTCCATTTGAATCAGTGGTAGGGGGCTTTGATTGAGTTGAATGTGATGGAGGTGCTGCGATTGCGTACGTAAGCCTGGATGATGAACTCTCGATGAGACCGGCAACTCCCGCAGGTGAAGTTTGAGCATTTGAAGGGAGAAACAGATCATGCCTCTGATCTTTATAGGCATTCCATACCTGCATTGTGTTATTGCATAAGGCAAGTCCATCAAACTCCCCTTTTAGTTAATACAAATGGAGACGTATTTTTCGAAACCCAGCGTTGTTTCACAACGACGACTCGATACAGTGTGTCTTGAGGTCTAGATTTGTAAATATTATGCAAAAGATGAAAGATTGAGGAGTTGCAGCTTACACTTGAGGAATCTAGTATAGAACGCACTTTGGTACAATACGCCCCTTCTGCTGCAAATGCATGTAAAACCTAAACATAAACAATTTAAAGGTTAATGATTATTATCAAAGGTCGCCACACTGAAAACTAACATCGCCAGTTACAGGACATAGGAGTATTCAATAATCAAAACATCAATATCAGTAGCCTATCAATCAAATTTGTTAGATTCTGACCTCGATTGCAAGAACCCTGCCAATCGCTGCTTCTGACTCATTCCATTTCATCTGCGCAAAGAGCTCACTTCTTCCTCCAGCTCGCCAATCGAGAAGGCCAAGAAGGACTTCGACAAGACCAACCCTACAGAAACGATATCCCGTATCAATATTAAATCATACTGGCAGTGCAACTTCAAGAATATATATAGTGGAGTAGTATATAATTACAAAGCAAATCTACGACCTACAACCCGGTGCTAGTAGAGTGATATTGCATTATCTTTATACTTATTTTCTGCATTGTAACAGTAGCAACTAACTACATAATGTCTCATTATATAATGCACTGATTAGAAGTAATCATAAGACAGATTGATTTAAGTGGATGGTAGATCATCCTTGAGTACACTGAAAATACAACAGTTATACCTGAGGTTCATCTCTCATTTCCTGTTGGCCAGAGGCATGTTCGGCTGCATCCCAATCAACAAGATGCCCTTTCACCTGTTCACGATACAGATCTGAAGCCATAGTCGCAAGTTGTGCGGATAGAGATGCTGCCATTGCTGGGGTCCAAACAAGTTCTGGAGTCTCTGTTGTTTGCTCAAGTGCAAGGACAACTGCTTCACCAGGACCATCCCTGATCAGAGAGACGAGGCCATCAGGAAGAAATCTAGCCAGGGCTATTGCAACTCTGGGCCCATGCATTGTCTGCCCAACAAGCTTTCCTAGTAATGAAGCCGCTGCCGCTCTTTGCTGCAGCGGAATCTCTTCTGCAGAGAATTTCTATTTAGAAGCAAGACAGAAACATTTCAAAGAAATAACCATGTGTCAGATCAGTATACCTTTTATAGGCAAGAGCACCTCTAGAATGAAAACAACCCCACCATGCTTAGCAGCTGCCCATGCAAGTTCTGGTGTGCTTGCCAAGGCGTAGAGGACATGCAGAGCTCCTTCTCGACAGCTGGGAGATGAATGAAGCATCTGTAGTAATGTAAGCAAACTCGAGGTATCTGCGACCATAGCCTCCAAGCAAGGGGCAAATGTTGTCAAGCGTGATAGCACACTTAAACAAAGCTGGGGAATGTTGCTTGTAGAAGCAGCAGGAAGAGAAAAACACTCGAAGAGGGGTTTTAACTTTTCCTTTGAGGACACAACAGAAGCTAAATTGGGATTTTTCGTCAATAAGTGCTGCATTTACAGAAAAAAAAATCAGATCTCACTCAAGTGTTGAAATAACAAAAACAGCCCAATTTGTACCTGGAGAGATAGCAGACCAAATTGGAGATTCTTTATTAACTCAGTTTCCTCCCTGTTTGTAGGCTTCCCATCAACAGATGCTGAAGAATCATCAGAGGAGGGATGCTCGCCAGATGATTCAGTGGATACATCACCATTAACTTGATTAATTGCGGCAGGTGCATTATGCACAAGATGTGATATATAATCAACTAGGGCAAGACAGAAACTCTCAGGTTCAGTAAGTTCAGAATCTGGTTGATCATTATAGACTCTCAAGTATACATTGCCAATATACAGTTCCTTAGATATTGCTTCATAAAGAAAGGAATGTGAATCTCTCAGTTCACATGAGCCCTCTTGTCTGAGGCTTGCACTCTGCTCCTCCACAAAATTCAACAGTTCTGCTCGAGTGGAGGAATTCCAGATTATCTGCAAAACAATATAAAGACAGGTTGCATCATGCTCTATGTACATATAATATGGCACACACAACAGACCACTCGACATGGAGCTCCATACAACATTCATCTGTGTTGTGAAACTTCAAATCTAGATAATGAAATGCTAACTAACAAATGTTCGAATTCAAATCACTCATAGAATCGTTATGGGAGCATCATACCAAGTAATTAAAGCCTAAAAGACTTCGTAGGCATATGTTTGAGCTTAGCAATAGCAAAAATGTGTAAAATATATTGCAAGGGGGTTCTATCCTATCTCACTTTTCTACTTCTGATAAAAATTTTCTACACATCAAGGCATCTGAAAACACATCCAACAATAATTCCATAGAATTTCACAATCACAATTCACAAGTTAAACTAATATAATTACGATGCAAGAAAGAAAGCTACGCCTTGAGAAACTGAAGGACAAGAGATCTTTGGGTGAGTTCTCTTACCTCAGGAGATTCCAAGTTTGAGTTTAATATGGACAAGAGATCTTTGGGTGAGTTCTCTTTCAGCATGCTTGCAAGTTTAGGAGTCAGTAAAGCTTTAAGGGCATCAGCTGCAGCTTCATTATAGGGTGCCGGAGAGTCACTGCTGCCCAAACCACTAAGCCTTGACAAGGCATTAGATGCCTGAACAGCATGTGAATTTTTTGCTATTTGAACACTAGTACCAACACCATGAGCACCAGTCTTATCTGATTCCTCAGCAGTTGAATCATACTGAAGCAATAACGGTATTAGGTACCTGACCATGCAAAAAAGTCAGCTCTATAAGGCCACATCTGAAATGGAATGGACTCGGGAAAAAACAGCCTTTCACCAGAAACACAAGATGCATCAGGCAACTACTGCAATGAACTACAAATTGACATTGTTCATCAACTGCAGCTTCACACTTCATACATGGGTCTTTCAAAGAACAGTCCTCTAACGAAATTCAACAGCAGTTCAAAGAGGAACTTATTCTCAATAATAGAATATGAGACATTTTACAGTAACCTTCCTTCCAAGAAAATCTAAACAAAGCCTATTCCATTAGCAGAGAAGCTAGAGAGGAGCACCATGGTCCATAAGTACAGTTGCCATAAAAAATTTTATCGCTAAGAGCATCAAATCAGGGAGCAATCAAAGATCATCATAGAAAATGCATAATTAATCATAAAAATCAAATCATCTAACCCTAATTTCTTGCAAACATCCAGTCAAATGGAACTCCATTGTAGAACTTAGATAAAGTCATGAACCTAGACACATAATCATTACATAATCCCACTTACCAGAGGGCACCAGCCTTCAAAAGAGCAGTTTGAAATTCGGAGGAGATAGAAACATGAGCAATAGTCTGAAGCGCAGCATCAACAGCTGCTGGGACCAGCTCAAGTTCCGTGCAATGAACAATGTCATCAACTAAACCAGAGAACTCAAGCATTTCTGTTCTGGCACTTTCAAACTGACTTATGACAGAAAATGTTTGCATTATGTTGGCAACAATAGTGGCAGATGGTTCACTGGAAGGAGTCGTCGGTTGGACCACACACATGCATCGAGAAAGAAGAGTAGCAAGAAGTGGTATTCCACCATCCCTCACAAGCTCTTCACCATTCAATGAAGAGGAACCACACCTAAATTAGGTACACATTGTAAAGATTGTGTGAGCTGAATAAATAAAGTGGAGAGTATTTGCAAATAACAATGATATGGAAACTAAATGGAAGAGTGAGTTTACGTCAGCGAAACAAGCTCCGAGGCTGCAATTAAGAGAGGTGCTCGATCAGAAGAAAGAAAATTAGTATCATCTTTATCCACTGTAATGGCATTTAACAACATTGGATACCCAGCATATTTGAACGGCATCAAGACAGTCCCATAACGCCTGTATAGGATACATTGGCCCTTTAAGAGAAGCAACAACCTCCAAGTTTGAGGTCCCTGCAACCCTTGCATAGTTGCCTGAAGAGGATGAATACAGCATTTGATTAAGAAAAGATGGTGAAATACTATGCAAAATGACCTAGGTAATTACCAAATAATAGATATATAATCCAAATGCACCCTCAGCCCATACAAAGCATTTTTACTAATTTGGTATCATCTATGATAAGATGTTTAGCAAATGTCCCAACTTAAAATATCAACATCAGCTAGGACACCATCTCTCTTCTTGATATGGACAGTTTAAAAGTAAGCTAAATTTGCAAGAGCAGCACTCTAACCAATGAAAAACTTCTGGACAATATCTGAAAAGTATTTGTGTAACTCACTAAATGCTAGTATTTTTAGTCTCAATTGACGATAATAAAGAATGAAATTAAGAAATATGCTCCACTTGTCGATGGTTGATAAGTGGTAACAGACACAAATCTTAAATTTCTCTTGTTTTTACCCCAGTCCCTTGACACCATCTTTATTGGACCAAACTGAAATCACATAAACTATAGGACACCAGTATCTGCTAAGTTCCATTTTGTTTTTCTTTTACAATTATGAGACCTGGTTATCTGTTAAGTTCCATTTTGGTTTAAAAAATAGATGCAGTTGCCGATCTGATGAATAGATAAGATTTTAATCTTGAACGTACCTGCAGGCATTCATAAGCTTTTTGCACTCCTAGAAACTTCTCTCTCCCTTCAGGATTTTTGTCTGGGTGATATTTCATTGCAAGTTTTCTATACTGTCTTTTGAGCTTCTCCTCGTCAATATTCTCGATCTGCTTTGATATGTCCTCAAGTGATCCAAATCCTCGTTTTGTAGGCGCATCATCCCTTGTCACTTCTTCAATTGAAATCTCCAGTATCCTACAAGCTTCTTCTTCAGAAAGATCCATTGGCCTTCGAGTTAATTCCTCTCGCCACATTACCAGCAATGATTGCAAAAACTCAACATGTTCAACAATTGGCCAACTAGGAAATCTAATTTCATCACACAAGTTTCTAAGATAATAACGGTGACACCACATTTCATCCTTCAGCTCTGGATATGTAACTGGGGGCATTGGAGCATAATCATATAAGGAATGGCAATGTTGTGACAATTTCTGAGGGAAATCACCAAGATGCTGCAGAACCTATAAAAACAAAACCATAATTGATATTACTATTAGATGTATTACTTATGAGCTTCTAGGATAATACCAGCAGTATATATTCCATAATATTAATTAAATTCTCTGGAGAATGGTTTTGCATGATTAAGAGAATCTCAGAATCCTAATTGCAGGAATAGCAGTACCTGGCATATTAGATTCTCTGCTCGCATCTTATGTGTCCAAATAATTTCAGGAGTGTCTGAATCAGAGACCATTGCTGCTGCAAAAGCAACTGGCCCACTACGTTCCAGTACATAGAGCAATGACTCAGGTAAGAGGCCCCCCAGAACACTTCGTTTTGCTAAAGGTAGAGAAGAGGAGACTGCAGCTTCCTCCCCTCCATGAAAAGCTTGGTGAACATGAGTCATAGAGAAAAGCTGGGCAATTGAATGAAGATTAGATCCAGGATATGCCAGGGCAAAATAAAAGGCGCCTGTACTGTATAATCTTATCATGGCTTTGGGATTCCTGGTAACTATAGCCTTAAGCAAAGCAGCGGCAGCCTCAACTATGGTTGGTTCACCAGAAAGCAAAGCCTGCATTAGATATTATTCAGGCAAAAATGTTCTATATGATAGATAAATACAATTAACGTTCACTGCGCTGCAATCAGGAATAAAAAAAGAAACTGCTCAAAAATCAACAGTGATGAATGCATATATAATCTAAAAGAAGATGAAGAAAATGAGTAAGGCCACCTCCTAAACAAAGATATCATTGAAAGTTTACCACATCTAAAAGCTGATATTTTCCAGTAAGATACCAAAGAGGAATATTAATGACAAAGGAATTTAAACAAAAAGGGATGATGAGGAAAGCCATAGTAGAAACAAATCCTTGCAGTCTTTATAGTTTGTCAGAAAAATATACTCCACAAGTGATAACCCCCTTTCATGCAAGCAAATTACTATAAATTAAAGCCTCGGATGTTAACTCTTTGTAATAACGGGTGGTGGCATGAGATTAGCACTTTTGACCTTTTTGTTTTTCTGTAACCTCCTATTTCAGATTAACAGGTTATATAAATCATAGATAGGAAAATAAGTAGCTTTAGCAATTTACAGGATTTCAACATTAACGAGCACATAATATCTGAGGACAAATACAGACACCTGCAGATGACCAATTCAAGGACGGCACAATAATATCACCTGAGCTATATGTGGAAGACAGCGTGGACTTGACAAGATTCCCTTTACTCTAGGTGTCGGAGTAACAATCTCTCCTGCATCATCGATATCTGAATGAGCAGCTACCATGCTGTGTAATATGGAAAGTGCCACCTCTGCTACCTGAACAAGGTACCAAGTACCAACACATTTTAGGAACACTATAAACCAAGCAACACAACTACAGTTCAGATACATCAAATGACTGAACAACGCTCAAACTAATGCTATCTGATTCTTTTGCCAAGGCTCTGCTTGACTCCTAGATTTCCTAAGCCTACATGTACAGCGTAAAAGGAAACTCTTAATCATATTTATTACATTAACAACCAATATGGTAAATAAGTACAGATAATGGTTAAAATTCTGTGTTTTTATTTATAGATTTTTTAAAAAGTTTGTATAGAAAGTGTCAGTACCTAATACTAACATGCATTGGCTAAATCCATGACTTGAATGAAGGTACTCCTGAGGTTCTTAGACTGCTTGCTGTAGACTGATGACTGAACCTAGAACCATTTCACGCAGGAATTGAGACCAGTTCACTTAAAGAATTTATCGCATTGTGAGGAAAATTATACTAAGAGGGTGTTTGGCTTAGCTTACAAGCTCCTTAACTCCTTCAAACATCTTATAAGCTCTTGGAGTCATATTGATTTTCGAAGTAAATGAAAAAGTAACAAAACTTTCATGTAGTTGACATCGTTACCATGCTCTATAATGCTATACCTGAACTGGAGTAAGAACAGGAACTCGAACAGCCATTGCCCACCTAAGCTCACGGATGTCTCTTAGTCTCTTCCAGTCAGGCATCCCTGATGCCCAGCATCTGGTCGTCCAGTCAATTTCATTTTTTGACCAAAACCTTCTAACAGTGTCCTTCTCAACGGGCCCAACTTGGGTATTGTTCTTGTCGGTGACCATCCATTCTTTCAAGGGTTCCATGAAAGCAGTAGCAGCAATTAAGTTAGACTGCAATGGTATAGCAGTTCTTTCTGAAGCCTCGTGGACAACGGTTAGTAAATCAACAGCAAGCACACATCCTCCAACCAAAACACATGCCTCCACATTTGAAAGAACTTTCATCAAAACCTAAACCAAAAGCAGAAATGGAATTAGCTTAAAGATATCCAGATATTCAAAGTTTTAATTATAACAGTCGTGCTCTGATCCAGTAACAACATGGCCCTAGATGACAACAGGTAAAGCAACAGATCAATTGCAAACAAGAAAGATAAATAGGTTGGCAACAAATATTAAGGTTAAAATGAGGAACTATATATAGAAAATGAAATTTCATTGACAGTCAAAAGTAGCAAAGTTAAGCATGCATAAGTGAGTATGAGTAACAAGCTTCACTATTTCATGTGAGTATTGCACTGTGCCTCCCTTACACCGAACATGAACATCTACAAAATATAATGTGGGAATTACATGGCAGGTTCCATGAGTCCCTTTTTCAACTCAATTGGGTGTTGTAATAAAAACCATGACTGTGTACTTAGACTCCGGATTGATTGAGTCCATAAATGTGTTTTCAAAATCAAATACATGCCAAAATTGCTGAACTTTTAGCCTTCGATTCTACATTTGCTCTAGTATGTAAATGAATTGCAAAGACAACTATATAATAGCCCAAGTTTCTTTTGGTACCAACTTCAATAGGATGAGAAAGACGTAAAAGGCTACACCCTAATTTGTAGACTGTATATGTCTTTCCAGCTTAAATTCTTTTTACCAGAATTTTGAGTTTGATATTTTTTATTTCTACAGTGGTTAAAGGAGAGGAACTGGAGTAGTGCACTGACTTACCTTTAAAAGGAGAAGAAGCCGGTGTCTTAGAGCTCTATCATTTGTTCGATCCACTAGTACTGTAACATGTGCAGTGCCTTCGAATGGTCCTACCAAGGTATAATGTTGCTCATATACAATTGCCATCGCTCTTGCACAGAGCTCCCTGACTAAGGAACCACCCCCTCCGCCAAAACCATCTAATCTTCCCAAATCACACCAATCATCAGATGAACCCATTTCATCAGGAACAGCGCCATCTACCGTCAGCCCAGTGTCAGCATCACAGAGGAACCGATGATAAAGTGCTCTGAAAAATGCAACTGGGTCACGCAGTGGAAAGTCCTTAGCTCTACCGCTAGCTCCACTCTCAAGCAGCAGGCGCAGATAATATTGACCAACACAAACTTCCTTCGCCAGGCTAGGATACCGAACAGCAAATTCAGCATAGTTCCATGATATCTGTGGCATGGTCTCTTTCCCACTCACAGCTTCCTTGGATGTAGCCCCAGGAACAATATCCTCAGTTCTTCCTTTCTCAAGATCTAATTTGTGAACCTCAGCCTGCAAAGCTTCCATCAACTCCTGCCGAGTACGCTCATTCCAGATCAAGTCAGCACGATTGTGGTCAAGACCAAAAGCTCTCCAGAAACCAGGCCAATTTAATAGCAATCTTCCGCACCCCACTGGTGCATTCTCTGTAACCACCTGGGCAGGAGCAGGGATTCCTGAATTATGGGGGCTAGATGAACCAATATCAGAGTCAAGTCTGCTCGTGACATTTGCTCCAGTAGGCCCAAATGCTGCATAATTATCAGATGAAGCAACAGCTGATGACTGATCACTTTGAGGGACCACTGCAGCAGGAAGATCATTGTTGTCACTGTGGTGAATTCGCGAAGGATGAACAGACGGAATGTACCCACTAGCTGAATCATCTGCCAAGTTGCAATATCCTTCTAATCCTCTTGCATGTCCATTTATCTGTTGTACTTGCTCTCGTACGGTGCCTTCAGTGTCATTAACAGAAGGCAAGCCCGGGCCTTGAGAGGGGATTCCAACAGGACGATTTCTTCTTCGTTGGAGTAATCGCCTCTGTCTTTTACTCATCAAGGAAAGTTCCTGATTAGATATATCTTCATCTTCTGCTCCATTTGATCTAGTGTACAAATATGCAACCAGCCCAGGTGGTAGAACCCTAGACAACAATCCAAGGGCAGGTTGATAAGAATCTGCCCACAAAGCAACAAGTTGCCGGCTGACATCACGTCTTTCACCAGCAGGAAGGTAGAATGCATGTAATAGATGCCGCAGCAATGCACCATCACGTAAAGCGGCATCTCTCATTGATTCAGCAGCAACAGCATCTTCTTCTGCTATTGAACGCATAACTACAGCCACAGTTTCTCGGACACTTTCTGCAGGATGTCCAAATAATGCAAACAAGCGACGACGCAGCCCAGCTACGAGGCGCAGTAATTCAACAAACACTGTGTACTGGGTAGTTTCACAGTGTGGCTCGCATATCATAGCTTCGAGAACTTCAACAATGGTCATTGATAACAATGGTGAAACGGAGGTAGGTTTTATTCTGTTAACAAGAATATTCAGGTTACTTTGTTCAGCAAATAGTACAGATTTTGTATGCATTATTGTTGCATGTTGTTCTCCCTTAGTATCTGATAACATAGCTGTATCCCCTGGACCACCACCAATAAGCATAGCAATAAGCCCTATCGATTCAGCAGCTACTCCCTCAGAACCATTTCTGAGCAGGCCCATGATTCGTCCAACAGCAGCAGGAAATGACATCACATGCGAAGCAGCATTTTTTGACGAGAGCAACCTGCGTAAGCATCCAATGAAACCAATTACAGTAGCAGCTGCTTTAGGCGAAGGTGGTGGCAAGGGTAGGGACTCGGGAGGGAGATTTGGAGCAGCAGGAAGCAATGTGATCAATGCCATCAGAGTCACCTCAGGTACTTCAACAGTAGGGGGAACTCCACTAAATGGAATGCATGCATTAAATTCCCTTATCCTCCGCCACAATTTAGCTCTTGAACCAGGAATAGAGCCTCCTTCAGCCACGGCATCTTTTGCAGCTGCTGCAAGGTGTTTTAAATGCATTGTTGAGGATTCCATATCAGCAACAGGTCGCTGTGGCTGCTGGGGAAATAATAACTGAACTCTGCCACAAGGAGGATCAATCCGATGGCCAGGCATCGTCAACCTTGGCAAAACAGGCACTGGGCATTGACCCTGCACAAGTCAAAGCCATAGCATACTGAGCATATTTTGTACATAATTGCTAATGTAAAATCAATTTCCATGAATAACGGATGTAGAAAAAATTTCACTGCAATACTAGTCAAACTGACTTCAATTCAAAATCAGTAGACATGCATCCGGAATCCGTCAGACTCTCTAATTACTAGTTAATCGACTAAGAAACAAAGGTCTGGTTGATGATACTTCTTTTATAGTATAACCTGGCCTGCTTTAAATTAGCGGTTAGTTTGAAAAGAACAATATCCAAGTAGTGGGTCCAACTGCAATCATACAGGACTGAGATTGATGATAAAGGTTTTAGGTTTATTAGTTTTTCTTTTTAAATGGGTATTGTAGTGAAAATGAAATGAAACAATTGTGTTGGGTGGTTAGCACACTAGAAACTAAACCTTAGACGAGGAAAATTGCAGGTAAAATTTCACTTACTTCAGTTTGCAACACATCCAGAACTGCTGCGAGCAAGCTATCACGAGACGTGCTAGCATATACCTGAAATAATTATAACAGATGAGAATGAATCTTCCAAATCCTTTTCGTTAAAACCCAGAGTCTTGGAGCCTTAAATAGTGCACAAGTAAACCAAATGGACTCACATGAATGGGACATCCATCATTAAATTCCACAGCGAACATCTGTGGCTCCTCAGCAAATCGAACAAGAGCACCAACTGAAGATAAGGGCCTAACAATTACAGCCTGCACCAATTGAGTGAGAATGTGACTACAATCATCATATTTAGTAACATATGAAATAGACACTAGTTGCACACAGCTCCATGGAAATTAAAATCTCCAACATCACTGACTGTGCTCTACCAGTTTCTTCCACTTTTACAACTTGAGATAGAATATGAAAGATTCATGCATATTTGGTCAGAGTTAATTTTTTGGAATGTTAAAAAATATTAAATAGTTTTCCTTCAAACTTGAGATTCTGGATGAGGTGGTCATTCAACATTGCATCAAAGTCAGGACAAAGGCCCCCAAACAAAAAATCTCCGGTTCACGTATTACAGGCATGTAGCGTTAGAAAGGTGTATGGGGTGGGTAGCAATTAATTGCGAACACGTGAGGGGGCATATAAACATCAGATGACAGTGGCACACTAGTATTATTATTGAACAAACGTGACAGACCAGATTACTAAGTAGGAATGGCCCACAAGAAAATTCCAATATAAAAGTAATTAAACATAAGAGGAGCGATGTCGAATAGTGAGCAACCAAACCTGCACAGGGGAAGATTCCTCTGGCACCAATTAATGAATACATATTTCTTTCACACGAATTATATATGGTTAGATCAAGATACAAATGTGTGCAGCACTTATTCTCTTAGGTTAGGCTCCCAACAGTGTTAGGAAGGTTTTCTTGATTACAACTGAAATCAAAGCTGACCCTGCTTGTAAGGGAGAGACGGTCGGCAATTTCACACCAATATTTTTTTTACATGAAATGCTGATATGGAGCCTAATAAACAAATGTTAAAAGGTACCATTCTCTCAAAGGGTAATGTAGGCACCTCTCTACGGTGATAAGAATGTCTTCTTGAAAAGAACACATGAAAGCTCAGAGCATTTGATCCTAAGTAAATGCATTACTAAAGACGGACTTACTTCATAGTTTTCTGGGCGTCTTTCAACAAGTGAGGCCTTTGTTAGGATAAGTTGACGAAAGACAGCGTCACCCAAGTCCCCAAGTCCCCC
This sequence comes from Salvia hispanica, assembly GCF_023119035.1. Taxonomy (NCBI): domain Eukaryota; kingdom Viridiplantae; phylum Streptophyta; class Magnoliopsida; order Lamiales; family Lamiaceae; genus Salvia; species Salvia hispanica. The sequence goes on along the minus strand of NC_062970.1, from coordinate 2,853,281 downwards.
TTTTGGTCCAATTGCAAGGCTTAAGCCAGAAGAATGTAGCATCCCATGTGCAGCAGTTCGCAACCTTGTAACAGACCAACCACCGAGAGGAGTTTCTTGGGCCCCGACAGCATCGTTACCTACATGTAATGTGTTTAAGATCAGAATATCCATGCAAATCAAATAAGGACACAATATGCTGAATGTTCAAACGTACAACTTGAAGTTAAATCTTACCCCTTCTTTTCACATATTCTGTGATAGTAAGTGACTGAGAGTTATCAACAACTAACGAAACTCCGACCATGGCGTTTGCAGTTTTAGTCTGGAAAAGAATGTTTAAAGAAAATTAACTTAAAATAAGAGAACCGCTCACAGATTTACCCTCCTATATAGCTTTCTGACAACGTTAAAACATTAACATGTAAGGCTAAAATATGACAATGCCAGCAAAACACATTTGGCATACCAAACTCGATATAATGGAAGCATTTGAAGTCCCTGAAGAAGCCTGAAATGCTTTAGATTTCCGTCCATATAGAGAACATAGAACAAACCCGCCACTATCACCATTTTTCCTCCCAAAAGCGTCAGAGAGAAGAAGTATGGCTGGAGAATCCATATCCCTGAAGTCCAAACACCATCGAAGATCTCCAGTCTTCAAGTCAATCACTTCAACTCCAATGTAAGTGACTTTCATTTTCTGCAGAGGAATACTTTAACATAATTACCGTGCACATTTTTTAGCATAGACAAGTTTCAGATGATAAAAGCTAAACCGACATGTCCTAGTAACAAGGGGGGAACAGAAATGTAAAAAAATAGCTGAAACAATGGCTGCTTATTTCTCGTAAGATTCTGACCATAGTAAAAGCAGGCTCCAAGTGTAAATATTCTTCATCTATCTGTAACCAAATGCAACTGCTATCATGCCATTCTTATCCTTTTCAATTTTATCATCCTGCTCCTGCTACTCTCGTCTATTTTTAAGCTATATAATACAGATGAAATGAACATACCCAGTCACCTCATCTCATGGGAAGGTATTCAAATCTAGTGTCATTAATCTAACCATGAATGAGTTAGTATACATTTTTCTGCTCAAGGTTGGAATGTATCCTGTGTGAACAGCCAAATGCTAGTATTTAATAGTTTAATTCAACCTCAGTTGCAATGAATTTCTACAGAGCCCGAACAGTTGCAGCAAGAAGAAAAATACAATTTTCTTGTCAGAGGTAGACACCATGCTTACCAGAGTATATGCTGGAACAAAAAACTAAAATAATGCTCCAGTTACCCACATAGTATAAAATGCCAACTAAGTTAAATAACTATCACAAAATTACAAATTACAACACCAAATAGTTATCCTAACAAGGAAACTGCACTGCCGTAGCAAGAATGCCCATATCACCAACTAAACAAAACTAGACAGCTCCAATATAGAGGAAATAATCAAAACAAGTGCAACATGATACTGTCGTCCTGTAATGGCCTCCAGAAATACTCCTATTATTCAGTTATGGTACCATACAGGAGAATGCAAATATTTGCTACAGAAACTTATTCAATAGAAGAGCACATGATACATGCTTCTCAGTCAATGTCGCCTTTGAAGTATAGACACTAAAATACATAACATATTAGGTATATATCATCTACCAAAGAATATGTTTTCCACACAAGACAAAAATTCAAGGCACCAGAATGAGAGTTCAACATAAATTAAGAGCATTCATGGAAGCATAAGTTCTCCCAAAGTTGTTCCTTACATGAGTAAGCTTCCTATGGTACAAGAGCTAATGATGGGATACATATACATCTCAATTTGGATGATAATAATAATGCAGCTCTTCACTCCCAGAAATTGATATTCAATATACTCCTCAAACTTCAGCATATAAACCCTGGTTTTGTTTCGCTTTAATGTCAAAAGGTAGTGAAGCCACTAAACGGGGAAATATTGCAATATTTTCGCTCCCTTTGCTATATCTTATTGCTACTGTTACCAAATGTTTGAAATATTATTATCTAAGCAGCCAATTCTAATTCCAGCAATACATAATGGATTCATTACATAAAAGCTTCAATCAGTAAAAATCTCCACCAATTTGCACCAACTCTGACAATATCGATTCTCAACAAGAAAGAAAGGAATGTAGTTCAGCTAGTAATCAAGGGAACCTCAAAATGAAACCAATAAATAGCATGGAAATCATCAAAGCAAGTCAAAGAAAAGAAACCAGTCATAATAAAACTTACAAGAGGGATCCATTCCGAGGTCCGCCTTCGTAAATGAAGAACAGGGAACTCCCCCACAACAGCGATTCTGTTCCCTCTAATCCGCTGCAGTTCAGTCAATATACTCGCCCTATACTTGGAAGAAAACTTCATCGCTTTAAACTTCCCACGGCCATCAGTCCGCACACTGATATTAAACTCATTAGAAGTCTCGTCCCTCCCAATGATCGGGGTAGCTCCTTCAAAATCGCTACCGACATCATACGAATTAGTCACGGCCAGCGTGCCTGGATCCAGAGTGATAATCGAGTGATTGGATATGCACAGAATTCTCTTGTAACGGCCGCGCCACGAGTGCTTAACGACGGCATACCGCGCCAGATACTCGGGCTCTTCAGGCGGCGCGGCAGAGGAGGCGGAGGGAGTAGGCGGCTGATTATCGGAGGGGGCGCCGGCGTGGCGGCTGACGAAGTCCATCTGAGGGGCAGGGAGATAGTGCAGAGAGTGGGGGCGCGGCCGACTAGGGCGGAGGAAGGACCATAATCCACCTGCCGGAGATGATGGCGGCAGAGGTCTCTGCCTCGACTGATTGGCACCCAGAGCTCCAAATCTGGAAACCCTAACTTGTCAATCAAGCTCTCAGATTTCAATTTCAACTGACGGCAGAGCTGATCGCCTCAAAAACCCAATCAATCAGCATCTGTGAATTAATCAGAAGATTGTGGCGAAAACGAATGATCTCTTGACAAATTGAATTAATCGAATCGAGGCGCTAGAAATTGGGGGCGATTGGAAGAAATTGGAAGTGAGCTTGAATCAAATTTTGGAAGTAATTGGAAGAAATTGATCTCTGCGGAAGATCGGAGAAACTTAATTGAAGAAGAAATTGATTGAAACAGTCACAATGCTCGACGCTACTATGCCCCCACCACCTTTTTTTTTTGTTTTTCTGGAATTATTTTTTTGTTTCTTTTTTCAAAAATCAGACACCTAAATCACCCAGAAAATCACTAATTTTGGATGAAATTGTTTTCGTCACATCACATACTATATTAGAAAATTAATGTGATTGATTGTGGAGATATGTTTGTGTTGTCTAAAATATTATATAAATATTTGAAAAACACAAAACACTCGTCGTCCATTGGATCTTATGATGCTAATTTTTTAATAATAATGTAGCTTATCACAATCATTCAATCTAAGGATCCAATGATTATGATTTATGCACTGTTTTACACTAAAAAACCTGTAAGGACCTTAACACGCCCCTTAATTTATAAGGTCGATTTATACTATTATGGAAGATTTCAGAATAGGAAAATGATTTTTTTTTACTATGCCAGACTTATTTTTATTTTCAAAATTATGTTCTATGTTTTGACTAATATAATCTTATGCTTTGGATAAATATGAATCGATTAACACTAACAAATAAATTCCGATAATTATGTTCTATGGAATCAAAACATAACCAAATATACTCATGTTTTTCATAGTTTAAATCAATTAACAATAACAAGTAAATTCCTTTAATTATGGAATCAGACTTAACACAAATCATTCAAATTTAAGTCTCATTCCTTCCACTTGGATGATATTTTGACTCTCACTTTCTAAACTGATTTTTCACAGTAATTAACTAATGTCATTTTAGACTATAATTAACTGATGTTGATTTTTAATGGTTATTATTTCGTTGTTTTCTTTAAAAAATGTTACTATAAGATATGATATTAAATACTAATGATAAAAACTTACAAATACAAACAAAAATAAATGAAAGTCATGTCGTTGGCTAGCGTCCTAAACTTGGATGAAAAATATAGATTAATTTTAATTGTGTAAATATATATTGTTGCATTAATGATATATGAAATGTATCGAAAAAAAATCTTGAAGAATTTTTAATAATGAAGCATATCAATCATGATATGATAATGTAACAGATGTCTCATATTCCTACAAATTAATATGTTTATGATATATTATGATTATAAATTAATATTTTAACTTAAAAAAACAAATTTATTTTAATCAAATTAGATAGAGGTTTAGCACGAAGCCTATGATTTTATGTCTCAGCCTAATTTATGTCTCCAGTAATGGGCCAAATAAAAGGTCCAATTATTCTTGCCAAAAGCAATGGGCCAAATAAAGGGTCCAATTATAATGCAACCAAAACTAAATATGTGGGCTAAATAAAACTTAAATAGAAAATGTATAATAGAGCCCAACAAAATATACAATGTTTTAACTAGATGAATCTTAAATGGAGTATACAACATGCAATAGTTTAGCTAGATGAATGTTAAATATACTCCAAAATTCATTAATACATCTTGCTTCAAAAAAAAATTAGTATATTATTATTTTTTTTATTGAAAAAAGTTTAATTTTTATCAATTGGTCACATGTTTAATTGTATACTTCATGTGTCCACGATAAGTGTAGGGTGAAGTGGAGTGCGAAATGAAAGTTGCATAGGGTACTACGTTGGATTTTTGGTAAATATTGAGTGTTAGTGAAATTTAATACTTCCCCCGTTTCCTCATAGTTAAAGGCAAAAAATTTCGGCACGGAATTTAAGAAAATGATACTGAGTGTGCTAAATAAATAGATAAAAAAAAGTAAGAGGGGGTAGTAGAGAGAGTATGATGACAATCGACCACGAGAAAGAACAAACACACGATAAAATTCAAGAAACCCTAGTTTCAAGAAACCTTAGTTATTTAATATAAAAAAATTGCGCCAAAAAAAAGACTATTCCCACTATTTATAAGTGGTCCAAAACCCTAGAGACGTGACAAGGAAATAATACCAAAATTGCACAAAATAAAATAAAAATTTAAAAAACACATTAAATTGATTGTGCCGTCCCTGCATCATACTCCCCCTCTTGAAGAAGACTCGACCTCGAATCTGCCTCCTCCTCTTCAGTTGCTTCGTCGGCACTATCGTCTTGATAAATTGACAAATCTGCCACATTAAATGTAGCCGACACATTATACTTACCCCGTAGATCCACTTTGTAAGCATTGTCATTGATGCGCTTCACAATTCGAAAAGGGCCATCTGCCAGTGGCTGCAACTTTCCCCAACGTCGTCCAGGAAAACGTTCCTTCCTTAGATGAATCCACACCAGATCGCCTTCCTCAAAAACCACCTTTTTCCGCCTCCTATCAGCTCGCAACGTATAGCTATCATTCTGTTGGATAATGCGATGTCATACCCACTCATGCAACTCCTTAAATGTTGCACCTGCTCCTCGGCATCACCACTAAATTGTCGGTAGAGGTACCAAATCCAACGGAGTAATCAGATTACGTCCATAAACAATTTGAAACGGACTCCTCCATGTGGTTCTGTTCTTTGATTGATTATAGGCAAATTCTGTCTGCGCTAACACCAAGTCCCACCGTCGAGGATTATTTCCAATCAAACTAGGAAGCAGATTCCCCAAACTTCGATTAACAACTTCTGTCTGACCATCAGTCTGCGGGTGGTGAGAGCTACTAAACTTAAGCTGCAAATCCACTCGTTTTCATAACGTGCGCCAGAAGTTACTCACAAACTTCACATCTCGTTCAGAAGTCAGAGACTTGGGGACTCCATGGAGCTTCACGATCTCTTGAATATATAATTGTGCAACCTGACTCGCGTCAAATGTTTTGTTGCAAAGAACAAAATGTGTCATCTTTGAGAATCTATCCACAACAACCATAATTGAGTCCTTCTGCCTCTGCGTACGTGGCAAACCCAACACAAAATCCAAGCTGGCATCCTCCCACGGTGCAGTTGAGACAGAAAGAGGTGTGTACAAACCCGCATTGTTGTGGTGGGTTTTAGCATTGTTGCATGTCTGACATCTTTCCACAAATCAAGCCACATCCTGCTCCATTCTTGGCCAATAGAAAATAAGAGAGAGTAAGGCCATTGTCTTATCTTTGCCAAAATGGCCAGCAAGGCCGCCCTCATGCACCTCAGAAATGATAGTTGCTCTCAATGAGCATTGCGGAATGCATAACCTGTGTCCCTTAAATAAGAACTTGTCGTGTATCATGAACTGCTGGAAACTCCCGTCAACACATTTTACCCAATGATCACGAAAATCTGGATCGTCACAATACAAGTCACTAAAAGTGTCAAATCCCACGACTCGAGTTTGCATCGTTGACAATAGAGAGTGTCGGCGGCTCAAAGCATCTGTTACCCTACTCTTTGTTCCCGCTTTGTGCTTGATCATAATATTAAACAATTGAATGAATTCAACCCATATGGCATGTCGAAAATTTAACTTATGCTGACCTTGTATGTACTTCAATGCTTTGTGGTCAGAAAATAACACAAATTCCTTGGACAAGAGACAATGTTGCAGCGATTCAACGCACGGATAATAGCATAAAATTCTTTGTCATATGTAGAGTACCTTCGTCGTGGCTCACATAACTTCTCACTAAAATATGCAATCGACATCTGATTCTGACTCAACACCCCACCAATTCCCACCTTCGTCGTGGCTTTGTCGCGTTGCTATATAGTCCAGCACGACTTAGGTTGACGACTTTATTCTCACGCAGCTCATGCTTTCGATTGCACTCTTCGCCGAGTTCTTGAATAGCAACGCTAACACTCCTCTGTTAGAAAATGGCACTTTCTTCGTGTTAGCATACAGTTGTTGCTCACGTAGCACGACAAAAATCTGCCCCAGGTGTTCCAGGTGTTGTGCTACTGTACGACTTAAAATCAGGATGTCATCAAAGTAAACTACTACGAACTTGCCAATAAATGGTTGAAAAACCTGGTTCATGAGCCGCATAAATGTGCTCGGTGCATTCGACAAACCGAATGACATGACCATCCACTCATACAACCCATCTCGCGTCTTGAAGGTTGTCTTCCACTCGTCTCCCGGTCTGAGACAAATCTGATGGTAACCACTGCGCAAATCAATTTTTGAAAATAAATGCGAACCATGAAGTTGGTCCAATAAATCATCAAACCGAGGGATTGGAAATCTGTATTTGATCGTGATCTTGTTGATCACCCTACTATCCATACACATTCTCATTGATCCATCTGCTTTCGGAATCATTAAAGCCAAAACAGCAAATGGACTCATGCTCTCTCGAATAACACCTTTCTCCAGCAACTCTAACACCTGTTTCGGCAACTCCTCATGCTCCTTTGGCCGCAAACGATACGCAGCCATGTTAGGGATAGAGGAATCTGGAATTAGATCAATATAGTGTTGTATATCTCGCATAGGAGGTAAACCAGACGGAACTGCGGCCGGTAGAACATCCGCATACAATTTCACAAGTAGCTGCACTGCTGGGGGGATATTCATCTCCGGGCTGTTACTCTCGATCACGACTAACACTGTCACGACTGCGCCTTGCGAAGGATAGCATTGCTCGGTAAAACGTGGCTAGGGGAGGGAATTAAGAAGAGGGGATAGAAAGGGGACGAAAGAATTAACAATAAGACACACAAGTACTTCTTCATAAGATAAGAGAAGTTCAAAAGACAATGAATGATCATAAAACCAAGAGTGCTTATCAAAGGTCACTAGATGTGAGACATTATTCTTACGACCTATATATTACAAAATACTACTATCATGCACAGTGGAAGGAGTTGAAATCACATGGTCATGTATATGAAGACACATGCCACGAAAGATCCTACAAAAGAGATGAGACGACAACCAACTCCTCTCAGCCACCATTTCATCACTTGCTCAACCTGCACATTTAGAAAGACATGCAGGGCTGAGTACGGGGTACTCAGTGAACACATTGCCGAAAGAAACACATATATACGAAAAAAAAAGTTATTATCATGCCATCACAGTAACACGCAGGGGTTTTTCTTAAAGGCCCAAGCTTATTAAGTTCATTTTTTTTATAAAGGTTGTCGACTAAGTTCATTCTAGCAATCCGTCATATCTGATGGTTCATTGTGTGTCGGGAAGGTGGCCACCTTCCACGATCACATTGACCGACCAACCCTTACGATGACTCACGGTCTATTCCTTTGTGTACACTAACTCGAATAGGATCTTGGTCCTATTGGAGCCGAATTCGATTCATTCATTCATTTGGCATTGCCAAACAGATAGGCATCATAAAACAAATAATTTATGGCACGATAACATTTTCAAAAAAAATAAGTGCGATTTTATCAAACAAAAATCATTTCATATATACTTGACAATTTTATCCACACTTAATGTGTTGGATATAAAGCACACCTCAAAGCTTCCAATTAAAACTCTACACAAGCTTGACCTCGGGATATCAAACTTCGCGAACTCGCCCTTCTTGAAAGAGTATAATGATTTAAAATTAGTCTTAAGAACATACATAAGGTGCATGACATGAAATGATCCTACATGGAGTATGCATCCTATGTTCGAGGTTCGATTCAGATAACTTTACTCCTTTAAACTTATGGATCTCTAAATTTTATAAAGACTTTAAAAGAAATTGGTAATTTATTTGGGAGATGGATTATTGAGCTCACACATTCCTTTCATCAAGAAATTAATAAAGTAAGGAGGGTAAGGTATTAATTAATCATAAGATTAATTATTTAAAAGCTTCAAACAATTCAAGCAACATTAACCCAAAATTAAGAGATAAGGTCCATTTCCTCACTTAGATTTCAAAGCCCAAATTTCGTCTTTCTTCTAACTCTTCGGCCTATACTAGAAAATTAAAAGACCATATTACTACTAAATTATTTAGCCCAAAGGGAGGCCCAAATCCTTAAGTCAAAGAAACCCTAATAAAAATACTCAAGGTCAGATTTTTGGGCAAAAGGACGCCTCCTTCTTCCCCTTTCACCTCACGTCCTCACTCTCTCTCTCTCTAATGCCGCACCGGCCATGGCGTCGCCGGCAAGGACGCCGGCCTGCCTGCCTGCCTCTCGTCTCTCTCTCAAACTCTCCATCCAATCGTCCCCCTATCTCGCGGCTTCTCCCTCTCTCTCGGCCGGCGGCGTTCGGCCTCCGATGCCGTCGCCGGTTGCTATTCCAGGTACATCTTCTTCTCCCTCTCATCTTCTTCTCTTTTTATACGCGCAACACATCCCACATCGCTCTCTTTTCCCTCCTATCTTTTTGAAACTAGGTGTTAGGGTGCCGTCGGGCTTGCCGGCATGCGCGAGACCAGCCGTCGTGACACGTTGGCTGTTGGGCAGTGACCGCACTCGAGCAACGGTGGCGTACGGGGCAGCGGCTTCGTGAGCAGGGGAAAGGCGCGCGTGCGTGGCTTCCGGAGACGACAGCAGCGGCATGCGTGTGTGTGTGGCTACCGAGAGGGCAGCAAGGTGTGTGTGGGTGCGTGGCTGCCGGAGACGGCAGCAGCGGCTGCCCGGCAGTGGCGTTGGCTTCCTCAAGTCTAGCTACGCTCTCGTCTTAAGGTTTCAAACTTAACACGATCTTCTTGGTTATTTTTTGTTATGTCTTGTTATCTTTGGAAAATAAGAATATAATGGCTTTAACAAGAGTAATTGACATGAAATTTGCTTTTTCTTCAAAATTGGTTCAAGAGGGAGAGTCGTTTTAATGTATGAGAAGAGTATTGCAAGGGTATTGACTAGGAGTCATATGTTCAAAGTTTAAGATGAGCATGAACTCGTAAGAGAAGTTTGGTCTATTGATGTTGATAAGGATGAGAATAATTGGAAAGAAATTTACTATCATGGTGTGCGTGAAATAAGCAAAATGTGATGTAAAACTATGAAATCAAAACGGTTTAAATATAAATACCTTGATGAATAGAGGAAAGAAATGTAGTGTTTAGAAACATGGCTTCCTTCTTCAAGTATCCATTAGGAAAGTCATCACTTTGAGATAAACATTGTTTTGGTGATTTTGATGGTGGAACAAAAGAGTGATGAAAGGAGGTGTAGCATTATTTATAGGCAAAGGGATCACATGGTTTTACATGGATAATTCTATGTTTCATGAGAGTAAATTATTACTCAAGAGTTATGGACTTTTTACTAAATGGGGCAAGTTGTCTTGTCAATCATCCCTCTTGCCTAAAATGGCAAGAATATTATGTCTCGTCGCTTAAAAAGACGTGAGCCGTTATTTAGAAAACGTGAGCCGTCATTTGATAAGCGTGCTTGATGTGATGTGATTTCGTCGATCGTCTCATCTTGATTTAACATGCTTCTTATCCTTTCGTGTAGGTATCGGGGTTCCAGGCGTGACTATTAAGCAAGATCCGGAGGGCATGGAGAGTATTTTTATTTTTACTCTAATGTTGAACTCGATGTAGAACGTGTACGAACTTTTATTTGAAGCTCGGTCTTCACAAACAGATTTTTATTGAGGAAACTACATCTATTTTAATAATCCTATTTTCATTCACTTAATCAAAAAATTACTTCGCGACGACTAACTCATAACGAGAAGTAGAAGAAATTAGGCTTGAAACCTATATATGTATATAATAATAGGTCGATTTCTAAAAGTCTTAAAATAAAAAGGTTGGGTGTTACAAACACGTAGCATGTTGGTGTCTCCGTTGCTGCTGCCACGAAAGTTGACCTTGTCAACAGGTTGCTATTCTCGTTGCCGATTTTGTTGACAACAGGATCACAGGTCTTATCCGGACAAGGGCACAAGCTGATAGTAGCACCGTCTTTTCTGAATGTGGACGTATTCTTAACCCATCATGTCTGACCCTGCGATCAAATTGCCAAGGACGACCAAGCAAAATATGGCGTGCATCCATAGGAATTACATCACACCAAACCTCATCTTCATATCGCCTCCCAATGGAAAATTGAACTAGACATCGCTTGCTGACCTTCAATTCACTACCTTTGATCAACCATGACAACTTGTAAGGTTGTGGATGAGCAACTGTTTCTAATCCCAACTTTTCGACCATGATCGAAGAAACCACATTCTCACAACTACCTCCATCAATAATTACGTTGCATACATTTCCTTTCGCACTACACTTGGTCTAAAAAATATGACGCAACCACTGCTCGTCCTCCGCAGTTGTCGCATTCAACACACGTCTAACCACCAAAGTAGCCCCCTGGTCCGCATACACCAACTCCGCACTCTCATCTGATAGTTCACCCTCGTTGTCTGTGCTGTCAAACGTAGGAATACCATCGTCAACCACAAACGTCACCATTTGTCGATTGGGGCAAGCAGTACGCGAATTGATCCATAAGAATACTAATGATTATTTGATTTGCAGCAGAAATTCCACAACTCAATGCCTTAAACTGGGTCTGGAAACTAAGCGATTGCAGTCAAACAAGGATGAAAAGTAGTACCGCTAGCAACCCCATGCCTCTTCCTGGCATTTGGTAGCACATAACCGGGCACCTTGAGCCATTCCCGGCTGGATAGATCATAAGTAAGGAGTCGATTCATTTGTCTTGACCTGAAGGATAGTATAAGTAAGCCTTTGTTACCCAGACAAGTCATGCTGATGTTCTTTCCATAGAAATCTAAGCACCATATGTTTGGCATTATGTCAACCTCCTTCCACAGCAGAGTCATCTTCTGCAACTCTCATATACACACGCATGTCGCCGCATTATTTGTTACCAGCCCCACCAGCTTGATCCTGCCCTCACTCTCTGCCAGTGTGTAATCACCCAGGTGAGGAGGCAGCGGGATTACATACAGTTTCCACATCCCGTTTTCCATCTTATATGACAACAATCCATCTGGGTCTGACCGCATAAAATACAGCGCCCCATCAACTGATACCGTTTGAGACTTGAAATTGGGTGCTAGTGGAAGCTTGAGACTTAAAACAACGCACTGGTGTTCTTGACAGCTGCCTCATTTCAATCGGTTTAACCGCAGGTTGTTTCACTGCCGAAGCTGATGGCTTAATTTGACCCGTGGACTGCTATTGCCACGAAAAGATGTTGCATCTCTTCCTGACCAACGACTAACTGGAAACATGGTCAACTGTTTCTCCACTTTCAAAGCGAGCCTGCACACCTCCTCATAATTCCAATATTATTGTAATTGTACTACATCAGCGATTATAGGACGGAGTGCCCCAAAATATCTAGTAATCGTTTGTTTGTCCTCCACATCAACATCGCAACGCATATTCAAACGATCAAATTCATTCGTAAAATCCTCCACAGATAGATCTCCTTGCTTACAGCCATGATATTCAATAAAGCCTCCTGCCTGAAATGAGCTGGAAGAATTTTTCGACGCAATAATTTCTTCATCTTTTCCCATGATTGAATTTTCCCTTTTCGTTCCCTTGATCACTGCTTTTTTGTGTGCTCCCACCGCGGAACGGAGGGAGTATCAAACACTCGTTCAACTGTATTCAACCAAATGATACGCTCGGATTTTGCACAGTTTTAAGGCCATTATTTGGTCCGTTTTGAGTGTCAAAGTTGCATTACATGTCCATTATTTGCATATTTTATCCATTTTGGTATTTTGACGTGTTTTGAAAAGAGCGTCAAGTTGGTACCAAGATCACCTCAATCGGAGTTATGTGGAGAGAGTTATGGCCGTTCTACCAAAGTCGCGCAAAGCTGCCTGCTGCAGTTTAGGCGGAAATTTAAAGAAGGAAATAAGATATTATTTTGTGAAGCCAAATATTTTCCTTCTACTATGGGAAACGAAAATTACATCTTTCCTAATGCTTGGAGGAAACTTATTACCAAATTTAAATCCTTCTCAAGAGTCAAGCCTATATATACCTCATAACCTCATTCATAGAATTGAACCCTTCCATAGCCCCCAAAAGGGGAGCCTTCATGGCTCCTCCCTCCATTCTCCAACCCTAATTCCTTCATCCATCATTCCATCACTATTCTTGGATATTGAAGCAAGGCAGGAGGAGCATGGAGACTTCAAGATTCATCCTTGGGTTTTGTTTGTTTATTTCATGTCTAGTACTTTAATTATTGTTTTAGTTCATCTGTCTATGGATTGCTAAACAATAGAATTTTGAGGTTTGATAGTATTTGACTTTTATGTACTCCCTCCGTCCCGGCTAAGATGACACATTGCTTAGCCGGCACGGGATTTTAGAAGTTATTGGTTAAAGTGTTTAATTGGAGAGATAGAAGGTGGGTGTAAGTATTAAAGTAGAGAGATAAAGATAGATGGATATTTTAATAGGAGTGAGAAAAAGAGCGTATTAATTGGAGAGAGAAAGTTACCAAAAAAGAAAATGTGTCATCTTAGTTGGGACAAACTAAAAAGTAAAACGTATCATCTTAAGCGGGACGAAGGGAGTAGTTCTTTTTATGTTTAATGTTCAGAACTCGTTTCCACTTGATTTTTCTTGAACTTTTGTTCGACTAATTGGTCGTTACCTTGATTATTGTCAATCTTTGATCGGTGATAGCTTTGATTGGTTTATCTTATATGTTCATATAATAATTGTGACATGAGTATTGATGCATGATAGGGAGAGATCGTGGTAAAACTTGAGTCGGATGAACGTAGAACTAATTAGAATAACTAAAGAGTCAGTGAAATCATTATCCTTGAAATTCCTCTATTTGCCTAATTCTATCTTCTTTGCTTTTATTGTTTTAATTTATTTATTTATGCTTAGTTAAACCAAATCTCTTGTTTCTCTAGATAGTATTTGACGCTTAGTACATAATAGTCAGTTGCAATTATATTCCCCGTGTTCGACAACCCGGTACTGACCTTTAGCTATACTAGATCTACCCTGTATACTTGCAGGTATTTTTAGTGCTAATAAAAGGTGCATCACCAATCGATGAATTCGTCAGGCAAGGCTCGACCTTCAAATTTTGGAATCTCAACCCTCATGCCGATATCTCGTGTCAGATCAAGCCCGAATTTGCCACGGCGGGGGCCGTCCAGATTAGCGAACGGATCGACGTCTTCTCCGTCGTTATGGATGGATACATTTGTATCCGAATTTGCATCTGTCGTGGTCTCCAATTTATCCAAGCGTTCTTGGAGAGCTCTCAGTTGCTGTCGCAGATCGTCGTTCTCGACGTCACGCAGATCTCGTTGTCGGTTCCCGTCATCAGCTTGGGGTTCCTCACCATGACCGCCACGACCACGTCCACGACCACGTTCGGCCATGGATTATCAACCTGGATCACGGATACCACTTGAAGACAATCGACCACGAGAAAGAACAAACACACGATGGAATTCAAGAAACCCTAGTTTCAAGAAACCTTAATTATTTAATATAAAAAAACTGTGCCAAAAAAAAGACTATTCCCGCTATTTATAAGTGGTCCAAAACCCTAGAGACATGGAAAGGAAGTAAATACCAAAATTGCACAAAATAAAATAAAATTTTAAAAACACATTAAATTGATTGTGTCGTCCCTGAATCAGAGTAAAGTAGAGAGAATAAAGTAATAGAGAGTAAAGTAAGAAAAAGAAAAAAGTTACTATATAGGTAAATGACTCAACTATGAGGGAACTTGCCAAAATGAAAAAATGACTAAACCATGAGGGAACGGAGGGAGTACTATTAGAAACTGAAATTTGATACTATTAATTAAAAAATGAATGGATTATATGAGTACTAAAAGAGAAACACCATGCTAAGGTAGATGATGAAGAGGGAGTATAATACATAAAATGTTTTTTATAAGCAAATAAATATAAATTTAAAGATCACGTTATCGTATACTTAAATTTGATACTTTTAGTCTCAGACATGATACTACCACTTAACCAATTCACAGACACCACCAGTAACATTATTCTTTAATTACTATCGAAAGATATTAAAGACTACTAATACTTATTTATTTCAAGGAGAAATTAACCAACTCACAGACACCACCAATAACATTATTCTTTAATTACTATCGAAAGATATTAGAGACTACTAATACTTATTTATTTCAAGGAGAAAATGGTCTTTCGTATTTTTTTTTACTATATTAGGAGTAGTAATATTATATCGATAAATGGATAAGCATTAATGCAAAAACAGACTTTAGACCTAACCCAAAACGTCGCAATCCAAACTTTTTCTTTGTGCCTTTTTCCTGTTGTTTCTTCAATCCATCAATAGACTTTTTATTTAATTGATTTTCATATCATAGATTAGCAATTGTTTGAATAGGTCTTTCTTAATTGTGTCATAGGCATTGCAAATGCATGCTGTATAAATTATAGTACTCATTAGAAGATTAATTCATGTTGCGTGAATTTAATAATAAATTAAATATTTTTGTGATTGGGAATTGACCCAATTTTATTAACTTTTAAGTAAGATAATATAGATAATAAATGAGAGCAGTTCCTGGTAATAACTTTTTTAAAATTTGAAATTTGAGAACTGAAAATTATACTATCATCTCTTAAATATATTAATATTAGTTGAAAACACAAAATACATCAGTTATTGATATTGAGTCAAAAACTAATTATACGCATGAATCATCGAACTGATATTAAGTAAAGATATAATCTTGCAAACCGAACATCCCTAGGAGTATTGAATTTCAGCTTGGTTTCGCTACCAATAGTATACAAAAAGTGAAAGAGATCTGATTTTAAAAGTACTACATTGATTAGTAGGTTCTTTGTACAATTTATTTTGTAAAAATGATGATTAATAATGATTAATATTCTTCACATATAGAAATGTACGGAGTACTATTTTTAACATGTTTAGGATGGTTGGGTGATTACTTATTTTAATCTTTCATTAAATCTCAGGCAATGTTGCGAGGAATATGTCTACTTTTTACAATTTTTTTGTATTTTTAAATTTAGACTATTTTTATAGTTTACCGTAAAAAATAGGGAAGCATCATAATCATAATAAATGCGTCATTCGTCCATAAAAAAATAATCTCATTTTTCCATTTTAGGATATTCATAAAATAGTTTCATATAAAAAAATGAAAATTTTCTCTCATAATACTTTACCCATTTTTTTCTCATCTCTCATATTTATTCACTTTTTTTTTTCCTTCTATATCTTATTTTACATAATTTTTTTCTTCTCTCATAAAATATTACTTTCATATTAAAATTCGTGCAAGTCGTATCATTTATAAATAAGACTATTCTGCATGAACGGAGAGTATTTAAAGGAGGTAGGGTACAATCCAAAAAGTAACTTTACCAAATGGATAATATTTATCATGTGATATAATATTGTGACCTCAATTTATTGTGCAAAGTTGTTCCAACTTCCAAACTGTTTCATCAGTCACATAAATGTAGCTACATTTATTGCCACAGCATTGCAAATATAAATTCATTTCTAGTATTTAATTGATGTACGATCTTACCTCGCCGACCAGTGGTCACGAATTAATGTTAGAATATTCAATTTCATTTTAATATATATGAGTACATTTATATTTTCCTAAAAAAAGTACTCCATAATTGTGATTTTTTCTAGCCAAATTAGTTAAATCGAACGTTTGGGTGATAAAATCTAATTCTTGGTCGATGAGATCTAAGTTCATCTACCGAAACTGAACCATCAAAAATGTCTCATTCATAGTTTTATAAAAGATTTTTTATACACATCGTCTCATATGTAATTTAAAATTATCATATAAAATACTATATATAAACATAACCTCTACACTTCCAATCATCACTCTCCATATGACCCAATTTATCTTTCACCAATTAATATTGCCAATAAAATTTACTCCACAAATTGATTATCACAGCAATCCAATGCAGTAAAATATAGTTTTGTTATAGTAGTTGTATAATTTAATGATTGACACTAGAAAAACAATTGCACTCCAAAGTCCAAAATACATATCTATAAAAGTCAGTAATGTCGCGTAGAATTTTAATGATATAGAGAATAAATAAATGAATAAATAAATAGATTTGCTTGATTTGCCTTTCAATTTTAAAATGAAAAATCGTGAATATCAAAACATGGTAGGGACCATAAACGCAATAATTTCGCATAGCAATTAAGATAGACGACAAAGAGCACCTTTTTGGTCTCTAGACTTTAACAATACAAAGAATCTATACTAACATACCATATTACAAATAATAATATAGTCCAAATAAAATATTATCCTAGAATAAATAATATCTGCGATGTGTGGATGTGATTTCTATTCACCCACTTTTGTAATTATTTAGTTCACCCCAACTCCCACTTCGTCACGAAATTAATAGGCATATTTTTCTATTGATTCACAAAAGACATTCCCAAGTATACAAAAAGTCCAACTCAATAAAAGTTAATTAGTATTTTTTTCACGCTTAAAGTTTGTTTTAATTTTTAGAAGTAAAGTATGTTTGTGATCTTGACATATTGATATTCAATAATTATATTTAGATTGGTTAATTTAATTGGGGTTGACCTTTTCAATATCTGATAATCGATATTGGTATTTCTTTATTTGAGTAATTAATCATAGTATATATTAGTACAAGATTAATTAGTTTGACGTTAAAGTCCTTATAAATCCTTGATATTTGGTCAATTATCTATTCTAATCATCTTGAGGTACAATTATATTGATTACCAAATTCTTTATGAGTTATCAACCATTTTTTTCTCAAATGATAATTTAAGAGAAAATTACCTAAAAAGAAATAAAAAGGAAATTCATCCAATTATAAAAATAAAAGGATAAGCAAATCTACAATGTGAATTCGTGCTAGATTCCATATAAATTTTATTTGTATTTTGAATCGTGTTTACACAGTGCATGATCAATGCAATACATTAGTATTTTATTTTTTTTATTTTCATGTGAAATGAGTAAAAGATAATATAAAACGTATGATGATTGAGCTGCCATGATTGACTTTAGAAATTAAATAAGGTAGGAACACTTCACTTTTCAAGTGAAATAAAGGCTAGAACAATGTTGCATAAATGAATTTTTTTTGGATCATTGATTTAAGTGTGTGAATATTCATGAAATTAAAATGAAAAAAAATCAAGAAGAGACCAAAATAGAATTGTACAGCCTACTTATCTTGTGGTGGATATATTATTTAAAAGGTCAACCACAATAAATGATTCCAACCAAACATATCGACAATTTAAATCGACTGATTTGGATGCTTCACTCATCTAATTAATGGAGTATACGATTTTCATATATATGGAGTATAAAGTTTTGTTGTATAATATAATTTTGCTTTCAATACTAATTCTTCACTTAAATAAAACATCGATTTAATTTTCGGTAAATCAGATAGATTATTGCAATTGCTATTTATTTATGAGTTTTGGCGATTGCAATACAGATAAAAAATATTGTCCATAAATCACAAATGTAGTCAAATTATGGTGTGTCCTGCACTTTAAAAAATTTAAATGATAAATCATCAAATTTTGAAACTTTAATTGGTTTTATTGCGATTTATCATTCAAATTTATAAACCATTTTGTATTATATGATCTACTTTTTGTAAGTCAATCTCTTTATACATTTTTCTCTCTTTGATTTAAAGGAGGAAAGTGAAGTTTTTAGCAAAAGTCAATCTCTCCCCCAGATCTCTACTGAGGGAATTTCAAAACGGAATTTTCACTAAACATCTCTCTCTTCAAACATAAGTCCCTATTCCCTAATCTGCAATTAGGCTACATTAAGTATTAGAATAGAAATTACAATTGATTTCAAAAGTTTACCTATAAAACATTAACTTCGTTAGAAAATATTCATTTTTCGCTAAATATACACACTAAAATATTGTTTATTTACCTAACTCCTAATGGTTGAAAAATGAGGCGATTCTAATTAAATAAAATTTTCCACACACATTAAAACAAAATAGGGAATAATTTAATGTATTATTTATTTGAATAATTACCTCTAGCATTAATTTGGATTTAATATCACATTCATACATCCATTTTTATCATAATTTTGCATGTGATGGATAACACTAAAGATATATATACCATTAAAATTCTGCAAAGTCTATTAGTTTAGTCTTGACAATA
Organism: Salvia hispanica; assembly: GCF_023119035.1. Lineage (NCBI taxonomy): Eukaryota > Viridiplantae > Streptophyta > Magnoliopsida > Lamiales > Lamiaceae > Salvia > Salvia hispanica. Next base: position 2,834,127 of record NC_062970.1, on the reverse strand, counting down.
TAAACATTAAAATAATTTATTAGGAGTATTATTTTTTAACCACTAAAATATTTTTGTTTTTGTTCGTTGGACATTATACAAACAATACATGTTTCCTGAATATAAGGGAAAAATCTCGAATTCAATGGTACAACATATCTTTCATGTGTAAAACAGAGGAGTATAGGTTCAATTATATACCTTTCTTTATTTGAGTAGCATTTGTCCGATTCAATTAGTGGAGGGAATAATTCAATTAAACATGGATATAAAAACATTGTATTCGAATCTTTCTTTAATACAAAAAGCAAAATTTTGGAGCATTCGTTCTAGACAAGTAGATTTTTTTATTTATTATTCCTTATGTAACTTTCAAAGTTACTCCATAGGACTATAGGAGTATCTATATTTCTTCTAGGAAGGATATTAGTGTCATTATACATATTATTATGTTCAAAGATCAACGTCACACGAGATTATACAATTGAAACATATAAAGAGGTACAAAATCATGTGATGGTGTTGTCATATACAGTATGTGAAGAGTCAATAAAATATGGACTCATCTAGTATTAGTTATGTAGAAGAAATTGGAAAATCAACATATTTGACAAGAACGATGAAATTGCACATTGGTCTCTATAATTACTAATTAGGAGTACTATAATAACTAATAAGTCATGGTTAGATATGAGAAGTCCCTTTCATGCAAGCTGCGTGACAATAAATTTATGTAATGATATTATGCTTTATTTTTTGGAATTTATTAAGATTAGGTTTTATAGGCTTAGGTCTCACTTTTTTAGGAAATTTTACATAATTGAAAATGTTTTCAGGGTTTAAAGACCTCTTTACAAATATTCATTTACTACATTAATTTTACCATTAAAAAATTAATTTAATTAGTTATTATAGAAAACATTCCACGGTTGGTGTGACCACCTCTTGTATCATAATTACAACCAAATTTGGACATGCGAGATTGATGCAGTGACTTTAGATAACTACTTACAATACCATAACTTGTATTGATACAAAGAGTATGAAAGTCATTTTGGCAAAATTCAATTATTGCGTGAACCATTGTGCAAAATTCATACTATTACAACAAAACATATGATAATTATTAATTCAAAATTTTGAATTCGAATTTTTAAAATATAGTTTCTTCTAAAATAAATTTCGGCGTCCGCCCCTGAACCCCCATGTGATCCAATCAAGACCATCTAAAATTCACGCTCAAGGACCAATATAAATCTCAAATTACGACGTAAGAAGTAGTTATTTCGAAATTTATACAACTATACACAGGCACATAATTTTTTTACTTTGAAGCTTGTCGCCTAGCTAGGATTTTTACCGCGATTTATCACCTCTATGTACATGTACATTTTTTTACCAACCACACATTTTACCGATAATTCCATGTTTTTCTCAGTCATATGGAGTAGTACTAAAAAAAGTGTTTTAAGTCTCCAAATGAAAATCATGCGTGGTCCGTGTGGATAAATTGACTAGCTAGTAAGTAGAGTAACACATATTTTGATCATTTTCTCATCACATCAAATATATATCCATTTTTCGTTGCAAAATATAAAACCAAATGAAACTAGATTAACAAAAATGATAGTACTAGCTAATACAATCCATGAAATAAAGTACTCCTTCCGCTCCTAAATATTTGTCACATATTTTCATTTTCGTTCATCCCAAAAATTTGGCATCTTTCATTTTTTGTCATATCTAATAGAGTAAAGGCCACAACTGGTACTGAACATATGTCAATTTTATGATTTTAGTCTTATACTTTATCTTTTGAATTTTTGCATCCTGAACATTTTAACTCGGATCACAATTGGTCCTACACTAATAATTCCATTAATTTTTAAACGGTTTTAATTGACCGATTTTTAAACGGTTTTAACCCGAATGGGACTGTTAAAACTATCAAAATCGGGGTAAAACCGTTTAAAATATGAAGAAATTGTTAGTTTATGACCAATTGTGATCCGAGTTTAAATGTTGAAGATGCAAAAGTTCAAAAGATAAAGTATAGGACCAAAATTGTAAAATGTGCATATGTTCAGGACTAGTTTTGGCCTTTACTCTATCTAATAATGGACGCTACATTCTACTAACTTATTTTCACTTATATTTTATACGTGTCGGGATCAAATTGTGATAAATTTTTGGGAACGGGAGGAGGGTATATCTAAGTTAGGCCTTGCCCACTTCTCTATATAACCTAACAAGTATAACAACAAACACCTCACTAATTTATCCACCCACCAAATTACCTTCCTCTCCTCTCTCTCTCTCTCTCTCTAGAAACAGAAACAAAAAGGATGGTGATGAGAGAGAATCTGGCGGCAACGATGAACGCCAAGCTCGTCGGCTCGGGCAAGGAAACCCTAGTCCTCGCACACGGCTACGGCGGGGAGCAGTCGGCCTGGGACAAGGTCGTGCCCCTCCTCTCCGCCCGCCGCCGCGTCCTCCTCTTCGACTGGTGCTTCTCCGGCGCCGCCAAAGATCCATCCCTCTACAACCCTAACAAGTACATACATACATATATAAATTTAAAAATATACCTTTTCAATTAATCAAGCTTATGTATATATATATAGATGTGGAAAAAAGGTAGCAACAAATTAAAATTATGAAAATTGCAGCTACTCGAGCTACGATGATTTCGTGGAGGACCTAATCAGCGTGATGGAGGAGATGAAAGTGACGTCATGCGTGTTTGTAGGGCACTCGATGTCGGCCATGGTTGGCTGTCTTGCTTCCTTGAAACGCCCCGACCTCTTCTCCAGGCTCATCCTTGTTGGAGCTTCTCCCAGGTTTTTTTTTTTTTTTTTAATCTACTTTTGCAGTTTTGATCAATCATGAATTAATTGTTTAATTTTTGTGTTTTAATTGTGGATAATTGAAAAGATAGAGAAAATATGGGACTGTGGAGAAAGATTGATTATGTCATTTGAAAAAAGTCATTTTTGTCTGTTTGTGTGAAAGAGAATACCAACTGCAAATTGCAACCATATATTAACTTCTTCTTTTAACGTTGAATTATCGTAATTCTAACAAGCCCCAAATTAGCAAAAAAATCAAATGTGGTCATGTGCGATTCCATGTGACTTTATAAAATCAGTAGTCTCATGGTGAAAAATTACTGCGTCATGTGTGTCTTAATTCATTGAGGTGAGGCAGATGATACACTATAAGTTACCCCCAAATATTGTCCCACGTTGACCTGACACGAGTTTTAAGAAATATAATGAAAAGTGAGTTGAAAAAGTTAGTACTATTTTTATAGATTAGTTTTATAATAAAACGTGAGTAGGAATGAGTTAGTGAAATATGGGGTCCATTACAAAAAATGGTAGAAAGTGAAATGAGACAAATCTTGTGGGACGGACTGAAATAGAAAAACGGGACAAACTTTCAGGAACGGAAGGAAGGAGTATTTTAATTTGTCCACTAACTATATTTAATATGTTAGTTAGTACTAGTATTTAATTATACTAATTTAATTGTGTGGGTGACCAAAAACCATTTACACCACTCATTAGTGATAAATGAAAATTTGTTAAGCATACACTTTATAGTTCTAATAAGATCAGTTCAACTTGCATTTTCAAAATAATTCTATATATTATGTTTTTGGCAGTTTATGTCATTTGTAAAGTGTGAACCTGATGTGTAAAGATCCAAGCCACAAAATGTTTAGTTTTCACTAGAAATAATAAAAATATATTTAGTGGTTCGAGTGAAAAGAAAACTACCTAATTGAAATAGCAATTTTAAGCCTCAGAAAATCCCACCTTTTCATCTAATTCTTAAGTATCATGTTGAGAAAATAATTTTCATATTTTGTGGAGAAGATTAATTTAATAGATGAACAAATATAATACTAACATGACAAATACAGGTATCTAAACATCGAAGACGAAGGCTACAAAGGAGGTTTCAATTTATCAGACATCGAAGAGATGCTAGCAAGCATCGATTCGAAATACGAGCAGTGGGCTCCGGCCTTTGCTTCGGTGGTGGTGGATGCCTCCGACCCTCTTTCCATCGAAAAATTCGCAGTTTCATTGAAGAAAATGGGCCCACAAACAGCTCTCTCTTTAGCCAAAACAGTGTTCCTTTCCGACCACAGGAGTGTTCTTGACAAAGTGGTGGTGCCTTGCAACATCATCCAGACCAAAAACGACGTCGTTGTGCCATTCAGCGTCGTCGAATACATGCGGAGCGCCATCAAGGCGGAGGGAGGGTGCGAGGTGGACATCATCGACACCGAGGGCCATTTTCCTCATCTCACTGCGCATCTCCAATTTGTTCAAGTTATTGATAGAATTTTAGGGTGTTAAGTTATGTTTCTTTTTCTTTTTTCTTTTGAGGTGATGGTTATATGTGTTTGGTTTGTTAGGTGAAAGCATATGTTTTGGTTTGGAAGTGAAAGTATTGTGTTTGGAGATTTGTGTTATACACTTGTGGTAGTTTTTGTATATGGATGATTGGAATGTTTAATTTTCTTGTGTTTGTTGACAAGTTTAATGTAAGGGTTCGTTTGTTTGTTGACAAGTTTAATTTAAGGGGTCCGTTTGGCTAATTATATTTAATTGTCTAAATACTTAACAATTAAATTTAGATTTTTAATTGAATTACTAATTAAGAAAATAATGCTAACACTTAAGGTACTAGAATATAAAGTATTATCTAGAATATAAAAATTGTACTAAAATTGGCTTTAAAATAATAGCAATAATAATTATTACAACTATTATAGTAGTTATTATTGGTATAAACCAGAGTGATGCATAATATTAAAACTTACATTAAGATTTCTTTGTAAGCTATAATTGATGACATAATAACAACAATAACAATTATTATTATTTAAACGTAATCCATATTAGCAAAAATTACATTTGAATTTGTTTAGTAAAGTCATTAATTGATAACTTACTAAGAAAAATATTAATAAACAAAAAAAATAGTAGAAATAAAATTATGATATTGTTAATTGTAATAAAACAAGTTTATTAAAAATAAGCCTGGTAAATGTAATTTAATGAAAAATGATTGAATGCATTATGAGTCAGAGAGAATATATCATCTTGAAGTTATTAGCAACTATGTGGTCAAAAGTGTAAACAAACTGACATCAATAATTTTATATTGTGAGGTAGTGTCTCAATGAAAATGAACTTAAGTTTAAAACTTATCAAAATGACAAAACGATGTTGTATATTGTTTTTAGAATGTTGATATAATCTTCGCATCCTCCCTGGCACCATAACTCAGTTGTGTTTCTGAATGATAGAGTTTACCTATGTGCAAGAGAATAATACAATTTGCACAACAATTATTTATAGTAAATATTTATAAAGAATGCTAGATTGTTGATTTACAAGAAATTGATGAATGAACAGTTTGCAATTATGCAATAGAAAATAAAAACTCAACTTTTCTATTTCACAATATTGAAAAAAGAACATACAGTTTTATGCGTTGGGGTCGTAATACTTGTCCAGCACATTTTCGGTGTAATCTCCAAAAGAAATGGATCCCTTTGGAATAATAAACTGTAAAAAAATACCAACACCATACAAAAAAATTTGAATATGTACATATAAACAAACTAATTTATCTGATTGAAATATAGATTCATCTCATATTATGTTGTCATGGTATGTGTATAGAAAATCAATTGACTCACCTCATGAATGTTCACCGGCTCTGGAAAAACAAGCTTTTCATCCCTGAACATAAAAAGCCTCTCTCAGAATTGCATGAGACACAACTTTGTTAAAGTTTTAGATGCCTATTTCTGTGATAATCAGAATTTCATGTGACGCTTCGTTTCACCCTTATGTTACAATGCATGATGGCAAGTGATCTAGATCAATCTGATTTATGTTATAATGAAGAAGGAATTGGATATGAAAATATTGGCTTTGCACAGATATAAGACCAGTTAGAGGTGGGATCTAATTCCAAAAGAAGCGGGTTTTCGAAGCTAAAGATGCTTATCTTCATAAAGGTTAGCCCTTCTGTATGGAACAGAGTTAGAAGCATACTGATAACCAGATTCTATTATAGGTAACTTAGAACCAAATATTGAGATGGAGAGATTTTGTGAGTAAGCATACCAGTTAGGTTGCATAAATAATGCAAATGTAGAACGTTCAACACCAGATGCCACCTCGCCTTTTGGTGCCTAAATATCAAAACATGGTCAAGTGGTAATTATCAACAGTGCTTCCATTAAAAGAAGAGAGATTCAAATAGCCTGAATACCCGAACACAATGTGGTGTTGCGCATAGTTGACCTCCTGACAGTATCTCCGTTGTTTCACCTATTTGATAGGCAATTTCATCTTCCCCATACACCACCTATACCGGTAAAAGCACAGAAGATGACAACTCATTACCATAATCGAAAGCAAGTCTTAAGACAAACTCATATGATGGTCAGTTTCACGATATCGTAACTACATGTCGACATAGAATAACACAACAAAGTTTGTACCAAGGGATAGGGGTCAAGAATTTGTACATAACATCTAGTCAAAGTTTCTTGGATTTTTCTGGACATTCAATTAAACCATGCATTTCCTATCTATTTTTGTTGTAGTATAACTGAGAAAAATTATGAGGCTCTTATTGCAGACACCAAGAAACAACGCTCTCGGATGCAACAAGTGTCCACTGCTATCACCATTACATCCCTCCTCGTCTTTTTCCCTTATCCTCTCTTTTGGTTTTTGGGTTTGTAATATTTTGAGCACATAAACACAATCAAGCCTTTAAGTAGGACAATGAGCAGAAAGATGTATACTTTGACTATTTGACCTGAACGTGTTTTTACATAAAGGCCTGCAATGCTGTCTGGACAAGGTATTTCTGCAGTATCTGTATCCCTCGTGAAAATTGCACGAGTAAGACCTGTATAAGGGATGCCCCCATCCATTAGTCAAAATAGAAGTAAAGACTGAAACAATAGAACATTTCTCAAGGGAACATGTGTTTTCTACTTTTAAGACCCTTAATACACTCTTTTAGTCTTATTAGGGGACAAAACAAGGGAAGAAAACAAATGGAGATAAATAATATGCGCAACAAAACCACAGAGAGATGCAAGATCTTATCCAAGAATTTCATCAAACTTTTGTGCAACTGAATAAATAATTGTAATGTACTGTAGTTCGAATTATGCTTTTACAGACAGCTGATTTGAATACCAGCATTATACTTGTAGAAGTGTACAAGTAGTCAAGCACACCATTCAGATTTCAATAATGCATTAAAAAAATAATAAAATCATGTATTTCATATATTAAGCACCATATTATCATAATAGCCAAATCTTCACTAGGGAACTAATTAGCCAAAGAACCACCATCATACAAATGCTACCTCATCTATACTAGATCCGATATGGTAATACAAGATCTAAAATTACATACCTGTAAGGGAACCATGATCTGTATGCCATCCACACCATGATGACATAGAGCCACTATCACCATCTACAAGAGAAGTGCTGTAACAAAGCCATTCACGAAAGTTTATTTTTTTAAGAAGAAATATTTCTTCCATAATTTTTTAAATGATAGTGATCTTTACTACGTGTGCCTATTACATAAACTAGTAGAGCATACGTGCTTTGCGAGTGGGAGGTCAATACTTTTGAAATTAATCAGTTTGTTAAATCTTTGTAGGAGTACATTTTAAGGAGTAGCATTTTTTTCACAAGATACTGAGATACTAAAAAATCTTATGTCCCATTTTTGCAGTGTGGTGAGGGATATTATGTCACAGTAGAGGGAACTGTTCATATACACGGAGAACCAGTATAATCATAGAAGAAAATACAATGACCCTGAGAATGCTCCACATAACGTTATAAGAAAAGAAGTGTACCAATCATGGGATGGAAAATAATAAAGGAGACGGCCTTTGTGGCATCGAGATCGAAGAAGTATTTGCTGCAAACTTCCATTTTCATGCTTTTTCAACCCATTTGATGCTAGAAAAGTCCAGATCAAGAAGCAATATATTAGATTTCAAGTAATGTATCACAGAAAATGCAAAATAATGCCCTTCAGTGGCAAAAGTTATTATTAAGTATTTATGTTCTTACCACTTTTAGTGCATTCAAGTTATGGTTGGATTGTTTTACAGCAATAAATAACAGTTAGTGCTAAAAAACTGAACATGTATCGAATTTCAAGCAATTTCAAAATATAGGCACCCATAAAGAATTAGTTGCATCTTCATTCCATAACTAGGGTTGCACAACATTTTCTCCTTTTCACTAATTAGACTAGAGGGTTTGAAAAATATTTTCCAAGCAACAGCCAGGATTTTTCTGTCAAGAACAAAGATGAGAACCCTATATTATAAGCAAGCAATAGATTGTAGGAGTATGAGATAAAATTTTATAGAATGACTAAGGTCCATGTTTTTAAGTTTCAAAAGCAACCAATTGAGATTGAATATATTGCATGAGTGTTAAATGTATCATTCTGCACGCTGGATATCACTTACTTACATGTATAATGATCATAAAAGGACAACCTCAAATAAATCAAATTGACAATGGAAAAAAACTCATAGCAAGTAAACAAATCCAAAGATAAAGAACTTACTATATTGATCACAATGGTGTGCCAATAGTAACCCAACATCCAGTATCAACATTCCAAGAGCTTTAAAGGCTACACGTGGTAAAGGCGAAAAGAAAAGAAGTGAGGTATCCAGACTCCAACCAATGAAAGTTTACAAAGAAAGGAAAAAAAACTACCAACTTTCTTTCGCATATCACTATCCTAATAAACTACTGTATTTGATGAAAACGATAAACCATTTGATTTATAAACAAACATTACAAGTATTGACTACATACTAGAACAAAAATATACATCAAATAGGATCAGAATCAGTGATCAGTACGAAATGTTGGAACTTCAGCTCCAAACAATAATCAAGGTTTTTCAGAAGGAAACACACAAATACATGAAACAAATATTAAAGTCACATACTAGGTCGACAGCAAACTAAAGATGTTGAAAAAAGTTTCTAAGTTGCATCCTGTATAAATGGTTATCGCATTATGAGAAATTTTCCAAGAAAAAAGTTGATACAGAAAGTACACTTAAAACTCCGATAAGTTACACATTCCCTGACTGGAAATTAAGGTCGATAATATGTAAACGATTTATTAGACAGGTTCAGAGTAGCTAGAACCAGCTCATACCCAGTTCAAGTTCAGGCAACACATCATGAGGCCATATATTTTGTCCACAGTAAGAAGGATACCTAATAGAAAAAATCATCCGAACCATCAGAAAGTATAGTAGTTTCCAATATAAAAATCAAGTGGACCTTTTAAAAAGCATTTATCTTCTATGAGAAATAGATCAGAACACAATTATCAGCCAAGTACAGAAATTTCTCAATACGTATTTAGCAAATGTCAACATGGGTGGCATGCAATTAATATAACCTGTATAATTTCGAGTTACTATCGATTATGCATAATTGACAGCCAGCAGATACTTGAACACCCAAAAACAACATGACATGAAAAACATGACAGAGTTGATAACATTTTAAAACTTGAATACCCACAAACAAACATGAAAAACATAAAACAAACTGAAATAAATTCATGCAGGACATCAGCAGTCAGATCGGAATGTGAGTACTGAAGATACAGAAGGATAATGAGAAAGGACCTAATGTTACAATCATCAAGTTTCCGCTTTAAAACATGACAGACTTGATAACATTTTAAAACAGGCATAGATACTTCACAACCTATAATTTTTCAAATTCAAGCAGGTACACACTGTGTAGTTAATTTAATCAACCATTCACTCTTCAGTGTCAGTCTATTTAGCTATCTGTTATCCAATACCCATGATATCGCTGTTACTGCTGACAAAAGTAATTGCAATGGTTATTACCTTTTAACAAGTGATTGGTCATTTGTGGGGACATCAAGTATCGGATTGGCATAGAATGATCCCTTTAACGTATCTGTTAAACAGAATCATACTCGCATGAATGAAAAAGTGTTACGAAATAGTAACATAGACAGTTAGATTATGTAGAAACAGATATATATGACTATATGCGAGGAAAGACAGAAAGCTGATAAATTCTGCTTATCCTATCCAGGGACCCAAATTACCTGGTTTTCCGGACTCAAGTTTTTCTTTTCCATGACTCCATCCAAAATTGTACCTACAAAAAAACATGAAAAGCATGAGCAACTTGAACTAAAGGCATCAGGACATCACCAGTGAGATCGCAAGGTGAGTAACAGAAGACATAGAAGAATAGACAGACCTACTGATAGGATCTTCAAGTTGCCGCTTTACATCTTCCGGTAGGCTAGCTAATCTGATTTGAAATCATTACAAGGTTACTGAGAGGCAAAGAGCATGGAAAATTTTAATCTACAGATGACTGAAGAAAATCAAGGGTCCATTACGTTGGCGTAAACAACGCAGAAGACATAATGAGAATAGCTAGCTAGCTCATTGAATTCATACCTAGGTGCAAGGCATAAAAGATTTCGACGCAGTAATTGATAACCTGGCACCTACAACAAATGGAACCAAATGCAATCACAAGGTTAATATTTATGTGCTACTCTATGCATTCTGTTCATATGTTGCAACAATTAGGTTAAAAAATCCTAGGTACAATTCTCTCAAACGCTATAAGTACTGTAATGTAAATAATCAACAACACCACATTATTGACAACACCAATATTTCCCAGCCAAATTCCAACAAAACAAACGAACAGAAAATTTTACTAGCTATACTGTTATCCGATTCCACAATTGAAAAAACTAAACGCGGTATACCAAATTTATGTTGAAGTGGTGGTCAGCTGCAAATTGAATGTAAAAATTCAGTAAATAAAAGAAACAGGTAAAATTACTCCATACATTCGATACGGAGAGAATTCCGAGGCCGTTGGGGCCAAATCCGAGCTCTATTTTATCCGATAAATCAGCACTTGTATCCTGTAGTGGAGAACGATGTATCAGAACATATGCAATCCACATAACTACCAACTCAAGCACAAGTATTGGATATCGAGATTACCTTCAATTGATCGTAGGAGATAGTAACCGTTGAAAGCGTCGGAGCAGCATGAGTTTGCGAGGACATTTCAGCAACTGATCGAATAGCAGAGCGCCGCGGTGGAGGCGGCAGAGCATAGCATTTTATTGGGTGCCGTCGATTTCGTCGCCGTTAATTAGGAATTTTAAATTATTTTCATTTTAATTAACCTTGAAATTTAAGATATTTTATGAAGATTTTATTTTTATAATTGAAACAAATCTAATCTTTATTATAATCATGCAAATAATTTTTGATTAAGTGTTATATCCCTCCATCCCATAAGTGAGACTAATTTAAAATTTTAATATCCTATAATCATGCAAATAGTTAAAATAGGTAGTATTAATTAAATTCCAATGATATGTAGATGATGGTTCAATATACAAATGCATGTTTTTTATTTACATAGTATACAAACGCAGTAGTTTTAGATATGCATGACTTATTTGAGAGTAGCATAAAATATATGCTAAGCATTATTATAAGTACTCATAAGAATTAGTGAATTACTCATACGAAATAGTAGTATATAAGTACTCATAAGTATTGTTCAAGTCACACTCTAAGAAAATCGACTATTATAAGAAAATAAATTCCAATGGACTGATATTATAATTGCCTTCATTTATAAAATAATAATAATAATAATTCATCACGATTTTCCCGTATGAGAAGATTAAATTTCATAGTAGGTTCTAATTAATTGAAGGGTTTTTGGCTTTTTAAAACAAAACTTTTTTCCGAATTTTGGTTTTTCCCATGAACTATGAGATTTGTTTTTAAAACCACGAACTTTCATTTCGTCAGGATTTTTCCAACCCGACCCGAATAGCACATTTCCGACCCGAATAACATAATTTAAAATGTTAAAGTTGTGTTTTGTTTATTCAAAAATTGTCATTTATTATATAATAATTGTGACTGTATGTATTATTGTGCCAAATCGGATCAAAGTAATCAATTTAGTGACAAATAGGATCAAAATTGACATGTAGACAACCCGGGTTTCGTCGTTGACCCGCCGGAGGGAAATCCTAATGAAATGAAAGTTCGTGGTTTTAAAAACAAATCTCATAGTTCATGGAAAAAACCGGAATTTGGAGAAAGGTTTTTGTTTAAAAAGCCAAAAACCCTTAATTGAAATCATACTACCTTTATTTATAAACTAGTAATAATATTGCATCACAATTTTCTTTGACGATAATAGTATACATTCTTAAATTTTATGATTACCTTTGTTTATACATCGATAATAGTATTTATTTTTTAAGAGCTTTGCATATTGGATAGTTGACATTAATTCGTAGCAGTAATATTTATTTTTATTAAATTCTTATGGAAGGTCTTAAAGCTGATATTCTTCTTGGTCTGATTGGGCTTTTATAGATTAAAAAGATATTGGGCTTTTATGGATTAAAAGAATGGGCTTTCGTTATAACTACTTATACATTTCATTTTGAACAAATGATCATCCATCTCTAGAATAAATAGAGACAAGTAACAATGTAAAATGACTTCAAGCATTAAATAAAATCATTAATAATTATTTTCTTTTTTACTAAATTTAATTACAAAAAAAATTATTGCCAACCATATTGTAGCTTTCAAGAGAAGAGTTATAAAGTATACTCCATGAGTCCATGTCCTGGTCAACCTCCTAAGTCCTAATAAATACACAATTCATATTTCTTTGACTATAATTAAGGATTTCAAGAGAAGAAAAAAGGACCCTTTGTATGGTCACCATCTTAATAAACTTAGAACAAAAGGGGTATCTTTGAAAAAATAATAAATTGATAATTTTATTTAATTTTCAAGTCTTTTCATTTTATTATCTCTTTCTAGTTTATACTATAGAGAGATATAGATATGGTGATTTGACTTCAATGAAGGGCATATGAAGTAAGAGAAAATGTTATTTTGAAGTAAGTTAATTATTTTACTAATATATTAATAAATAAATTGATTTTTATTTAAACTGGAACTATGACAAATCATATTATAATAGCATCCCTCATAAACTTATTCACATGCTAGTATAGTATTTCAAGACTTCAATAAATAAATAACATAAATGCAAGGTGAATAAATTAGACAATATATTTGTCAATTAATTAATTGTTCATGTGTCCCCGACCAAAATACGTTTATTTTGAATGAAATAGAATCTAAATAGTACTACGTCATTTTAATTTTGTCTGCATGTGTAACTTGTCACATGTTCTAATTAGACTTAGGTGCTTTGTTTTTTGTAAACAGCCAAATATTATTTTGAGTAAAAAACAACCAAATATTTTTTTTAGTTGAAAACAACCAAATAATTACTGTAACTATTATTGATATGGTCGAAGCTATTGCATATGACTTATATGTCGTTTTTTCTTGCTTTTTAAACATGATCTATAGTAGCACTCCATAACTTATTATTACACAGGAATAAAGTTTAATAAAAATATATTTACAAATAGGAGTACTAAAAAAGGTCAGCTCCACACAACAAATTGGTATTGCCGCATAAATTTTGTATTTTATGTAGCCACCATCACTTGTTATAATAATCTCAATTAGGTTTCACCAATCTTCAATTAAAATCTATTATTAATTTTATACCATAGTTTATTAATTGTAGTTAGAAATTTAATTAGTGTAAATGTACCGACTTCTCAACCAATTCGATATCTTTACCCCAAATAATGTAAATAATTGTGATATTATCTCCTTTGTGTCAAATTATTGATGTTATAATCGATAGGTGGTTTTTCACAAATTGACATAATGTGACGTAATTGTAGTTTGACTATAGTATGACACAGTTTTCTATTAATTTTCAAACTCAAAAATCAAAACAATTTCTTAATCACATATATGCATAGTAAGTACATATATAGAAGATGTTATAGGTGATCTCCCTTGTTTTACTTGTCTTCATTTTATACATTTTTGCATAATTATGAAATTTTCTTTGCATTTTAATCATAATTATAACCATAATTGTGGAACAAAAAATATGCATTATAATCATAATTCCACTAACACTTAGTTGATGGTCCATACTTGCAAAATTCGGAGACCACTGGAAATCATTATTCATGAAGCGATATAGAGTACTATGGTCCAATTAACCAACATTAAAAATAAATGTATTCCTAACTAAGCCCCTCTATTCACATGGAAACTGTAAAGTCACATTTTGGTACAAATATTTTCAAACTTCACAAAAATATTTCCCCATTGCATTAGAGAATGTGCAAAGCGGACGCACAACATGCAACTCATCGAACTGATATGTAAGAAAACCGTGTGTAAATTCACGCACCATTGCCCACCTCGACCAGTGTGTGGATCCGTGGTTCATGTGCACGCACCATCTCTTAGCGATTGATTTCGATTTTAATGTTTTTCCTTAAAAATAAGAAATGAGACAATTCTTCAGCGATTTCAAGATAAGGCCCCATCCCAGGACAAATGAAGCATTTTATATCGGACGTTGTTTTACAAAATGATAGTAATTAATTAGAGTAGAGATAAAGTAAAGTAAATAAGATAATAGTAATGTATATACGACTTTCTTCTATATTATTATCTCTCTTACTTTTCTCTATCTCCACTTTAGATGTTTATTGCTATCATCTTTGCAAAACAACGGCTAAAAAGTGATATCCCACTTATAGTAGGACATATGGAGTAATATTTTTAGATGGTTGTATGAGAGCTCAAAAAATTCGTTAATAGCGATTGTGAGGTGCTTTAGAGTGCTCGTGCATTATGCATGTTCGCCAATTGTCGATGTGGAGAGAAAGGGGGAGAGAGTTGGCTGTCATCCACACATTGTCTATCTTGACTTTTTCCCATTTGGTTAGCCTTTTCTTTTTCTTCCCAAATGGAACCTTTTCATTGTTTGTTCTCTACTCAATAAAATTTTCCAACTCATATCTTTTGCAATTCTTAATTGAAGACGATGGTAAGAATCAGACTAATTAGTGTTCATTATTAATAAGCAGTTAGTTATTTTGTGTTCGTTATTACTCATATAAAGAAATGATATATAATGCACTTTAAATTAAAATATCATTCTTAGATTTAAAATGTCAGGAAAGGGGGGTTGAGATTTCATGTGATTTAGAGGTTCGAATACATATGTTCCAATCAAAATTCATCGGAAATAAGAGCTGCAAATTGATGGGGCATTCTAATTCATTTGTAAGAATTATTATAATAAAAGCTTTTTATTTGTAGAGATACCACCTAGTATTTTGAAGAGAATTTTTTTTCTCTTTTTTAAATAAAAAAGCTGTCGGCAACATGTTTTGGTTTTTTGTTGAATTATCGAGCTTAAATAAGTGTCAAAATTTTGAAACCCATACATATTTACATGATATACATACAAAACACATTTTGTCCCACCATACCAATCCCATGTGTCACTCTTGGACTAAATTGATGTCAAAGATATACAACGATAATTGTCCAATTAAATGAGAGTATTAGATTACACGTATAAACAAAATTCTACTAAGTAAATTAAAGATGGAATTGTCCCTAAAGTGGAGTTAGATAATTTTTGAAGTAAATTATTTTGAGTCTAAATTTCATCAAAATGCTTAGTAATTTGAATACGTGCAACGTGATCTTCCGAATATGATTTATTAAATTTAGCAATAAAATAGTGACATATTTATAATCATTATCATTAAGAGGAGTTTGGCATGAAATGGGGCAAGTAATATAATTGGCTGAAAGAATAAATAGTCATATCTGTAGTGAATCAAATGCAAGTCCAAGTAATGGGGTATGGCCGTATGGGGAAAGAAGAAAATTATTTGTACTTAATACTCATTCCCCTTCAAAAATAAGTCATTAATCATTAAATAGAGATAAAATAAAGTAATAAAAGAAGATATGGGGCATGTTAGGGTGTCACCACCTTTGAAAATAATACCAAACCATCATTTCTAGCCAATCATTTGTACACGTGGACGAATAATAAGCTGTAATGTGGCAAAAAAAAAAAAAAGTTAAAAAAGACGGCCAACAATATGTTGTACACTGTACAATATATTTTTCTTGAACAACAATATCCAACACGCTAGACAACAATCAACAATCTATAGATTGTTGTCTAGCGTATTGAATATTGTTGTGTAGCGTTTATAATATTGCAATATAAGTGGTATCATGATATCACTTTAGAGGGGTTGTCATTTTAACACAAACCAAGAAGATAGAGTAAGATATAAGAGAAAAAGATTTTTTTTTCAAGTTATTTGAGACAAACAATGGTTGAAAAACCGCGATAGAAGAAATGATAGTAATAACTAAAATACTGTTATATTAATAAAAAAAATAGTAGTACTTCTTATGTTCTACATAATTTGTCTCATTTTTCTATTTTGGTCCGTCCCACATAATTTGTCTCATTTCATTTTATACTATTTTTGGTAGTGGACCTCATATCTCACTAACACATTCCTACTTATATTTTATTATAAAACTAACATATAATTTTCAACTCACTTTTAATTACATTTCTTAAAATCCATGCCCAGTCAAAACTAGACGAATTATCTAGAATGGAGGAAGTAATAAATTTGATAATATAAAGAGTAAATAAATTAATATATTAAAGATATGATAGTTTAGAAGTGTATATAAAAATTAAAAAAAAAAAATCTAATGAGGGATGGAATCACCAAAATAGCAAATTGACATAAAAGTATTAAGATTAGACAATTTTAGAAAATAATCAACAAAACAGGACAGTAGTAGTAAAAAATTTAACAATATTTGCACTTATCTGGGATGGAATCCTATCGACGGTTGACCGTCAAAATTTAAGGTCGAATATTCATATTCAGAATCTTCACCAGTTCAACAACACACTCGGCACCCATTCAATCACATCATCAATATATTACACGCAAATAATCCGAACGCTCCGTCACAAGACAATTACAAACAATATCAAACTTCATTTTATTTACGACCATCTTCTAAAGTTGCGAGACAGACCAGAATTTGGCCGAAGCAATTTCGGGTTTGAAAGAAAGTTTGAAAAAGATGAACAGTGAGGACAAAGCGTCCAGCTCCGCAATCTCTGATATTATTGCTGCTTTGTTTCCAAGCGTAACTCTAAAGCACCAAACCCACGAAAAACACACACTCCCCTCTCTCTCTCTTCACCCACTCACATGCCTTCTTCTTCACACTCATGGCTATGCTAGCTCCTCCCTCATGAATTGATTCCCCTCCCTCCATCCAATGCCCACCACTCCCCCAACAATGCCGTCAATCTCATATGTCACACTATTTTTAATTTTATTACTACTATCATTCTCCGGCGGCGGCGCCGAGCCCACCGCCGACAAGCAGGCGCTGCTCGATTTCATCTCCAAAGTCCCCCACGAGTCCCGCCTCCGGTGGGACCCATCCCTCTCCGCCTGCTCCTGGGTCGGCGTCTCCTGCGACGCCTCCAACTCCTCCGTGCACTCCCTCCGTCTCCCCGGCGTCGGCCTCATCGGCCCCATCCCGCCCTCCACCCTCGGCCGCCTCTCCTCCCTCCGCGTCCTCAGCCTCCGCTCCAACCGCCTCTCCGGCCCCCTCCCCGCCGACCTCTCCAGCCTCAAATCCCTCCGCAACGTCTACCTCCAGCGCAACCAGCTCTCCGGCGAGTTTCCGGCGAGTCTCGCCGGGCTAACTCGCCTCAACCGCCTCGATCTCTCCTCCAACAACTTCACCGGCCCGATCCCCTTCGCCCTCAACAACCTCACTCACCTCACCGGCTTATTCCTCCAGAGCAACGGATTCACCGGAAAATTGCCTAATCTCTCCGCCGCGGCGGCATCGCTCGACGCCTTCAATGTGTCTGACAACCGCCTCAACGGCTCCATCCCCGCCGCGCTGGCGAAATTCCCCTCGTCTTCCTTCGCGAATAACCTCCAATTGTGCGGGGCGCCATTGCCGCCGTGCAGCCCCTTCTTCCCGGCGCCGGCTCCGTCGCCTGATCTGTCGCCTCCGCCCGGAGTATCCGGGCAAAAGAAGCACCGGAAGCTCTCCACCGCCGCGATCGTCGGAATTTCAATCGCCGGTGGATTATTAGCCCTAATCCTCCTACTCGCCCTAATTTTCTTCCTAATTAAAAGGAAAAAATCGAATCAAACCGCCAAATCATACAAACCGCCTTCCACCGCAGCTGCCGCGGCCGGATCAGCAGCAGCGGCAGGGGCGGCGGAGATCGGGACGTCCTCCTCCAAGGACGACGTCACCGGCGTCTCCGGCGAAGGCGGAGAGAGGAACAAGCTGGTTTTCTTCCAAGGAGGCGTGTTCAGCTTCGATTTGGAAGATCTGCTTAGGGCTTCGGCGGAGGTGCTGGGGAAGGGGAGCGTAGGTACAAGCTACAAAGCGGTGCTGGAGGAAGGTACAACCGTGGTGGTGAAGCGGCTCAAAGACGTCGCCGCCGCGAAGAAGGAGTTCGAGCAGCAGCTGGAGATGCTTGGAAATGTCAAGCACCCAAATGTGCTGCCGCTTAGGGCTTATTACTTCTCCAAAGATGAGAAATTGTTGGTCTCTGATTACATGCCTGCTGGCAGCCTCTCTGCTCTCCTCCATGGTAATGTTTCTTCTTCTTCTTCATCTTCTCTGTTTTTTTTTTTAATATTTTATATATTTTTTTTATTGTTTTCTACTTTTCTTGCATAATTTTATATGTTTCCATGATTTATGGTCTTGCTTGTGTCATTCCACATAGGAGAAGATGGATTTGGGAATTTGATTACATGTGCAAATGATTTTGTGTGGATTTCTTTATTGGAGAAAATGGATTTTGGTTTCTTGTTTAGTCTCAAATCTTAATGTCAATTATTGGATTTCACTACCTAACTACCTCTGTTTCCCACTTTCCCTCTTTATTGTTTTTCAAGAATTATTATGGGATGCCGAAGTTTGGTGCTAGGACTGTTTAAGTGCCATTGACACTCTTTATATGATTAATGTAGTTAGCAATAATTAAAGAGTTACCTTGTTTAGACTTCTTCATTAAGGATTGGAGAGGTATGATTTTACTAAAAGTTTGGCCTTTTTTTATTAAGTAGTATAATCTATAGTATTAGAAAAAGTCTACATTTTCTTTTTTCAAGGCCGGCCCTTCACACTGTTTACATTTCAATCAAGCTATGAACTTTTCAAGCTAAGTGTAATTATATGATTATATATTGGTGGATTATTTTTCATATAAAAATCAGTAGCAATGTGCATGCCAGTGCCATTGGTGCCTTTACAGTCCCTCAATAATTCACATACCTTTCCTTGTGTTTAAAGTCTTGATTTATTTTTATTTTTTTTTGTAAAAGAAAAGTATGGATGCATATATATATGAGGCAAATAAAATGGAAAGAATAGAAGAGATGATGCTACTTTTTCCTCTATGTATCTCTATGAAATGTGTCCTAACTTTTTCTTTTTAAAAATAGTACTAATAATAACGCTCCTCACCCATACATTGCGGTATTGATGTCACATGCTTTTGACCCATGTGCCTTTATTTTAATCCGGAAATTTGATATTTTCCATAAGTGTATCTCCTTTGGCCAAAGCACATGTAGTGTGGACACAGTGACATACATTCTCCATTGTCAATCTGTCGCTGATGAAATAGATTAAGAATTAATTTGTTTAATATAAAATTAAAAAGAATAACAAGACAGTTCAGCAGACAGTTCATAAATTACTGTGATGGTTATATTAAAATATAAGGTCATGCTCTGTTTTTTCACCTTGGATGTAAGAGATATGCTGCATTGTAATGAATGATCTTTATTCTGTTGTTGCTTTTATTTGTTTGAATAAAATTAATAAACTTAGAAAGTTCTTAAAATCTCTGAACTAAATTGAAGGTGTGTTATCTGGCTGGAGAAAAAGATTGTTTTTTTTTTTATTCTTTTCATTCATCACCTCTACTGTGTGTGGAATATATATTAAATTGGATGTCTGTGTGTTGTGTAGGTAGTCGAGGGTCGGGGCGAACCCCACTAGAATGGGACAGCAGACTGAGGATAGCGGTGAGTGCTGCAAGAGGGCTCGCCCATCTCCATGTGTCTGGAAAGGTGGTCCATGGAAACATAAAGTCTTCCAACATCCTTCTCAAACAAGACAATCTAGATGCTTCCGTATCTGACTACGGGCTCAACCCTCTCTTCCTAAACTCCTCCACCCCTAACCACCGCGTCATGGGCTACCGCGCACCTGAGGTTCTTGAGACCCGAAAGGTCACGTTCAAGTCAGATGTCTACAGTTTTGGAGTGTTGCTATTAGAGCTCTTGACGGGGAAGGCGCCTAATCAGGCCTCTCTAGGCGAGGAAGGGATTGATCTACCAAGATGGGTCCAGAGCGTTGTGAGAGAGGAATGGACAGCTGAGGTGTTCGATGTGGAGCTAATGAGGTATCAAGACGTGGAGGAGGAGATGGTGCAGCTTCTCCAGATAGGCATGGCTTGTGTTGCTATGGTGCCAGATCAGAGGCCGACGATGCCGGAGGTGTTGAGAATGATGGAGGACATGAACAGGGGGGACACTGACGAAGGGCTACGCTCCTCAGACGACGCACTGAGGGGAGGGTCCGACAGCCAGACGCCTCCCCTGGAGTCGAGGGCTTCACCCCCGGGCCTCACACCATAGGTAGCTCGGCTCGGCTCGACTCGGGTCAAGTACAGCAGCACCCGTACAAATCTGGGAAATAATTGGAAGAAAATCCTGCAACAAGTGCCAATGGGGATGGATATAGGTCTGAATTTTGAAGATGCAGGATGGTCCAAGAATGAAGAATTGGTTATCCCTTTAGCTCTTATATTCTTTGTGAAGGCCTTCTCACCTTCTCTTGTTTGATTGTGCAATGATTTTTCATTTTTTTTGTAGAGCATATTAGGATTGTTTGTTGTGTTGATTTATTATGTAATCTGTTTGAGATTTGACAGTGTCAAGGAAACAAACTGTTTTCTTCTGTTTAATTCTTTCCTCCAGTAATTCTCTTCTTGTCTTTGGCTTTATTCAACAACCCCTTTTTTGTATTTATCAAGCTGTTTTTGATTTGATTATATTCAAGCAAACCCCCTAACACGTGGAACAATCTAATGAGAAACAACCAAATTTGTGTAGACAGAAGCCAATAAACAAGAAACCAGAGCTATTTCTGTTCTGTTTTGTTCTGTTCAATCACTTGATTTACTAATTCGATATTCAAAATATAATTAATACAAACCTCTACATTATAACTACTTTGCTGAAATTAGATTGGCCCCTTATCTCATTTCTTCTATCCTTTTCTGGTAAGATGTCCCTTCTTCGTGAAGGAATTTGGTGAGAAAAGCTAAAGAGAAAGGACAAAAGAAAATGTAAAACCTTGAACGACAACACATGTTTGGTTAAAGCCTTCATCATGAAAAGTGTAAAATTGAAGCTAAAGAAGAGAGGATCAAATTCAACACCAACGGGAGTGTGAAAATTCCCTCAAAAGCAGTCACCACGACAACGACTTTTAAAGTTGGATCCTATGCTGGTGCTACTAAAAAGAGTCAAGATTGAACTTTAAGTAACACACTTTATATAGTTCAATATATTTATAAATCAGGCAAATCTCATGAAAGTTACCTCAAGTTTTCTATCTAGAGTGAGAGGTGGATTGAAGACTTGAAGTGGACCCTTTAATTTAGATATGTTAATGAGCAAATGGTGCAACCACAGATTATTTGCAAATTAAGGATGCTTATGAGTTAATAAAAACAAAATAAACAAAACAAACAAACATCACAGAAATGTTAGCTATAACCACTAAAGCAAAAAACACAGATGCATAATTCCAAGATTTTTTCTAAAGCATTTGAAAATAAGATTGAACTCTACCTGTGCTTCAGTATCTATTTCCTCTTCCTCGTCCTCTTACGCTTCCCCTGAATTCAGTTTGAGCGGAAGTTCCAGTAATCATCTCTTTCAAAACTGAACATGCTCATCTTTATACGTTTTGCATCGGTTCAACCGGAAGCTCCAGTGTCATCTATTTTGAAACTGAACATGCTCATTTTTATACTTTTAGCATACATCATACGAGGATCGTTTCGTACCTAAATGCATAACACATAATATGAGTTTAAATACAAAAACTGAAAAAATCTATAGGCATGTTATATGGATCATGGACACTCCAGCTATGCTGATGGTGACTATAGCAACAGAAAACAGAAATAAGGTTTGATGCAATCATCAAGATAACCAGAATGGTGCACTCCATATAAAACAAGAAATGATTACATGATTTTCCTCCAAATCAAATTGCTTCTACAGCTGTCTTGCAAGCTCCTTATCTTGAGTGTAATGGTGATGCTTTGGGGACCACTTCCACTCTTCCTCTTTTCCCACTCATCAAGTGTGAGCAAAGATGAGTCGCCTTCGGTATCCTTTCCCATACGCCTCAGAAATTTAGAATTGTGATCGCCAAAACTAGGCTGTCTTGTCTTCTGTAGAAGTTTCTGGGCAGCCACTTAACTTACTGTGGCATAAGCACCAGAATTAGCAATCTGAAAATTAATATTTGAAACTTTGACATGAAGGTAATGTTGGGGTTGATCCATCATCTATAACACCAGAGTGCATCCAGGTTGATTCTGAGAAGGCTGGATCAAAATCTTTTATGCAACTCTATTTTTACCAAAGACCCATAGGCTGCATTAAGTTTACCTTTTGGTCTTTTTGAGGCAGTTGCTTTCTCAGGCTTTCCTTCAGTCGTGTGAAGTGGCTTTACTCCATTAGTTTTCTGAAGCTGGACAGTCTGACTTGGAGCAGTCGTGTGAAGTGGCTTTACTCCATCAGTCTGACTTGGACTTGGAGCATTCACCCTTGCAGCAAGACTTCGTCGATGATCATTTAAGGTGTCCCTGAAATCCATCCAACCCAAAATATTACAAGTTCGCTTTAAATAATGGAAAGTTATGTGGAAGGAACTCCCAGAGGCTACATCATCTGATTAGTCCATCCAGTGACAATTGAATGAATGTTAGCTTCTGTATAACATTACTCAAACTGATTACTGGCTTAAGAAGAGTTTTAAGAATTGGAAACCTTGGCCCAAGGCTAATATAATCAGGAAATGATGGCACATGAGTGTACTCTATAGCAGTTATTTCAGAATGTCCATCAGTGAGCTTCAGTAGTAACAGCTGCCGGTTGCCTGAATTTTCTGAAGCCTCGGCCATATTACTCTGAGATATATGTCTGCTTGAGCACACCTGTTCAATAGTGACAGTTCTGTGAAAGATCAGATAATCCATGAGTACGTGTTTCTTGATAACACAAAGAATACAATCAATCAAAACAGGACTTTAAGCAGTAAAAATCTTAAAATCAAGTGTAAGTTTGCTCGAGTGAAGAAGTGTTTCAGTGGATATGAGGGAAGAAAAATTGGTTCTGTAGTATATACATATATTTATAAAAACTGGGGCACCGAGCTTTTAATTGTATTATTCCAGATGCAGTAGTTCAGTCCAATTTTTTTTTTATTTCAAATTCAGTTCTAGTCTCATATAGCAGAAAATCACAGCCATATGAATCAGTGCATGCTCGGTGAAACGTGAGCAATAGCCATTTGTGTATTTTTCCTGTCAGGAGATGCTCGATGCTGGTACAACTAAAAGCACATGAAGGAATGGACTGATACAGCATATAGACATGTTGATTTGCAGCTTAAAAAAACTTTACTCCCAAAGATAACTCTATCATGGACATGCTTGTATATCAAAATCCAGAATCATGTCATATTGATTCGTATAAAATCTATTCAAATACTATGCTTACAGAGGGTAAATTACTACTCCATACTATATTATGTATAGGAAGCTGCTATATATTGATCCGTATAAAATGTAGACGACATTTATTACAGAGCGCACTTACCGTGTGCGGGTGTACAAAACTACTCATGACTAAACTGTTACGATTTACAGAAAGGCTATATAAACCATTCTGGTTCAGCAGGATGCATGAGAAAAGCACATTTCCCTTCCCCTTAGGCCTTAGCCATCTCTATATTCCTACAATGGTTGAAGCTTTCTCATTCATACACTGACACGCCTTTAGTTCAAACAACTACATTCACTACAAAAGTCTGTAAACAACTTCCACTTAAATATCTTCGATCACTTTCAGGTTATTTAAACACAAATCTAACATAAATAAATATACAGAACAAATCATATATCAGCATTGCATTTGAGAGCTTGGTGGTTTGAGGCGAAGATAATGAGAATGAGGAGTAGGTTCCATTCCCCTTGATTTTTGCATACCAAAAGAGGGGAATCATTCCCATAAACCAAGCCACAATACTATTTTCAATTTGCATCAGTCAGGGATTGCAATTTGCAACGAAGAAATGAATAAATACATCAAAATCCGACTTACCTTTGTTCGCCGTGTTTAGAGCATCCACAATAGGGGTGACACTTTGGCCGTACGTTTTTTGTCCATAGCCACTTTTTATTTGTCCACGGCCAAAAAAAAAAAAAAGTTTCTGCAGCAACAGTGGACATTTTTTTTAGCCACATTTCACTTTATTTTATTTGTTGTATATTTTAATTCAATTACAATTAAAATCATCGGACTAAATATAATTAGATAAAAACGGCTAATAAAACAAATTAAAAATCTCATGCTTCATTCCACAAATCATCCATGATAGCAATGGAAATCTACAAATTTTTAGAGATAGAAAAATTGGATAGAAAGTGAAATGAGTGTGAAGATGTGCGTGGAGAGAAGATGAAAATGGGAGGAATATTTATAATAAAAATAATTAAAAATTCGAATTTTTTTTTTTTTTTATAAAAAGGAAATCGGCGACCGCCGCGGCGGTTTCGCCGTGCAATAGATAGCAGCGGCGGCCGCCGCTTTTCTCTCTCCTCCGGCTCGTCCTCGGCGCATTCGGGGCGAAAGCCCTTCTGCCCCACAAAAACCGTCCGCCTCCGGGGCGGACGCTTCCACCACAATAGCCAGCCGCGGCTTAGCCGCGATCGGGGCGGCCGCCGCGCCGCCCCTATTGTGGATGCTCAGAATTGACAAAGCTACACCAGTGGGGAGATAAAATACCTGAATCACAATCGGAGCTTGAATATGAGAGGTTTTGCTCAGAAGAGAAGGTCGCGGCAAGCATTTTCCCCCAAACGATCGCTAGTTCAGAATTTGAGAAGCTCCGATTCAACTGAATCGACGGTGGCAGAATTATTGTCCACAATAGTAACGCCGCGGCGCTCTATTGGGCTGGACGAGGGTATGGGCCGCGGCGCTCTATTGCACGGCGCCGAGAGCCGCGGCTGCGCCTTATTTTATATATTTTTTTAATTTTCTGATGACGAGAGCTGCTGTGAAACCGCCGCGGCTGTCTATAGCAGGATGGAAAGGCGCCGCGGCGCCCATTTTTTCCGTTTTTTTTCAAAAAAATATTTTATTAATTTATTTCTATAAAAACAACCTCTTCCTCATTTTTTACTTCACATTTCCACACTACAATTCCACAGCCATATTTTCATCTCTCTAGGTTTATTTTTACTATGCAAAGCTACGACAGTGATTCCCCCGGCACCGAAGAATCGCACTGCAGCGGCGGCTCACGGGCTATCGACCTCAACGAAGAGGTCGAGGTCGAGGAGGAGCTCCCCTCCGATGCCGGTGCTTTCGCGTCTGGATCCCGCTCGGGATTGTCTGCTCCGGTTGAGGAGTTGGACGAGAACTTGGACCTCCAGATGAGGAGGCTGCTGATTGAGGTCACTGAAAGCTACGAGAGGTCGACCGACCCGATCGCCAAGGGGATGTACTTCGAGCTCATGCAGAGGCTTAGGGGTGAGCTGGGGATGACGGCGGCGGGGGGCGGAGATGGGGATGGAGATGGAGATAAAGCGGCGGCGGGGGACGGAGATGGAAAAGGAGATGAAGCGGCGACGGGGGACGGAGATGGAGATGAAGCGGCGGCGGGGGATGGAGATGAAGCAGCGGATTCCGATGATGCCACCGAGTGAGCGGCGCCGTGTTTTTTTAGTGTTTTTAGTTAATTGTCGCTGTATAATTTTCCCCTACTTATAATACAACGAATATATTGGTTTTTTTTTTTTTTTTAATAAATGATATTTTTTTCTAATAATGTGATTTGTGGCTGTGGCTAGACAAGTTTTTGAGGCTGTGGCGTGACTGTTCTGCCTCTATTGTAGATAGACACTCTAATGACTAAACGGATAAATTTTTTTTTTTCAAGTGATATGTTTATTTGATTGAATGTAAACTTTTAATCATTTTTCATTAATACGTGTATTATTTTTTTCATTAAGATGTCGCGTTTGTTATCTTAGTTGATATGGTTATGTAACTTATGTTTTCGAAATGAGAATTTCGATTACTTCTCTCTTTTTTGTTCTTTTCTAGCGACAATCTACGTTGATTAATTATAAGAAAAATATTCACCGATTAGCATTACAAATGAAAAAAATAAATTTTACACATTTCTTTAATCAATAAAGAACCATCTTTATTCACTTTTTTGTTAAGAAAAACAAAGACCATATCGTTCGTGCATGGGTTAATAAAATTCAATTGACTAACGTTTATAAGAGAAATTAGGATGAACTTTTACCCCAGTGGTCAAATGCTTAGCCAAAGCCCAAACTCATCAAATTTGGAGGACGAGTTTATTGATCTTTCAAAGACGTTTGGTTCCAATCAATCCACGCTCTATAAATAGAGAAATGCTAATACAAGTAATCAAACTAAAATTTCAAGAACTCTTCCTTCAATGTGGGCAAGTATAAGGAGGAGCAGCTTTCGTCATCATGGATCCACTTTGAGGTTTTGCATTCAACATGCATAAGCATATAGTGTTACAAATTCATTTATTTCATCAAAATTGGCACTCACTTAGAATTTGTAAACCATATCTTCAGTATACCCAAGCTCCTTGAGGATGCCCTTCAGCTGCCAAATCAGAAAAAGGATAAGGATTCCGCAAGGAGAGAGATCGAGGGTTCAAGGGTTTAAAGATGTGTACCTCTCCTTGCGCCCGATCTTTCTTGTCACCGGAAACATGACTCATCATTCCAGGAGGGCCGCATACCTGACCAAACAAGCAAAAAGTTCTTGAACAATCGAAAAATTGTGAAGAAAAAACGCCAACTTTAAAATTGAAGAAATGGGTAGTTTTAGGGTATGCTTACACCTTGAATCAGAGTCTAGCTTTGATGGAAGAGAGAACTTACAAGAACGAGAGTATCATTACTAGGGCGTGGCAAGCCTTTCACTACCATTTGCTTCGATACGAAACCCTGACCTCCCAACCAATCCTTAGTTGGGTTATCAACAGTGTAGAATACCTACAAAATGCGAAAAAGTATAAACAGATAAGTATAAAAGAAAATAATTTGAGACTTTACACAGTACTAGTGATGGACCTTCAAGTTAGGATTGCTGGCAGAAAGTGTGTCGAGCTTCTTTTTGAGAAGTATATCATCAGGAGTAAGATTAGCGTAGATCAGAGAAACCTGAAAGGAAAACAGCATTATCCAAGTTGTCCATATAAACAATCGACTTTCACAATGATTTATTTGTCGATTCAACAAAACCAGAAAGCTTTGACTTACAGCCTACCTGAGTATTATCATCAGGGTTCTTAAGGATGGCATCTATCACCTGAAGCATTGGAGTAATTCCAGATCCTCCTGCAATCTGAAATATAGACAAACATGCTGTGTAATGAACTACACTACAATAAGTAAAATTGAATTTGAACTCTTTTTGTTTTGAGGGATCAGTTGGGGTATCTAGAAAGAACTCTGACACACTCAAGGGGTCAAATTTATTTGCCCACCTAATAAGGGGCATGAGGCTGTAGTAGCATTTGATGAAAAAATTTTAGTATGGAATGAAATGGAAAAGATGATAGAATAAAATATCACTAATCTTACCATGCCAATATGTTTTTTCATATTTGGACTATATCTGAATTTCTCAATGGGCCTGCCCATAAAAAGTGTATTAGTTAGTAGGCAAGTCAAATGAGTAACCTTAACTATAGCTATTAGCTAATGGTACATACTTACCCTTTCACTTCAACCACATCTCCTGGCTTTAAGCTAGCAAAATGCTGACTCATTTTACCTTCTGGGTACACCTGTAGAATGTCAAAACAAATTGATGTTCTTTTGAGAAAAACTTACAAAAATGAAAGATATGCATATAGATCTATGTTCCAAAGGAATACCTTGATGAGCAAATCGAAGTAACCCTTTGCATCTGGATCTGAAATTGGAGTGTAGCTGCAGAACAACAAGCTTCAGAATTAATTTTTTTACTACAGTGCTGGTTGATCTCGGGGTACACTAACTCGTGATGCATCTCAAAAAATACAAATATCTTGCTCTTGCAGATTTATATTCAACAGATATATCCTCAGATTGGAATGGTATTAAGAATGTGAGTGATTTAGCTTATCTTAGAACTCCTAGTTGCTTATTTTGGTTCATAATCATAGAACTCGAAATGTCCAAATTAGATGCAAAATGTCATGTATGTAAGGTATAAAACTTTCAATTTTATGAACATGAAGGCAAAAGCCCATTAGAATAAATATGTATATGCATAAACCTCCAGAAGCATGGCTGAATATTCTAAGTCATCATCAAGTCAAACATAATATAAATACATACATGCCATCTAAAAATAGTAGTAGTATGACTTACGGGCGAATCACATATTTGGTTTTCCCTTCAGCATTTTGACCATTTGGGGCCCTACAAGACATTCAATGTTGAGTGATCATTTTATATACAAAGAAGTGCATAAGATGTATAAGTTTCTGAGTGAGTACCTTGTAATAAGGCAGGATGCAACATGAAGACCTAACTTCAGATCAGGATCAAACGAAAACCTGCCATTTATAACAGAATAAGAGTCACCCTCAGTAAAACAATTTGAAGTCAGATGCATTTTTCAGCAATTCCTCTGCAGTAAAAGATTCCCTGAAATGTGGACATAATTTCAAATTTATAGAATCAGTAGACAAGATTCTTTGAATGTTAATTGCCATGCCTCCCCTCTGGCTTTACCCGGGCCAGGGCACCATCTCCAACCCCCTTGCTTTATATCTAGCACAGTAACAGTTTGCATTGCATTTTCTTACTAGCACATTAAACTTTTCAATTTGCTATTGGTTCTTAGATTATTCTACCAAAGTTATCAACCAATTTACCCCTAACCATCCAAACTTTACCTTAATTTGGGATGATTTTTACTCTTCTAGGTTTTTTTATAAAGTTCTGGGAAGTCTAGATACTAGATCTAAGATATTATTGTGGTCTATATTGACATGTACACCAATAATAGGAACAATACTGATTTTATTACTAACAATATCCTTAAGTAGATATTCAAAGTGACTGAGGTCAGATTATTCCATGAGTATAGAATCTTTGCCAGGAGACTTTGAGCTCAGATTAACTAGAGTCTGAGACTTTGAGCTCAGATCAATCAAAACACAAACAAACGGATCCCCAAGTCTTTTCACAAGCATAAGTTACTTTGAATTTCTTTTCACAATAGTGCCGGATGCCGCTCACAGGATAGGATATTATGAGTCAATACTGTAGGGGCCGGCCTTTTTTACTGTATTCATTTAACTAGAGATATATACTAATCTCCATATCAATTCAATTCCCATAGATGCACTCATACATACATACATACTATAAATATGACGAATATCTATTCAGAAACCTACAGCGTAATGAAAGCAGAAATGGGGCAAGTTCCGCGCTTAACCAGTGACATACGATAGCCTAATTTAACTTCAGCATTTACATATATTAAGTGGTATACTAAAGCACCAAATGACGATTTCAGTTACAAGGAAATATTCTGACATAAGGGAGAACTAGGGGTCTGAGTGCATTACTACTTGAGGGGCCATAAGATAATAGGATAACCTAAATAATTGAGTATTGTGGCTGGCCTGCGCCTTCTCTTGGAGCTTGAATTCAATCCATTTATCAGGATTTAAGGCTGAAAAGAAAGAAAAACATTAATTGTTTAGGGGAAAATTGTTAAGATAGTGCAGAAAGAAATTACTTGCAATCTTACTTTTTATTATTTCACATTTTATGTACAAAATTTCCCACTTTAATTATATAACAAAACAAGCACGAGGCTTAGCTCAATCTCAGTGAAGATTAATATGATTTGATGCACAAGATTTGAGTTTTAGAAATCATTGAAACCAGTTTGAATTTATTAGTCAGTAGATCCAGTGGGAGGAAACAGCACGTACCAGTTTGTGGTGCATCTTTTTCATTGAGTTCATCTAAGTACCCCTGAATTACACACAGCAAATATCATATACTGAAATAGGCATAAAGCAAATAATTATATAACAATCACTTTTTACATATTTGGTTAAAAAAAGCATGAAGACTTGATTGGCCGAGCATCAACAGTAACATACCCTCTCAGGAAGTCAGACAACAGCATAGTTACAGTGCGAAATCCGTTTTTACTTAAGATCCCCAAACATATGTAAATATATGAAAATATAACTATGCACATGAACAACACACACAGACAATTGCAGAGTAAGCAATGCTAAGTAGCTAGTATTCAACATGAATTTAATAAAAAGACGAACGGCTAGAAAGCTGTTCGGAGTTTTATCCATTTTATGGCATTTGCCTGGTTAACAAGTAATATCATTTGCATTTCCAGTGTTACTCTGATTCCTCCATTTTGTGATTATAAGTGAATAAGTGATGTTGCAGCAGTTAATTGACAACATATATGCAATCAACAGAAACGATTTTACAATTCTTAATCTGTTACTATTTGACTTCCACACTCCCAATGTAAAATCCAGCTGAGTGAACACTGACACATGCATTTCAATTCACTCTCTCCAACCACTTGCACAAAAGTGTAACAACGATTCACATCCAAAATTCCTGGACTAAGGACAACACTAACCATATCCAAGCTTGATCGCAAACAGAAAGCCGCGGAAATATATCAATTCAATAAAGCAGTTCAGCGGAAGAAAACAAACAACGGATTTTCACATAAAAAGGCACAATTCGTCGCTCAGCTTTTGATTACATTGCAGCAAACCTCATTCGGTCACATTATGAAAATCGAAATGAGAAATTACCAAATTCGGCGACGAATAGAAGTAGTAAGCTGAGATTCCACCGGAAATGGCGGCAAGAGCTCCGAATCGAAGGCGAGGAGCGGATTTAGTCTGGCATCCGAAAGCGATCGGGGCAGCTTTTGCGAGTCTTCTGAAAAACGTCGCCATTTGAGACACCAAATCCGAAATCGGAGAGTGGGAGAATGGAAATATGGAGATCAGTGGCTGTGTATCGGTTGTGAGGGTTTTGGAGCTTTGAGTTTTTGGCAATTTAGTCCTTCCAACTAATTAACGAGAACCTTGTCGAATTCCTATTTCATTTTTATTTTTACTAAAATCAAACTAGTACACCTTGGTCCTTCAATTAGTGTCCTATTTTGACTCGGATTTTAAGAAATGTAATGAAAAGTGAGTTGTAAAAGTTACTTCCTCCATTCCCTATTGGGAGTCACTCTTTGACAGGGCACGGGTTTTAAGAAATGTAAAAAAAAGTTGGTTGAAAAAGTTAGTGGAATGTGGGACCCATTTTTTTATATTGGTTTTATAATAAAATGTGAGTGAATTGAGTTAGTGGAATGTGGGACCTACTTACTATTTAAAGTAAAAATGAAGTGTGACTCTTAATTGGGGACGGACCGAAATGGAAGAGTGTGACTCTTAATGGGGGACGGAGGGAATAGTAAATTGTGGATCCTACTTTTATATACTAGTATTAGTTTTGTAGTAATAAAATGTGAGTAAGAATGAGTTAGTGGAATATGAGGTCCACTATAAAAAATGGTAAAAAGTGAAATGAGACAAATTTTTAGGATGGACGAAAATGGAAAAATGAGACAAACTTTCGTTGATGGATGTAGTAGTATTTATACACTATTATCTCCATTCGTAACCAATAATCACATTTTTAATTTATGTCCTTTGTGAGAAATACAGTTATGAATGGGATTAAAGTGATATAGAGAAAATCATTATATATTTATTGTCTTCTAAGTTATATTAAGATCAATATATTTTGATCTTAGATAGTAGGAGTATTTGTTTATATTTTACTTTACTTCTTAAATGGAGTAATTTGTAAATTTTATGTCTTATTTTAAAATAAAATCAATATAATTGTAAGTTGTTTTCCTTGTTATTGCATTAAGTTCAATTTACGCATTTTATATTTCATATTTAAACGTATAGTTATAAGTTAAAAATTTGAAAATGTAATTTAATCTTTTTTTAAAAAGGAAAAAGATAAATGTACATAAATTGTACATGTACATAATATCTTTAAATTTTTAAATTTAAGTGAATATAATTAAAAATTAATTTTGTTATTTATTGTACTACATGTAGCAATAAAAAAGAAGTGATATAGAAATTTTATATCGAATCGTAACATGATTTCGAGCTTGATTTGAATTAATTATACAATATTTAGTAAAAAAAAATTTATTTTTTTGCTTAAATATATACATATTTGCATAAAAATTTAAGTGTTTTTCGAAGTGTTGCAAAATGATTAGTATGAAATTTATTTTAAATCAATTAATGTTTATAAAATGATTTTCAATGTAAAATGATAAAAAAAAAGTTCGGTTATGTACTTACAAAAATAAGTCCCGGAAATGGAATCGGCGGTTGACAGTTCCTAACTGAATCACATTCCTCCTTCATGGCCCGGTTAATTATGGTTCGTGTCTTCTCACACTGGAACCAATGGTTTTTTAAGTGTGGGCATTGCTATCTGATGCAGTTTTGGTGGGAAAAGACCAATATTTTCAAATTTTTAGAAACATGGAGTGTTCATGCTTGATGGATTTTGGTTATTTGGAATCATTTGAGGGTGAAAACATTTACTATTTTCTTTCATTTGTGAATATAGTACTACTCAATTGCTATACAACTTTGATTTTAAGATTTAATCGAGATTCAAGAAACTAGGATTTTTTCGAATTTTCATTCTGTTTTATCTTTGGTTAGATCATTTTTATTGGGCTACAACATCACTATCCACCACTAGGCCAGCTCTATATCTTATGTCACAATCACAAAATGAGCTTTTGGAATTACACTAAGCAAATAATCAGTTAGAGAGTGATGAGAAGAACAAACTGCTGTCAAAATCCTTCTTATTATGAGTATCCAATAATGCAAAAGCAGTGGCTATTTTTCTCATCACCCACAATGGAAGAAGATGTGGATTCTTGCAAGTATTATTGAGAGAATTAGACCACTTTCTCATCTTCAGAATATAGAACAAGTCAGCTCTCTAATTTTGATTTCAAATTTATTTATTTTTTAGGTGTGGAGTAGAATATAATATTCATTTTGTCTGGTGAAAAATGGTGGTGGTTGATGATATTCTTCCTTATCAAATCCTAGGTAAAAATGAATTGGTTGCCATGTCAGCATATTGGGCCAATATTCACACTCAAAAGGGACATCAAAATTGATAGATACAGTATGTCAAATCCTTATTCACATTTGATCATTACAACAAATTGATGTGTTTGAGTTTGGATTACTTCAGCCTATCTAGTTTAGACATGTTCTGATTAACTTGCACACATGTTGTTCTCAAGTAATTTGATCATGTTTAAATGTACTCTTGTGTCTAGTCAATCAATTCAAAGAAATCAAATAGAGAGGAATATTTTTTTTATAAAGAAGAAAAGACTCGAATCACCCCGTAGAGGGCTAACAAAGAGAACAAGATCCCGTGCAAGAGCAGCGACACAATATTTTGCATGGATGAAAGAGAAAACTCTGGATACCGAACTTCAGTCCACAATCCGAGTCTCTTCCCGACATCCTAGTTTGATTCGTTTTGAAAGATTACTTTACTCCTCAGACATAATGAGATCTCATAAAATAGAACTCCAAAAATATTCTTGAACCAATAGAGAGGCATGTATAAATGGAACTTTTGCATGTATCTATATGCATATAGTCATGTAATACTAACTAATTATAGATCAAAAATTAAATATTTCCAATCTCTATTACACTAATAATATATTGCTTCTTAATTTTGTTGTGTGACATGAAATTATTGAATTGTTAGTGCAGTTGTTTTGGACATGAATTTTTTTTCTGCAGAATATACTCTTATCCAGTTGTGACTAAGCTTCATCTCACATGATTTTTTCTGTTGATCAATTTGGCTCCCTGATTTCTTGCAGATGTGTGTGTGATTGAAGAGAGAGAGAAGCCATGCATTTCATAGTATTGTGACAATAAACACAAGGGAATATAATATAGTATCTTGTGCATTATTGCAAGAAAAAGAGATGCTGATTGAGTA
This sequence comes from Salvia hispanica, assembly GCF_023119035.1. NCBI lineage: Eukaryota > Viridiplantae > Streptophyta > Magnoliopsida > Lamiales > Lamiaceae > Salvia > Salvia hispanica. The sequence goes on along the minus strand of NC_062970.1, from coordinate 2,799,522 downwards.
AGGTGATGAAGACCAATGCTGGCAAAATGTAACATCTGCTAGTGGACAACATCTTCCATATATCTTCAAATGGATTTATATATTGAATTATTGGTGTGGAATTTGTCAATGCATTCATATAAAGAATCAATTCCACCATGTGAAAATGTCTACATGTTTTCCCCCGGACCACGTAGTCCTACTCATGCATCGATCATCGACACGTTTATCGTCCTATGTGGCATCCACGTGGCGAGGGAATAAGCTGACGTGTCCATGCAGCCCCCCACCTCCCAAATAACATCTTCCCCTCATAACACCTTACCAGAAATGGGCAAGGAATAGAGAATAGCATTTTCAAACTCTTTCCCCCTTGCAATAATGCACAAGGGAATCATCATCCAAAAAGGTTGCATTATTTCATTATTTGGGAAGAGAGAGACACTTGTTGATACTTAAGGGAGCTAGTATGTGCATAATGGTCTAGATTTTTTATAATATTATTGGAACTATCAAAACGACGTCGTTTATAACTATAAAAACTTTCATGCTAACACGGAACTTGAACCACGTCGTTTTATAATTAAAACATACATTAAAAATTTAAAAATAATTTGAACACCCAAGAGCAAGTTTGAACTGATAAAACTAGGGCTAATAAACCGAGAGAAATTGGCTGTCCTTGATGAAAAGATTGAGACGAAAGAAATCGCGATACTGTTTAACGAGATAACTGTCTAGTTTTTCAAGAGCATTGAAACCGCTTCATGGATGAAAGCAGAACCTCGACACTGTAAGATTTTCCAATTTTCTTCATCATGCCCTACCTAAAACTCTTAAATATTCTTTATATAGGACGGAGTATATATTTTTGTCCTTTTTGAATTGAATTCCTGGCTCTGCCAAATGTGGTTAGCTTTGTGCCGAGCTCCAAAGCCTAAAATAAAATTGTTTGATGCCAAATATGTGATGTTTGCGTCACTAAACACGTACTTAAACAGTAACTAATTCAGGTAGAGTCGGGTCACACGTCTCTAGCCCCTAGGGCCATGGAGAATGGCCCCCACAACAAAGTCCATTCCACTAGTATAAAACCCCCCACACCAACTCATTCTCCAAACCCACCAACTCCAAACAAAAAAACACTACCTTACTACAAACAAAATCCACCTCTCATTTTCTCAATTTGAGAAAAAACAACAACAAATATATACAAGAAGATGAGCAGGCAAGGAGACTGGATGTGCGGCGCGTGCCAGCACCTGAACTTCTCGAAGCGGGACTCGTGCCAGCGGTGCGGGTGCCCTAAATATGCCGGAGCAGCCGAGGCGGCTGCCTACGCAACCGCATTGCACAAGAGCGAAGTTTTGGCGGGAGACTGGTATTGCGCGGCCATGAACTGCGGCGCACACAACTACGCTAGCCGCACCAGCTGCTACCGATGCTGCGCCTCCAAAGACTATTGCGGTTATTCCACCGGAATCATGGCCCCCGGCTGGAAAACCGGCGACTGGATCTGCTCCAGGTCAATATAGCAACTTATTTACTTTTTTTTTAACGACCTTTGGCCTCAGACATTACCAGCCAACTCACACACATCTTATTTACGCTTTCTAATTTTTCAATTTCTTCACTCGTAATATATCTTTAATTATTATTAACTATATTTTTAATGGATGTGAAACAGAATTGGATGTGGCATGCATAATTATGCTAGCAGAATGGAGTGCTATAAATGCCAGACACCTAAAGATTATGGTATGCTCTATAGTTATGAAAATTAATTCATGTAACGTTTCTATTTATATTTTGGTTATTTATTTATGTATTTTTTTTTCCCTTTTCAGGAGGTGCAATGTGATGTGATGATCGTCACTGGATCACATGACTAAGCTAGTGACTGCAACTCTCTTTTTTTTTCTTGATTTTTGCCTTTGTTTTTCTTCTTTTGATAGTAGGATTTTGTCTTCAAATGTTTCATCCAAAAATGTATGCTAGCTGCTACATGTTTCTGGCATGGATGGATTGTTAGTGAAATCTCTTCACCTTTTCCTCCATTTTCATGATTTTTTCCAAACTAAATTAACAATAGCAAAAACGGATATCTAAATGAAAATTGAGCAACACTGAGTTTCATGCAAAAAGAAATATAATTATTCCATTAGGGACACTATAGTACGCGCACCCTCACGGTGTGCACGTGTCAAACTCGACGCGAAACCGGGTTTGGCCCAACCAAAAGAAGGGGAAAGTATGGAGACTGGCAAGGGAGGGTAAGGTTGTGCGCATCAAAGAGTTTGTCTTATTCCATTAAAAAAAAAACATTTCAGTGTTGGTTGTATATATGGAAAACGATTGTTCAATTTTTTCCTTCTTAACCTCTGGTCAATTTTCTAACGACACAAACCAATAAGACTGTATACAAATTTTAAGGAAATTTTCAACCTGAATCTTATTTACACGATCAAAATAATATTGGTAGTCCGAATCCAACCAAAACCCTAATCGAAATTGTCATGTTCTGAGTAATTAAGTCGACTCGATAAGGACACAAACCCGATAAAAATTGACAATAGCTTATTAAGTACTCTTGTGTATGTTTACGTCGAGTTTTCAAGTCATGTCCAAAATTGTCAAGTAGAATTAACGAATTGATTTCTTACAAGTTCAACTAGTTGAAATATATATGAGTTGTTGATGATGATAGACAGTAGATAAGAACCAGATGCTCGCTCTCCTACTTTAAGTCGATATACGAGTATGAATGCTACGTTGCCAGATTATTTGCCAACATGTCATTACAACATTGGACACCTCCAAACCTATCACATGAAACCGTTAATATATTCAAAATAATTATAAGATTCGATGTATATTCGTCGTGAAATTAATGTCATTCGATTAATTGGGTGACAATAACCTATATACGCTATTAGGATACAAGGGATTTTATTAATTAGGAAATGGATATAAGTTTGAAACCAAATTCTTACTCTAATTATGTACTAACACACTTTAAAAGGTTGTCCCACACACTCCCATCTTTATCACTTTGGGAAGATTCCATGGTGCTTAATTAGTTAATACTATCAAATATTGATGGCCATTGATAATTGGACAAATGACTAGAACTTTTAAAAACCACAAATGAAGCTTAATGGTGTAATTAGGTTGTTAGCACAAGCCCTTGACAACTAACAAGGGTAGGAGTGGTTCTATTCATAGCTCCCATTTACTCACCTTTATTTAATAATAATAATCATTATTGCTATTAATAAATATATTATATTACTATATTGATTCTAATGTTACATTTCTTTGTTAATTTTTCACCATTTTCGTTTACCACAAAAAATCAGCATAATCAGATTTGTCTTACTTTATCGTCCTTAATACTTTAACCTTTCTTAAATTATTTATTTTATTCTTCTCTTTATTTATCTAATACTAGTATATTATTTCTTCATTTAACTTACAAACACTCACTTCTTAATCTTTTTTGTCCAACAAAACCTAAGATGCGAAGGATGGAATATTATTTTTAAATAAGAGATTTTTTTTTTTTTGTAGATGGCTGAAATGACAAAACAAGAATATTTTTATAGACAGGTAATATATATAGTACTCCTACCTTTGGTGGGCTGTCATGATCCTAGGGGTAAAGGCCCAATATGCATTTGTATTATAGTCGACTCGTAACATCAACATTATAGTCTACAAATGGGAACTTTAGATGAGTTATTTGCTTGTTTCAAAAAATTATGTTTCATAATATTAATAATAATAGTTCATTTCATTATATGATATCTGTTGTAGGTGGCCGACTTATGTATCTAAACATGGAAAAACAAATTCATTGCATAAAATAATAGGTGTAACTAAACATGAAGAATGCATTATGTCTTTATAATTTGCTTTGAAAATGGAAATTACTACTTCCTCCACCCCATAAAGATATGGACAATTAATATGGCACGAGAATTAAAACAAAATTGATAAAGTAAGAGAGAGGAGGAGAATGGTAGTTAAAGTAGTGTTAGTGGATAATGAGACTCACATTATTAGTAGTGTATAATGGTGGTATAAGTTGCAAAGACAACAAGATTTGGATGTCGCTATTCTACCATGGTTCATTTGGAATGTCGAAATAAGGTGGGTCTTTCTAGGCTTGTACACGAATTGAGATTTTGAAAAAAGGAAACTTTCTGGCTACTTGGCTTGTGGACTCGAGGTTAGTGCCATGGTTTTCCTTTCTCTTCAGAACAAGCTCTCGAAAAGTACATGATTTGAGGAGATGGTCAAACAAAAGACAAAATCCATAACTCGAACGAACTGGGAAATGGTCTTCAAGCTTGGCCACTTTATCATTGAGTAAGTTATACTGATGTTGGTTTGTTTAGTCGTTTTTGTAGGTTTGTGTTAGGACTTTTTATTGAGCTATCTTGTTTTTATTTTTTGACTTGATTTTGCTTTATCTGTTTGGTTGCCTGCTTGTGTTCTTTTGTAGGTTATCAAAAAGAATATTACAAACATACTATCAAAAAAAGAAGAATATTACAAACAACTGAAATGAGAAAAACTACAAGATTTTACTTGACAAAATCTTGAATTGGCCCAAGACTTCTAAAAACTGAATTTGTCAAGAGATCAAGACTAAAATTCATAAAACTTAATCTTGTTTAATATATCAATCCAAACACAGGCGTCAATTCATCTTATAATCAACATCTTAAGCACCAATCAAAAGTCGTTATTAAAGACCATAAAATTCATGATGTGGGATTAGTTAATTAGTTCATGAACCTTCATCCCATAAACTGACGTGGATGGTTAATTATTTGTCGCATCAATCTTTCTCCTAATCTAACAAGGATTGAAATCCTTATCTTCATGTAGAGTAAGTTGGGAACACTAAATAATTCATCATTCTTGGATAATCATCACAAAATATTTAACACAAATTTATATGAAAAATATCTCAAACCTTATGGTAATCGCTACAACGTTTCAATTTTAGCTTAAAACTATACTGAAAAAAAATCTGACCATGTTATCCCTGGAACTTGAAGGATATGATTGGCCCGAAAACACTATCGTTGAGACATTTTCGTCAAAACGCTAAAACGATTGGACCGAATCGAAGATTTACCCAAAATAATTTGCCAAGAAAAGAGAGAAAATATAACACAATGTGTCACGCCATTGAAATGAATTACTTATAAGAAAGCAACACTTATTGAAAGACAGTAGTTGACTAAAGAGTTGAGACTTGAGAGTGACACAAATTGGTGTTAAGTGGGAAACTTAATTATTTGATAAGAAGAAGATAACGCCATTTTATTATGCATGCCAAACCACACAATTAAAACAAACAAGTAAAAATAGATAGTCTCACTTGATCACATCTAAGTTAATCCCACCACTAATAAGTTACAAAAACAGACTAATCAATGCCAATAAATCAAAAATACTTCCCAAAAAAGATGTTTGCAAGTATCAAGACATGGTAAATCTTACAAAAAAGATGTTTGCAAGTATCAAGATTAAACTTCATACGTACCCGAGAAGGCTCGAACCCATAACCGATAGAGTTCAAACGCACCTCCATCGTCGTGTCAAGCTCGTCTCGTTTTCTATGATGTGGCCACTTACTTGTTATTGTCTCAACTTGCCAGAAGCAAATGATGTCCAGCTGCTTAAAACCCCTATTTTCTAAGTTCAGAAAAAAATAAATCAGTCATCAGCAGACAGCTGTGAGAATAACCCCCAAACACACCCATCCACCCACCCCATCTTCCTTGAAAGCTAAAACTAATGTCTATTTCTTGATAGAATTCACCAAACTCCCACCCTTTTACAAAAATGCTAAAAAAATTGGGTTTCATGCATGAAGAATTGATCACTCTCACGTCGTTACCTTAGCTGTCTCTTCTCCTATTCCATTTCCACACGCATGCATCCCTTTCCCACCAAGTTATGCATTATTTCACTTCCAAAAACACCCTATTTAAACCCCTTTCTTCACTCTCATGCTCACCACCAACTTCTCTGATACAATTCAAACCAAGATTAAGTAGTTCTCACCTCAGATGAAGAAGATGTTGCATCTGATTCTGCTATTGCTATCAGCCTTTGCTGGGGCTGCTCTCGCTGGCGGCAATTTCAACCAAGATTTCGACATCACGTGGGGCGAGGGCCGGGCAAAAGTACTCGAGGGTGGGAAGCTTCTTACCCTCTCCTTGGATAAGGCTTCTGGTTCTGGATTTAGATCCAAGAACCAGTACCTGTTTGGGAAGATCGACATGCAGATCAAGCTCGTTGCTGGTAACTCCGCTGGCACTGTCACGACCTACTATGTAAGTATATGCTCTTTCTCAACTGAACCATATGGATCATCTGCTTACTTAGTTCTCATCTTGCTGCTTCTCTTTCAGTTATCTTCCTTGGGGTCGAACCACGACGAAATTGACTTTGAGTTTCTGGGGAACCTCAGCGGGCAACCTTACATCCTGCACACAAACGTATACACACAAGGGAAAGGTGAAAAGGAACAGCAGTTCTACCTCTGGTTCGACCCGACAAAGGACTTTCACACCTACTCGATCTTGTGGAACCCTCTCGGCATCATGTAATTTCTTCACAATCCTTCTTATTTTAAGGTTTCGGGTCCTCAGTTACAAACTGAAACTCAAGTGGTGTTCGAATGTGCAGATTCTCAGTAGATGGAACTCCCATAAGACATTTCAAGAACCAAGAGTCGAAAGGGATATCTTACCCCAAAAACCAGCCGATGTGGATCTTCTCGAGCCTGTGGGATGGGGAAGATTGGGCGACAAGAGGGGGGCTCGTCAAAACTGACTGGACAAAAGCCCCTTTCACAGCCTCCTACAGAAACTACAACGTGCTGGCTTGCACTAGCGCTTCCGGCTCCTGCTCCTCGTCTGCCAGTTCATGGTTCTCGCAGTCACTGGACAATACTGGGATAGAAAGAATAAAATGGGTGCAAAAGAACTACATGATCTACAACTATTGCACCGATTCTAAGCGCTTTCCGCACGGTTTTCCACCCGAGTGCTCCATCATATGATACAATACCAGAATTAGAATACAAGCGATAACCACCTGCTGCACACATGTATGTATACAAGTGTTTGTTTTATTCTTTGTGATGAGTTGAATAAACATAAAACTCTTAAGCAGTAAAGCGAGCATTATGCATACAGATGTGGGATTCACACAAACAGATTCAGCAATGTTGACACAAAATCACACTGTAACTGCACAAAACATCTTATGAAGAACTACTTATCTGAGACAAATTAAGAGCTAATGGTTATGGCACCCAAATCGGACAAGTTTTAGTTATCATATGACATGGCAACACTTTGAAGTCGAAGCTGAATGCTTCGAGTTGCAAGCATTAAAAGGCCAACATAAGAAGATTATACTGCAGAAGAATGACATCAGAGCTTCACCTTTTTAAACCAGAGTCGGGGCAATAGCCTGGAGACTGGAGTGCTCCTATATTCTGCAAAACGAACGCGAACTGAGCAAGAACAGATCTCTAATGAGCGAAAGGGAGCACTCCTTAGAATTCACCATCATAAACATACCCATTTTATTCATTGAGCGAAGACAATTACAATAAGAAGGGCAAGAGTGTCAAGAGAGCTATTATGTAAGACAAAATATTCATCAATAAATCCATGAGCATGTACACCCTGTTTCTAGAACAACATTCTCTGTTATAATCAGGAACATGAAGTACATGTTTCTTCAATTTCATAGAGAGTTTCACAGGAAAGAATACCCCCTAAGCTAGTAACGAGAAAAAAAGAGAACAGAAAAGGGAGAATTTGAGACCTGATGCCAAAACATATACAGCCATATAGATGGAATATGAAGATCACAAGGTAAATGCTGATTAATAGAGAATAAACGAAATGGAAAACCACAAGCAAAATGAAATAATCCCATGGAGCTTGCAAGTCAAAGGCCTGTTCAGTCTGCCCGAGTAGACGTGTTGATTGGAAATGAGTACAACTATCATTCCACGATTGACCTCGAAGATGAGATATAAACTTCAAGTGAAGAAAAGTCAGAAGATTAAAGTAATAGAGTAAGGCACCTCATAAGGCAGACAGTCATATATAGCTGAATCAAAATGAATTTCCATACAAACATGCCAAAGATTGATTCATTTTAGCATCATCACGAGGTGCACGTTTACATAATACACAAAACAAAATATCTGGCGATCGTATGTAAAAGGAAGAATTATAACAATTCAAGTCAAATACAATGTCTTTCATAAATCATACACCAACTAATCACTCTTAAAGCATAACAACTTGGCTATCAAAGACCACAAGAATAATTGTCCAAACGAAAATATGAGAAATAAGCATTTGAAAACTATTATAGTCTGGTTTCCCTTAAGAACCCAAAAAACAATCCCTAACAATTAGGATTGAATTTGGAACCAGACAATATCAGGACACAAGAAAACAATCCTGATTATAGGCATCAGTTGAAGTGCCCGCCCCACTAAAATTTGGCATCAAGCATCAATATCTATTAATTTTTTCAAGGAAAAGAAGCTCTCAGTGCAAAGCCGAAGCCAATTCCACTCCCCAGCAATCAGATGGTCCATCCTTTTGATGTGCTTCTTCTTCACGTCGTAGTAGTCAAGACTCTCCTGCTTCGCATCCATCACAATCTTCCCGTCCCGGTAATCCAACGGAACGATGAAGTTCAGCATGTCACTAGTATACCCATTCATCAAAATACTATACTCCTGAACCCACTTGTGATTCTCAACATCTTCCAACACCCATATATCCATAGTCATCGGCCGTGTCTCACTATCCACCAAGCACAACCTCCCTCCTAGCTCCACCAGAAACCACGTCCCATTCGGATCAAAACGGCCCTCGGGAGGAGACACAGTCCCAAACTCCCCCTTCTCCAAATCAAACGACACGATAGCCTCATCCCCCGGCTGATTGTACTCATCCCAAATCATCCAATAGAACACATTCTCCACCAAAACCCCCCAACCACGCACCACAAACGGACAATTCGCATCCACCACCTCCCACGCGCAATCCTCCCCGTCCCTCAGCCTCAGCACCTCACACCCAATGTCATAATCCACATGTAAGTCCAAGCTCCTATCAAACAAATGCACCAAAACATACTCCCCCCTCTCCTTCACATACCCCATCCCCGCATTCACCTCGCCCGACGTGCAACAGCTCGCCTCGGGCAATTTCATCGTCACCTGCGTGCTAGGGTTACAAGCGTAGAACCCGCTATCACTCACAAAGCAAATCAGATCCCATTTCGAAGGCAACATCTCAATATTGTTCTCGTAATCGTATAAATGCAGCGAGAAATCAAGATTTTTCGAAACCCCATCGAAGCTGAGGGAGGAGACATCAACCCTAGTGCATTTATTGGGCAGGTGCGTCTTTTTCACTAAGACTATGTTCGGATTGGCGAGAGAGAGCTCCCTGTGGGCGGAGATGAGGTGAGGATCGGTGATTAATTGAAGCCATTCCTTGGAAACGGATTTGAACTTACCCAGGGATTTGACCGGCAGGCGGGAGAGGATGTTGATGAGCAGATCGGTGGGGAGGGAGGGGGACATCGGAGGGTCGTCGTGGGGAGAGGATAATGGCGATGCGGGGGGAGGGGAAGAGGGCGGCGATGGGATCCGCATCGGTGGCTTTTTCTTCATCTTTTTGGTGCTGATTTTAGCAGAGAGAGACGGAATAATGGACTGACGACGACTTTGTTGAAAGGAAAGTTGACTCTGTCTTGTGTGTGTTTCTGTGTGTGTGGAAAAAAAGTGGGAAAAATCAGGAAATTAATTACGTTTACTGTATTCGAGTCGTTTCATCATAGTTGAGGCAAAATTTTTCTGCACGAAAAAGTTATCATATATAGATATGACTCAACTATGAAAAAACTTACAAAAATAAAAAAATGACTCAACTATAAAAAAACGGAGGGAGTAAAATGATATTCATATTAGCGATATTAATATCTTGATTCGAAATAATCCAAAAAAAAGAAAAGAAAATAAACCAAAACAAAGTAAATACATAGCTCAAAAAATGTCTGGTTATTCCCAAAAATTTTGGGCGAATTATGGCATATTCCATTAACTATAAAAAATATTATTGGAATTCATCTATATTTTAGTACTATGATTTATGAGATCAATATTCTTAATTGTTATTTGTTAGGCGGATACTATATAAATCTAAAATTGCCAATAAATTATTAAAATATTTTTGATGATGGGTAAGTGATCGAATGAAATTTTTGGAGATAATACGTATTCCGCGAATAGTAGTCACATTTTTTCATTTTAGTCCATCTGCGAAAAGAAGTCCCGATTTATTTTTATTGTCCCATATTCCACTAATCATTCTACTTGTTATAAATTTTGCATCTCACACAACAAAATTTTTCTTCGAATAATGTTTTACCATCTGAAATTTTCTTTTTCTTCTTTTTAATTTATATCTCATTATATACATTAAAAAAAGTGACATGTCTTTTAATACTAAAAAAAATGCATCAATGTTCACAGTCACAGTGATATACCGTACACGTTAATGCGTAGTAGTATAAGAAGAGCACGACAAGCCGACATCTATGCGATTTTGTATATTGGACAAAACAATTAAATACTCCTATAACAAAGATATAAAATCTCATTCTTATTTTATAATAATGTTTCTTTATTCACATAATGTTTCTTTTAATACTTTTTGGGACGTTTCTTTACTTGCATAATGTTTTTCGTCTAAATACACCATCTATCAATTTATTACACAGTAACTTGAATCAAATGAAAATGCTCTACTTTAAAGGATTGAGAGAATAGTTGATTTTGAAATTACCACTCGAGTGTTTATGTTTTAAATTACTCTCATCATAAATTCTTTAAGTTTTGTTTACTTAACTGTAGTAACTAGTTTGCAAATTATATTAGTTTAGTTTTTTTCCAAAAAAAAAGGAGTAGTTGTAAACTCCCTCGTTGAAAATTTTAAAAATACCGGGACTTCGTTATTGATCATGAATGTGATTTCAATTTTACAAAGATTAATATATTGGTCGGTCATAACCGAGTAAACGATTTTTCCACTAATCAACAACCACTTAACTCAGGTACGTTGCAATTTTGAATTTTGTTGTGCGTGGAAGTCGTTCTCAATCATAATCGAGTATAGTGCTCACAATATCTAGTTATTATTTGGTTCCATGAAACTTATTATTCTATAAATAAAAGACATAAAACTTAAAGAAAAATGATCCATGAATTATAAGGACGAGTGATAACTTATAACATAGGAAGAGATTGGTCAAGCAAATAGGAAGGTTGGAGAGCAGTGGTAATAGCGGCCTTAATGGTAGCTAACTGGTACTCGGCAATCTTTAACTGTTCATTCAACTGATCGACAATCCCAGCACATCCGTAAACAGGATCCTTGATCCTGCAGTAGGCCTCGTAGCATAACGTGTTTGCTGCTTCCCCCCGATAACTCACTGGAAGATCCTACTCGTCTCGAAAAAAAAAATCGATATTTGCATTTACTAGAAATATATGAAAATGTGTATTAACTATTACCTGAAGTATTTTTCCAACATTGCTAGCGCCAAAAATCTTGTGAACATAAGCAAATCGCCGCGGATTGTTTGAAGGAAAATATGGCGCGAAAATGCAGTCCGACGGGCATCTTCTCCTCAAATGCTTGCACGCTGCGCACCGGCTAGAATTCATCCTATTCCAATGTAGAATTACGTCCCTCTCTTCCTGTATAGTGGAGTAGTATTTGCTTATCAAGAAGATCTAACATTGGATTTTGATTTCTAATGCTACATTTTATAGTGAGAAATAATTTTGTAACGGCTATGTCTTTAAATTGTGTTAATTTCACTAAATTTGAGATTCCATACTTAGGGATTAGATGGCTCAAATCATGCACAATTTACATAATGATTTTATGCTTTCCTTTTTCACATATAGTTGGTTTCACATTGCTGTATGGTAAGTGCTAACAACATTTTTCCTATTCATATACTATAAAAAAGTTTTGTGGCTACACTATAGTAGAATAGTTTGGCCATTTTACAATAGTCTCCACGTATAAATATGTAATATTCGAAAAACTAATTATTATCATATATTCATATTTAATTAAAATAGCATCACAATTCAAAATAATCCATAAAAAACATTTGTCAATTATAAAGCAAAACAAATAATTAGGATTATGTAGTTGAGAAAAAATCGTGCTATATAATATTTTGATATGACTTTTTCGAGCATTTCCTTTTACTCTGCCGACATCTATTGTAGATATTAAATTTCCCATAAATAACGAAAATATTTTTGGTGATGAGTAATTAGTCTTGTAATGATATTTTGGAAACAATATTGGTTAAGGGAAAATCTAATTACATTAACGTTACTAAATTTCAGTCGTTAAATTATTTTGACAAAAACTACTACTCCTATAATGTGTGGTTTTCCAACTCCATCAAAAGACCATCACTTTTATTTTTGGGTCATTTCCCCACTAGTATGATTACTTTCTATTTTTACTTAATACTCAGTGTTACAGAATTAAATTGAACCACTTTTAGAGGGTAGAGAGCAGAGCCAGAGCATATTTATTTGATTTTTGGAATTACTACTTCTGTTTGTACTTTGTATTTTGAAGTTGAAATAATGGATCAATAATGGTAACAATTAGTAGGTGATACTCCCTATAATGGAGTATATAGCAAGTTGGAAATTTTTCAATAATGGAGTATACAGCAAGTTGGAATTTTTCCCAAATGGGCTATATAGCTGTTATGGACTACCAAATATTAAGATACTAGGCTGGGCTAGATAATTGTTACGAGCTCTCAAACAAGTGTTAGGGCAAATTGCCAAGAAAACAATGAACCAAACAAATCGTCAAGTTTGGATTCATTCTCGATTATCTCATGGTGAAAATTTTCAATCGCCTATATATAATATATTGTTCATATTTCTACACTAAACAATACTTCTACCATCTTTTTTTTAATAGAAATTGTTTAATGCATTGATGGTGTTGTTTATGTATGATTTTTAGGCTGACATGTTACATACCCCATAATTTTATAATAGAAAATCACTATTATCATGAGATAATTGAAAATAAATCCAAACTTCTTGATGGATTATAATTTCACCAATATGTCCTAAGTATTGAATTCGTGATGATGAATGTGATTCCAAATTTACAAATATTAAAGTTTGTTGGTAGAAAAAACATTTATAGCAAAAAAGGTGCACATTGGTTAGGTAGGGGTGGGGATCACTTGTTCTAAATGTCACTAGTGTAGTCAACATTAATCTAGAGGTTTCCTATGCTAGCTTATATGTAAAATAAAGTGTTTGAATGTTATTGTTGAGAGATCTTAAACAATATAAAGTATTTTTAAAATGTCAAATTGACCCAAAAATTGGAGTGATTATTGGTCAACGATGTTTTATTGGAGTATAGCTTGTGAAAAATGTTTCTATCGCAAGTTTAAAATTTATATTTCGGAATAGAAAATGAATTTGAATGGGGAAATTGACATGAATGTCATGGAATGCTCATTGATATTCTAAATTTGGAAAAGTAATGGAGTTGGAAGTCAATTGTTTGTTAGAAAAGTAATTGAGTTGTAAGCCTGACATGTGTGTGTTTGTTTAACGTGAATTTCGACATCAACTTGGAGTCGAATAGAAAATCTGTTAGGAAAGGGGTTGTAGCCTCATTCTAAGAGGATTATGATTGCGATCTCAATTCAAACGCGGCTTGGCCCAAGCCGCTGTTAGGGAGATTTAGAATATTGAACAAAACGGAACGGATAATCTGAAAGTCGTGATGAAATTACTTTCACATCAAATCAATTTCGATGGTTCTACCAAAATATTTGATCGGATAAAATTCAGAGAAAAACAGAACTATCTAATGTTGATATCTGAGAAAGAGCGTACAGAATCAAAACAACAATCGATCAGATTTAATCAAGATGAAAAATCGTGTTTCAACAAGATGAACAGGTGCGTCTGTTAATTTCATAACCGAAATTAACTGATTTTCAAAAGGTTACCGAAATTGCAAACTAGTCCTTTGACTTTCAGAAATTACATTTTCGGATGAATTTCTCACACAGCAACTTCAAAAGGTTACCGAAATTTCTTACACTGCCCCTTGGACCCCGCTACCCGGGGCTGCGTTGGACCCCGCTACCCGGGGGCGTTGCCCCCGAACCCCCGTTCATCTAACATCATAATGAATTCAAATAACCGTGCACTCCGCACCTCCAGACTTATATGATGTCTCATTATGACAATACTGATCAATCAAGTTAATTCAATTACACTAAAATATCCAACAGCCGCAACTGTGGTTTGGACACACTAGATCACACTCCATGTGTGGTCCCATGCTACACCGTGTACCATGCAATGGCACTCTGCACTTTGCACCGCACCTGTATAAACGCGGTCCAACCCTATTTTTTTAGTTAGTGCTCTAATAACCGAATGGTCATAAATGAGGCTACATAATAAACATGCTTTTTTCTTATAATGGCATGATAGTAGCTATTAAAATGTTAGAAATATTCAAATATTTTAAAGTAATAAACAAATTCAATATTTAGAAGATAAAATGTCGTGTTTAAAATGAAAGCTATCCCCAAAAGAATTTTCCTTTCTTAATCTAGAAGTTGCAAAATATGATCACGGGACGGAATCACCCAAACAATTCATATTATAATGAAAAGTCACATCTTCTTAATTTCTTTTTAAAAAATAAGTGAACCATTCTCTCTCAACCTAACAACAATACAAAATCATATACTAATAATAATAAAAAAAGTAAGTATCGATTAGTTATCAACTTAATCGATCATTATTATTTATGCATGCGTTAGAAGTTTGAACCTAAATTAGTCAAAACAAACAATCAAATGACATAATCCACTACACCATACTTACGGCATGAGACACGCATATAGCATTAAAATAAACAAATATTCAACGTGCCAAATACTATTGTAATTTTCACTAATATTTCTATAAGTACATTAAATACTACTCCTTGTAAGTTGTAAGGAATAATTCTCTTTTTTTTGGAGAATAACTTTTATCAATCCGATTTAATTAATTCTCTATTTATCAAATGCGCTAAAATTTTTCACAAAATCAGTTTTTTCCATAAATTCACTACAAGGGACAAGTTCATGTTTTTCTTTAAGATCATGGAAAATAACAAATTAGATTAAAGTTTATGATTTTAGAGACTCGTTAACTTTACTAAATTTCTCATTAAAATAGTTGCTACACAGGTGATATTATTTGACAAGTAATATTAATTAGATGGATGAAATATGATCACTTGGATCTGAAATCTCATAGTAAAATATGAGTATAAAATATTTGATTATACACCTTTTACGTAGCATCAGATTTAGTAAAGTAATTCAATCTCTAGAATCACAATTTTGGGCCTAGTTCAGTATTTCATTAACAAAAAATTTGGTCAGAAAAACCACGAACTTATCCTTATAGTGAATTTTCCATAATTTGGGAAAAAAACCGATTTCGTAGAAAATTCACTACAAAATCTAAGTTTATGATTTTTGCGACCCAACTTTAGAGTTCGAAGGAAATATTATATTTCAGCCAAAGTACAATTTTATAAATTAATATTCCATTACAAAATTATATAAAGTTATTTTAGAAACTGTGAGATTAACTAGAAATTACATAATTAAGATTTTGATTTTGATCTTGTTTAGAACTAGGAGAATAGTCGATATAGGGTGAAAAAAATACTAGTCCTATAAGAATTTGGAGTGACAATGATAAAGTGGGGTCACAGCCAGATTTTAATTAGTGAATAGTATAATGTCATAATTTATGAATAGGAATGTAATAGCGTCCGCATCAAACAGATCACAGCATACCCACCTGTCTTCTCTTAGAGCTTAAGAGAAGTGATTATTCATATATTGCCGACGACCGAATCTCAAATTCTGTGGTCACCATCCAAATTTCAAGATATTTAACCCTTTTCTCTTCCCATTAAATCGCCCCTTATTCTCAGATTCCCCCAATTCCTTTCCCCCTTTGTTTTCTTTCTCGAACCAAAGATCCAATTTTTATTTTTTACCATTTTTTCTTACGGAGAAATTGCGAGATTCTCATTTGTAAATCGAGCAAAATTGGTGACGCGGGAGGCACCAACCGGGGTAAAAGGTGAAGAATCTCCACTGACACGACGCCCCTTTTGTTTTGATTCCCAACTTTTTGTGCAATTTTTACATCATGGAAATTCATTTTTATACTCATGGTTTTGTTTTTTTGTGTGTGTGATTGTATTTAATACGCGTATTTACTTCCACACTTTTTTTTCCTGTAATTTCTCGAAGTTCCCACCAGCCTCTTCTATCTGCTTTTTCTCTGGTTCGTTGCAATTCGGTTTTATTCGAGTCTCAAATCTCTTTACGTTGCGTGTGGTGACATTGTTGTTGAATTGGTATTTATTGAGGATGTGGTTGAAGAATTTGATTTGAATGAAGTGTCTTTGTGAAGATTGTGGTATGGTGCTCGTGTTTTATGCAGATCTTGTTTGATCTTGTTCTCAAAAATTCATGGCATATTCTTCAAATTGTTAATTGCTCTGATAAAATTTTATGCTTAGAAATGTTTTTGATTCCATGTTTTCCTTCTCAATTTTGTTGTTGATCTACTTTTCCTTCCTCACTGCATGTCTACCTTTTGTTGTATTTTGATTTGAGTGTATGATTTGGGGTATGGTAATTGTGAGAGAAATTCCTCTAAAATTGAAGTGATTGAACTTAGTGATCTAACTCAAGATTCAGAATTGTTGTGATTTCATTCAAGGTTTGTGCTTGTTCTCACATTTGGTGTGATTTCATTCAAGGTTTGTGTCTCCTCTTGTATTGATTACAAAGGACCAAAGCAAGAGAAGGCAGATGGAATTCGAGAGCAGCAGTTGGATAAGAGATGGGGTCTGTTTCTACCCCCATCTCTTTGGTGGTATTATGATCACTTGTGCGCTGCTCAGTTTCTCAACGAGCTACTTTGGTATGATTGGTGTTCCAGCCATGCCTCATCTTTTCCCCGACTTGAGGGTTTTCCACAAGAAAAAATCTGCAAAGAAACGTGTCCGTGTGTATATGGATGGATGTTTCGATCTGATGCACTATGGTCATGCCAACGCACTGAGACAAGCTAAGGCACTTGGCGATGAATTAGTTGTTGGAGTTGTCAGTGATGAAGAGATTATAGCCAATAAAGGTCCTCCAGTTTTGTCTATGGAAGAAAGGTTTGTATTTGATGCACTACGATTAATATTGTTAGTACTTATAGCATTTTTATGTCCTGTTAGCATTCGTTGTTTCCTGTGCCAGCAAAACATATATAGAACTTTGAAATGATTAAATGCTGGATTTTTAAAAATCTCAGGCTGGCCCTTGTTAGTGGACTAAAGTGGGTGGACGAAGTCATTCCTAATGCTCCCTACGAAATTACAGAAGAATTTATGCACCGACTTTTCAAGGAGCATAAAATTGACTATATAATACATGGTGATGATCCTTGTCTTCTTCCTGATGGAACTGATGCTTATGCTCTAGCTAAAAAAGCTGGTCGCTACAAGCAGATCAAACGTACGGAAGGTGTCTCCAGTACGGATATTGTAGGTACTGTATTCCTCGTATTCTATGATTTTAGTTTCTGGTAAAAAAAATGCTGACTTGGTCTTGTTGGATGAGGCCTACAATGTTTCTAGGTGTCCATTTTTTTAATGTTTTGCTCATCGAACAATGATCAACCAGATATCTATATGAGTTTATGATCAATCAACTTCATGTTTATGCTACAACCTATTATTTATTTTTTATTTAATCAACTTATTGAAATTTCTTATCTCGTGGATTGTAATAAAATTATAGGATAATATTCCCCAATTGGTCATTATTTCGAGTTTTTCCATCATAATTTGATTACCATATCACATTGTAATTCTTGCATCGATCTGTATGCAGGAAGGATACTTTCGTGGGTGAAGGAAGCTAATGCCAAGAAACCATGCTCAGAGTTACCCCAAGCAGATGAAAGTGAAAGTGTAAACAGAAACACGAATAACAAAGTCCAAGTAAAGGGTGCCCAGGTCTCGAGTTTCCTACCAACTTCGAGAAGAATTGTGCAATTTTCAAACGACAAGGTATCTTTGCATATCTTTTACTCCTTATGGCCATAATTTGGACTTACCTTTAAGCAGTGAACTTGCTAGTCTTGCAATGTCTTACCATTGTTTCTAAAAAAAATTACAATGAAAGAAATTTGATATACTTCTTTAAGATCTCATTTTTGTTTCTTATAAGTTTTAAGATTAGATTCTTTATAAATAGAGCAACTGATAACAGAATTAAAAAAGAACTGAAGTTTTTTATTGTTCTAATGTGGTCAGGTATTCACATCGATAACTTAGTAGCAATGCTGTTAACAGAGTGTTTATGTTGTGGGTATTCTTCGGTTAGGCATTCTAGATAGATATTCCCCTCTTTTGGCCGAAGGATTTGCTGATAAAATTTTGTTTCCTGATAAATTACAGGTTCCTGGACCAAATTCTCGCATTGTGTACATCGATGGTGCTTTTGATCTTTTCCATGCTGGACATGTGGAGGTATTCTTGAATTTTCTGAACCTTCAGTCCTCGGAATGCTCTTTCAACTAGACTTAGCTTCTTTGGATTTTGTATTTCTTAATTACATAACTAAATTACATTCTGCACCTGATGACAACCGAAGGGGATTCATGAACTAATAGCTTCTAAAGTTACAGAATCATTCAAACTGAATATTTACCTGTTATGTGTGTAATATTTTACTTGGATGCTTACGGCTATCCTTTGTGCCTTGGTTTGGGTATCAAGTTTTAGTAAGGAAGATCCAAGTTTTGAAAAGTTACAATGTCAAAAATAGAAAATACTCCCATACTCTTTCCCATTAGACTCAGTTTTTGCTTTTGCTTTTCGGTTTACAGATTCTAAAGAGTGCCAGGGCACTTGGTGATTTCCTTCTTGTTGGTGTTTATCCCGACCAGACTGTGAGGTATGGATCGTTTCCTCTGTTTTCAATCTCGTAACTTTACTCTGATTAAAGTGATAAAATCTGATCAGTACTTCTCAAATCTCAATCTGTCAAATTCCTCACCATTATTCATTCTCATGGTTTCCTTTTCTGCAGTGAACTTCGTGGCAGTCGTTACCCACTGATGAATCTCCACGAACGCAGCCTTAGTGTGTTGGCATGCCGTTATGTTGATGAGGTCATCATTGGTGCTCCTTGGGAAGTCACGAAAGATGTGGTAAGGTGTTTCTGCATATTAATGATTTTTATGACTTACTGTCGAAACAAATGACTTCAATCCAGAATTCGTAGCTCAAATGATTCCTTGCTTTTGAACTCCAATCATATCTCCTATATAATTTTACACTTGCTTGGGCTGGGTTTTGGATGTATGTATTTATCTTTGTTATATTTTCTAATGTTTGGTGTTTTGTAGATAACCACGTTCAACATATCTTTGGTCGTTCATGGGACAGTAGCTGAGAAGAACCCTCTCTTGAACGTAAGTTCAATAGCTTCTTACTCGTGTATAGGATAATGATGAAAGCACAATGCTAAAAATGGTAATTGCATTATGCAGGGGAAACCGGATCCGTATGCGGTTCCAAAATCTATGGGGATTTTCCAGACGCTGGAGAGCCCGAAAGACATCACTACCACTTCAATAGCAGAGAGGATCATTGCCAACCACGAGATTTATTTGGTATTCTCCTCATCTAACATATTTTGACGGTTTGACCTTAGTTGGAGTCTTTTCGACATTGATTTTTATAGAAAGTTCTTGACTTTAATATATGAAGCTGATGGGAGGAAAAAATGAACAGGACATAGAAGGATATTTACTTGTTTTATATGGAGTTTCGACTTTGATTAATTGATCCCCAAACTACGAGAAACTATGCAAATCTAATACTCCCTCCGCCCCAAAATTTATCGATTCGTATTCATTTACAAGGCGTTCGAAGCTAAATGCTATTTTCTCTTTTGGCAAAAATCAACTCTTTCAACTACATCTTATCTATCCTCTCTTTCACTTATCTACTTTATTCTCTCTCCACTTAACTCACTAAACATCACTTTCTTAAATCTCGTGCTGAAAAGAAACGTCTCAATTAACTTGGGACATAGGGAGTATATGTGAAACTATAAGATAGGTTTGTATGGTTTCTCGTAGTTTGGGTACTAATTGGTCGAAATCGATACTACTTCGTAAGTTTGTGATATTCATGACTATTTATGTAGTCTCTTGGATATTGGCTCCTCATTGCTTCTCAGATGATTAACGGTGCCTTTGTTCACTTTCCACAGAAACGGAATGCCAAGAAAGAAGCAAGTGAGAAGAAATATTACGAGGAGAAGACATTCGTGGCAGCTGACTGAGGTTAGGCCAGAGACGAGGCCCTGGAGAATTTAGAGATTGATGCTCCCCTCCTGTTGAGGTGATTCATGGGCAGATCGAATCCCTCTATATAGTTTTGTTCTTAGGAATCCGTCGAGAAGAAGAGAAAAGAAACAACCTAGGACTGTCGATTCTTTTGTAGCATTTTATTCTGCTTTTATATAGCAGTTTCACCTCTGTGTTTGTAAATTATCAGATGCCGCCTTTTTTATTCGTTTATTTTTGGGCATCTCCGGCTTCGGTAGAGCCCTATGGGAGGCCAAGTTGCGCTTGTTTTGCTATCGAGATGAGATCCCGCTTCGTAGCTCTCGGGTTCGACAAAAAGTATGACCGAGTCGCCACGGCTATGGGGTGAATGGAGAGTGTTTTAAAATAAAAGGACAATACGAAAATCAAATTGATGTTAAAGATCCATTTTCGACTTCAGTTAAATTTCTGTTATGGGTTGTGTTATGCCATAAAAAACTTACTATTAGAATTAATTATATAAATATCATTAGATTAATAATTAGAATTAATTATATAAATATCATTAGATTAATAATTAGAGTTAATTATATAAATATCATTAGACCAGTTTGTTCACTTTTTAAATATTTAATTAATTTCCTTTTTCATATCATTGAATATTTATCCAACCCAACTATAGCTCTTTTGATAGTTTATCAATGACCACCACAACATCATTATATTTTTATTTTTGTACTACTATTATTTTGTAATAATAATATTATTACAAAAAATATTTATTATTACATAATAAAATTTATAAAAAACATAATAATGACAAACTAAAAAAATACAAATATAAACAAAAAAAACTTAAATTACAATAATTGAAATACGAAATTGGTAATACATAATTGGTGCAAAGATATAGCAAAAAGGAAACCGAAAATATGAAATTGTATCAAAGAACGAAGAATCATAGGAGGAAAAAAGATGAGATTTTCTTGTAAGCAAAAATATAGCAAACGTGGTTTCTATCTATAGAGGAAGAAAATTATAAACTTTGAAATAATTTTTATAATTTTTTAATATAATATATTCAAGATATATATATTTTACAAATATATATATCAGCCAATCAGATTGGCACAATCTCATTTTAATAATAAAGTGTAATATATATTAATAAAATAAAGGAAAAAATATTTATAGGCCTAAATCCTCATGGGTTTTTACTTAGTGCTCAAGTTTAAAATTTCGTTTAAAGAATCTCACAACAAACACGTCATAAGAGCATCTCCAACGCCGGATGTCCGGTCGTACTTCCGCGACGGGCGACCGGGACGTCCGCCATTGGAACACATCGCCTCGGATACGGATGTCCCATGAGGACACCGGATGTCCTCGGATATCCGCGTGACGGGCGGGCGGACGTCCGAGTTTAATTTTATTTTTTTTTAATAAAAAAACTCTATATATAATTTTTTTTTGTTTATTTTTTTCTTCTGAATCTTGTATGTTTTTTTTAATGAAGTTGTTAATTTTTCCCGTTCGTATTCGTGTCGAATTTTTATTTCCGTAAACGTAAATTGCTTTATTTGTGAATTTGTGAATTTTTTTTATTGCGGTAAGTTCGCGTGGGAAGGGCGGATTGTGCAGGTAAGTCCTAGTGACGTGGTAGGAGGTGTTTATGGGAAGTCCTAGTAGAAGTCCGTGGGGGACATCCGCCCACCGGAGATGCTCTAAATTTGATAAATCTGGGCCTGATTTGTTACCTTATATTTATGGGCCCACAAAATAAGTTTCCTTTCACATTCGGCCCAGTTTTAATAGTTGCTCTTAATATATACACACAAATCTTCGACATTGAATCTCTCTCTTCATTCATCATCTTCTTTTCCCGTCGCTCGCTCTCTCGTCTCCAGTTGAATTTGAAGGTGATTACTGTACCTTTCCGTTATTATTATTTGAAAAAGTGATTTAGATTCATGTATTCAAAATGTGCGTGGATGATTTTTCGGTTTATTGCTGTGGTATTAGTTAATTGAAACCCTAATTCCGTCCCTACTTTCTTCATTTGCGATGAATTTGAGGTTCTAGCATGAATTTATGTAGTTAATGATTCTCTTAATTTAACAGAAAAATCAAGAGCTTTCGGGTTTTGTTGATGTGTGTGTGTGTGTGTTTATTATCGCCTATTTCACATCATTAGGTCCGGGCAATAAGGTAGGGTTGTTATATGCTGTTATGTTATCGAGGATGGATATTGCTGTCCGGAGCTCGTTCGTTGAAGCTAACTTCTGTGTTTTGTTGATGATGGCTGAAATCCTTGAAATTTTTTAAAAACTTCTGCTGGTAGGAAAAAAAACTTGGTTATTATTAGTGCTTGAAACAACTAGATATCTAATTGGTTTTCAGGAGTCAGTAATTCAGTATTTGGGTTTTGCTTCCGGAGAATAGCGGATGCTGCTTTTGGAGAGTTTTCTTATAATTTTTCTTTATATCGTCTGCTACTTGGCCCCTCTTTTTGTTCAATTATTTTAATGTAGTTTAGAAAATCAATAAGTTGCATGTCTAATGCTTGATTCCTTTGGTGGTATAATGGTATCAGTATCCTTGAGTGCTTCTCATCGATCTTCTTGAGTTATTATTTGATTATGTAGATGTTAGTCGCTTAAATAATTAATTCATTTTTTTGTATCCTCAGATATTTTGTGAACACTGCATTCGATCTGAAGGCAATCATCATTAATCTTGTAAGTCATGGGGGTGGATTTAACTGATCCCACGCACCGCAGAAGTGTTGAAAGACGTGATGGAGGTGACAATATGAGGGAGAGATGGACAGGAGACTATGGTGGTATGGGGGAAAATGAATCTGACGAAGCACTAGAGTCTGGCAAGAACCGTGGCAAAGAGAAGAGCAAAAGCAGTGGCCGTAGGGAGGAGAAAGATCACAGGAGTAGGGATCGAGAAAGGTCAAAGGTCCTGGACAATAGTAAGGAAAATAAAGAATCTGAGAAAGATCGATCATCCACTAGGGATAGGAGGAAAGAGGACAGGGATGAGAGGGAGAAAGATAAAATTCGTGATAAGGGCCGAGAGCAGGATACTGAACGAGACAAGCACAAAGAAAAAGAGAAAGACAAAGAGCGAAGGGACCGTATAAAGGAAAAGGAACGGGAACGTGAAAGGGAAAAGGAAGCGGAGAAGGACGCCGAAAGAGGACGGGATAAAGAAAAAGTAAAAGAGAAGAGCCGAGATAAGGATAGAGACAAGGAGAAGGAAAAAGATAGATCAAAGGATAAGGAGCGAGAAAAGCACAAAGATAGGGAGAGGGAAAGGGAATTTGCTAGACATAGAGGTAAAGATACAGCTGAGAGAGAGAAGGGGAAGGAGAGAGACAGAGAGAAGGAAAAGCTGGCAGAGCAAGAGAAGGATAGGGCAAGTGACAGAGATAAAAGTAGTCGAAAACAGAAGGACGAGAGCAAGGATGGCCAATCTAGATTTGAGAATGATTATAGTCACAATCAAACTAGTAAGCACCAAGTTGATAACTCTGATGCCAAGAGTGGTGCCAAAAGTCTTGACCAAACTGAGAAGGCTGATAATCGTGAATCAACATCTAAGTTAGAGCAGCGTATTTCTAAGTAAGTCCTATTCTGGGTATTTTAATTACATTCTTATTTTAAATAATTTTCTGTAGCATACTGTTTCTGGAGTTTAATTTCTTTCAGTCGTAGACTTACAGGTTAATTTCTTTCTCTATGTCAGAATGAAAGAAGAAAGGTTGATGAAGACGTCTGAAGGTGCTTCTGATATTTTGTCTTGGGTTAATAAGAGCAGGAAGATTGAAGAGAAAAGGAATACTGAGAAGGAGAAAGCATTGCAGCTTTCAAGAATTTTTGAGGAGCAGGTAACATTAGCTTTATGTTTAATTTCTGTTCAGTTTTTAGTTTAGTTTGATTGTCCTACTTTGTTTTCTTTTGAGTGGAAGATATTGATAAGTAATTGGTTTGCTGAACAGGATAATATGAATGATGAAGGAAGTGATGATGAATCAGGAACTCAAGACATAGCACGTATGTTACCTTTAAACTCATGCATGGGTGTCACTTTCATACTTAGAAACCTCTGTGCTGCATATTTTTGAAGTAATTCTTTTTAAGTGCTCATGGAATCCGTAAATTTGTATGATGGGACAACTTATTATGATCAATGCGCTGAAATTTTGTTTTCTATTATCTATTGGCAGAACACTTGGGTGGAGTCAAAGTTCTCCATGGACTGGACAAAGTACTTGAAGGGGGTGCAGTTGTGCTAACTCTCAAAGATCAAAGCATACTCGCTGATGGAGACATCAATGAAGGTATTATTTATGTACTTCTTTCATAGCATTTATATGCTACTGCTTCAGTTATTTTCATCTTTTGGGGTATTTTCTGGACTCAGATTTCCTAAGGTGACGTTAAATTGTATATACCAGAGGTTGATATGCTTGAAAATGTGGAGATTGGAGAGCAAAAGCGAAGGGACGAGGCTTATAGAGATTCAAAGAAAAAAGTTGGTGTTTATGATGACAAGTAAGAAAAAGTCATAACTGATCTTGATGATATCTCATGATTTTTGTTTGACTCATTATCTCTCTTTTATTTTGTTATATTAGGTTCAATGATGAAGTGGGTGTAGAGAAAAAAATGCTTCCACAATATGATGATCCTATCGCTGATGAGGTTTGTTTAATATTTTTTAATTAAGTTATTTTTACGTGTGTAAACACTGTGCTCAATAATATATTCTTTCATTTACGCCCTTGAATTATTTGTTGTGACAGGGGTTAACTCTTGATTCGAGTGGAAGGTTTTCTGGTGAAGCTGAAAGGAAATTGGAAGAGGTAAATTATTCATTTAGTGTATATGATGATTGGTTTAAGTATATAACTAGGACTATTTCAGTTAACTTAGGTTTTGTAATTCAACGCCAGCTCCGAAGAAGAATTCAAGGAGTGTCTGCAAGCAATCATGGTGAAGATCTGAATCCAATTGGGAAGACATCAACAGATTATTATACCCAAGAAGAAATGGCCAAATTTAAGAAGCCAAAGAAAAAGAAGTCTTTGAGGAAGAAGGATAAGCTGGACATAAATGCCCTTGAAGCTGAGGCTATAGCTTCTGGACTGGGTGTTGAGGATCTTGGTTCTAGGAAAGATGGGAGACGACAGATTCGTAAGGAGGAAGAGGATAGAATTGAGGCTGAAACGAGGAGCAATGCTTACCAATCAGCATTAGCTAAAGCAGATGAGGCATCTAAGTCTCTCCGGCAAGAGCAAGGGGTTACCATGCAGACAGAGGAAGAAGATGCACCTGCTTTTGGTGATGATGATGATGAACTCCGGAAATCATTGGAAAGAGCGAGAAAAATAGCCTTGCAAAAACAAAATGGAACAGAAAAATCTGGCTCCGTGGTTATTAAGCTCCTAGCCTCTCGTGATGCCAATGTGTCAGCTTCTGACAATCCAAATGAAAGTTCTGGGGATCAACCAGAGAATAAGGTTACCTTCACAGAGATGGACGAGTTTGTTTGGAGCCTACAACTTAATGAAGGTATGCAACTATTAAATTCCTGAATTCTCTCTCTTTCAATGACCTGTTTCAATGACCTGTGCTTAATATTATTATTTTTTCGAAGTTGTGTTAGCCTTAGGACTATCAACTTAAGAAATTATACCAATTTAGAAGGCTATGTTTCATAGAAACATATAGCTGCTGGTTTTAGTCATACCTTTTACTAGCATTGGTCATCAGAAAGATGACTGACAGTTGGTTGGTTATCTAATTTAGATAAAGCTTGAAATCATCTACTGATTTGTCTTCTGCTAGCTGCCTACCTCATTTAATCATATTTGGATGTTTAATCAAATTCTATTGTTAGTTGTGCTGGTTTTCTGCTCGAACCTTTATATCCTTTCTTGTGTTCTTTACTGTGCTTCCCATTAACACGTTTCCTTCTAGAAATAGATATCTCTGATGCTCCATTAAATAATGAACATTTTCCAGCCTTTTCCTTGTTTATGGCATTTAATCATGCTTTCACCTGTGGCTTTAACAACTAATTGACTTCCTTTCCTATACGTGGAACTTGACTCTGTGTGCCCAAATGCTGGGTGATAAGCAGTATTTTTCTCCATTTTAATTCTTATGTTTTTCTCATACTTATCTCAGAAGAGAAAAAACCTGCAAGTGAAGATGCCGTCTTCATGGAGGAAGATGTGGCACCCAGCACATCTGATCATGAAATGATGGATGAAGATGGTGGCTTGACTGATGTACAAGAGCCCACTCCAGATGAGACCCACACAGAGGAAAAAGAAGAGGAGGTGGCTCCAGATGAGACAATTCATGAACAGGCAGTTGGTAAGGGTCTAGGAGGTGCGCTTCAACTTTTGAAAAATCGTGGGACTCTCAAGGAAACTATTGAATGGGGTGGGCGAAACATGGATAAGAAGAAAAGCAAACTTGTTGGCATAGTAGGTGGAGATGGAACTAAGGATATAAATATTGAGCGATTAGATGAATATGGCCGGATTGTAAGTATCTTCTCTTTTACTTCATATCTTTGTTTAATGTTTACATGCCGTCTCATTTCTCAATAGTTTCTTTTTTATTTCAATTCTCTGAACGGCTATATCATGGTCTTCAGTGCATATTATCCCTTAGATGATTAAGAGATATATCAGTGTGACCTGAATAAGTGCAGAATTCTAGATTTCAAATTATGATGCCATTCTTTTGCAAAATAGATTATCAGCCCAATCCGCTTGTTTAAGTTGGACCATGCTAAGTGAGAACTAGTTAGCAGAACAGATTTTATGAGTTCCACAACCTCGAATCTTGAACTAGCTATATTCATAAAATTAGATGATTCAAGCTCATGCTACTTTTGATTCCCAAGTAAATCCTTAAATGTTACTTTATGTCATAGAAATAAACATTGAACTACTACTAAATTCTAGTTTGCATATTGAGAAAGTGGAAATCTGTGAAACCTGCACTCTATACCTGGAATTAACCAAATCTCTCTAATATGTTACTTTCCTTTCTCAACAGTTGACACCAAAAGAAGCTTTTCGTCTACTCTCGCACAAGTTCCACGGGAAAGGCCCTGGAAAGATGAAACAAGAAAAGCGAATGCGGCAGTATCAGGAAGAGTTGAAAATAAAGCAGATGAAAAATGCTGATACACCATCACTTTCAGTTTCAAGAATGAGGGAAGCTCAAGCTCAGCTTAAAGCTCCTTATCTTGTCTTAAGCGGCAATGTCAAACCAGGGTACGATTTTTCTATTGTTCTTTTTTTCGTTTCATTATGTGTTGCCTCACTTACACATGGAAGAAAACTTTCCTTTGCTTCTCCATTCTTGTTCCTAAAAAAGTTCATCCCAAACATTTACCAGTAGTTGGCACATTTCTGAAAAGATTGCTATATCATCTGCTTCTTCTCTCCACTGCTACTTCTGCCTCATTTTTCTCCATTCATGTTTTCCTTCTCTCCCAAAATATCTAGATGCTCTTTGTTTAAATGAACTTACTTTGGCTCTTGTGTTAATTATATTTACACTTAATGTTTGCAGGCAAAGTAGCGATCCACGGAGTGGTTATGCAACTGTAGAGACAGACCTGGGTGGGGGCTTGACACCCATGCTTGGTGATAAAAAGGTAAGGAAAATAGGTTTATCTTATATTTATGATGGGGCTTTAGCTTTTCTCTTTCTGTAGTTTATAGCTCCGTAACTCATGTTATTTTGCTTGGTTGTCTGTAGGTTGAACACTTCTTGAATATCAAACGCAAGCCCGAGCATGGAGACACTCCTTCTCCAAAGAAGCCCAAAAAGTGAGCACACTATAATTCCAGTGCAGAATGACGTGACATTTGGTCGTAACTATTAAGCCTGTCTTCTAATAGCACCGTATTTTTGGGATCTGTCGGAAGTTCGATGTCACTATCTTTTGTGCTGAGTTATAAGTGTTAATTTCACCCCTTCAAATTGGCATATTAAACCGATACCTTACTTTCTTGAGGAGTTTTGGTACTTGCTAGATGATCTATCGTTTTGTACATTGGAATTGTTTGGCATATGACTGTTTAGTATCCCTGCTTTTATTGAACTTTTATCATCTCCATGGCTTTATTTACATTAATCTATATTGAATTTTTGTCATAAAAATATTAGTAAATTTTGTTACTACCATTAAAAGAGCAGAACTCACAATCTTCTTATACCGAAACGGGGTTTATCTATCTCATATTGCCTTTGTGATGGATTTTTATATTCAAAAGGCTTATAAATAATTAATTCAAGTGAAATGTTATGTTCCATATTTTTATTGGTTTGATCATAGGTGTTCTGAACCTTGCTCGATCGAGTTTACGGATTAATACCATATATTTCTCTGAAGAATTCGATTAATATGTCAGTAAAGAAGTCAAAGAAATATATTGATCAAAGGCTGTTTTCTTACTTTGTACTCAATCTCATGATTTGTACCTCAAGGTTATGTTCCATATTTTAATTGAACTTCCATCTGTGATTATCGCTCTGATTTGGTTCATTTTTTTGTTTTGTTTTGTATTTTGTTTCTTAATACTTTGAAGAATTTTATTGACTTTTATACAATTGTATAAAAATTAAATCTTGATTTCTTATTTTATTATTTATTTGAAGTTATATAGAAAATGAACAATTTAAACTTCTCCTTGAGGAATTTGTAAAATAAAATACGTACGTATTATAATTACAATAAATGTATAAAATTATTTTTGCCGTATAATATATTTCTCATTAAATAGTTATCAATATAAGCTCTCGACTTTCATCAATAAAATATTCTAAAATACAGGACAATATGGAAAATCATTTCCAAAAATTATAGTGTATTTCGAATGTCGAGTAGGATCGTCGAGTACTCGACGAGAAAATACATACATAGGATCGTCGAGTACTCGACGAGAAAATACATATGTATGTGGAGTACATTTCTGGGTTATATATATTGAATTTCCAGTCCACTAGTGTAGTACTACACTTCTCAATGTTGAAGCTGCTACAACTTTGAGCATTATTGCAGGGCTCAAATGAATGAAATATGGATTGCGTTTAAAACTAAGCTTTGTATTTTGTATAACTGATTTGTTGAGATCATATGACGCAAGCACAATCACCTGCATCGCATATCAAGACCATCTTATCTTGATCGATCTGGCTCGCCAGCTTAGGTTGAACCTTAGTGTACTCTTTCCTGGTAAACGAGGCAGCCTCCAAAGCACGGTCAGCGTCTACAAATGCAATGCAGCATCCACGGAACCCTGCACCGCTGAAACGCGCTCCAAAAACACCTGGTGCTTTCACTAGGATCTCGTAGAGTTGGATAAGAGGCTCGCAACCTGTTTTTGTTATGCAAGATAGAATCAACTGTGAGATTTTCCGCATTATAGTTCGCAACAAATGTAGGTTTCACCCTCGGGTTAATTTGTTCGGAAATAATTGGTCAAGTAATCACAAATACAAACAAATAAACACATGGATTATTTACTCAGTTTAATACGATATGAATCTACGTCTACGAGTCTTAATCCTAGTAAGAATAGGAAGGGATTTGGCCTAAACATATATGTACAGAAGCCCATGAACGTGTATGCATGGAAGAAATAGTAAAATTTTTGAAGAATATCACATTTGTTACTACTCCAATAGATATATGGTAAAGATGTCTTACCACTTTCGTAATTTTGGATAGAACTCAAACCGGATGCCGAAATCAGCTTCCCAAAATCCTCTAGGTTTCCAGAAGCCCAAGCCTCGAGACCTTGATGTGATTTTTACGGAAGTGTCAATAGAAAAATATTGGTTTGCTAATGAAGATTAGAGACAAAAACTAATAGTTCGAGGAGATCTATCTTTCTGTTAAGTGCAAGAGCAGAACCTTTTAAAACTCGCTTGTTCTCGGAGAAATAGTGCTCTGCTCTTCTCAGAAGAGTGGCATCTAGTTTGCTCTGCACCAAAGCCGTAAATATTAGCTTCAAAGGTCAAGGCCGAGGTAGATAACAAAGGCTAGGTCAAATCATCATCGGGAGTTATACTATCTGGTAAGAGTAGACAAGGGTGATCCCTGAAGGCTCGATAGGACAGTAACCACATGACCTCTGATTTGGATGGAGATTGGAATGATGTGAATGTCTGCTTCTCTTCATTTTGATCTTAATTGGAGTATAAGTTATCTTTAAAGCAGAATAAACAAATATTTTTTTTTCTTAGAGCAGGAAGTGTTGATAGTTATGGCCTTACATGCATCAGTTAAATCTTACTCATTTCAAGATTATAGACAACTGCCCAACCCCAAATTATCAGAGA
The DNA here is from genome assembly GCF_023119035.1 of Salvia hispanica. Lineage (NCBI taxonomy): Eukaryota > Viridiplantae > Streptophyta > Magnoliopsida > Lamiales > Lamiaceae > Salvia > Salvia hispanica. The sequence continues at coordinate 2,768,580 of NC_062970.1, read as the reverse complement.
TGTCATCAGTGAATAGTGATCCTGATTCCTAAGCAGAAAGTTATGTATAAAGGATCGACCTTCTTCAAAAAGAATAACTAGCATAGAAAAAAACTACTACTCCACTATATATCACTTCAAAAGGGTGAGTAAGTAGCACACCTTGTGCTCCTCGTAGACTTCCGGTTCAACTGTAGAATTTAACAGAATCTGAGCACCAACAACAATAAGCACAAACATTCAAATATAAGAAAGCTGTGCACGTACCATTAGATAGGATGGGTTCCAACCCTTCAATCCCAGAAGCCCTGTAAATAAGCAGACATGATTAGGAAAGAGACCGAGACAACACAATATATGGTTGACTGTCTGGTGCAGTTTTATGTTAATTGTTAAACATAGTATAGTTATCAAGCAAGGACTATGACACATGCCTTGCAGGGACTGAAAGGGACGGAGATCAGATTAAAGGGAGAATATCACAACCTGTTTTAAGAGATTTTATTATGATGGAAGACTACCAAGTTTAGAGCTGGGGTTTGTGGAGCCTATTTCAAGTTTGGGGTTGAATGATTTGCAAGGTCACGACTCATGAGTGTCAAACCCAGAGTTAAATCCATGGTTTTCATTTTCGTTTTGTTCTTCGTTTTAAAGTTATTAAATATCCATTTTCATAGAGTCCAAATCCACTCAAACCAACATCAGTCATTCTGATACTATATCCTTCTTGCACAAGTTGGAGGTACTATTTGTGTCAATATAATATGATAAGAAATGCTATGTTTTTCTTGAGGCCACACAAACTACATTCAGGACATGGTCTAACAAGGATCTTACTGAAGCAGAATTCTTGCAGCATCCCGACATTCTGCAACTCGAGAATTATAACCGGGATTTGTTGTCAAAGCCTGCTTCAAGCCTGAAAATGCGAGTAGTATCTTGAACTGCTTCTTTATCACATTAAGATTTCTATTCAAGTCTGGAGAGCTTATAAGTCTGTGCTCTTTGGTCTGCACAGGAAGAGCAATTTCAACGAAAGCTTGTGACTGAAATGGAATGAGATAATCAGTAGCTGTCAGAGAGTGTCACTTAATTAAGTCATCTGTCTATGTAAAACAATGCAAAACAGACAATGATTTGAAATTTAAAAGGAACCAGCTACAACCTACTGGTTTAACAATTATGGATATGATCAGAGCAAAGTTGTAACCTTTTACTATAAAGCTGCATAGATGCACAAACAAGTAAAACAAATGATTAATACTGTGACAATGATTTGTAGAATGAAAATACATCATCAGTCAAAACCAATTCATTTTAGCTAATAGTGAATGAGTTCAGAGCAAACAAACCTAGTAAAAGCAGGCTATCTTATCAGAAAATGTGTACTCTTGATTCTATGTACAGCAGTGGTGATTGTTCTAGAATAACCTACTCCATTCAAGTGTGAAAAATATAACTACAACCTCGACAATAGGTCTACCTTGTCCTCATTGAATGGAGGAAGAGTTTAGACAGAACTCCACTAAGTTGTAAAGCATTAACCAGTTTAGACTTGAAAATAAGTGAATTTTGTAGAAATGTTTTAAGAAAAAAGCTTGCCATGTGTAATTGCTGTGTCAATAGACATGCAAAACCATGCAAAGAAAGTGTACAATAACTAACAGAATAGTGAAAGATATTGTTGAACATTAACACGGGAACACCACAAGATAACATTCCAATGAAGCATCCTTTAGAAAGAAATTTAGAAAATTTATCCTTTTAGACATTCTGCTATCATAATTCGCAATCAATATCCATTAGCTGGTCGGATCCATTATAGAAACCAACCCACACCCAAACTTTTTCAAAGGTCAGCTTCAGAAACTAAAATCCCAAATTTTCTAATACATCACCACTCTTTGTTCTTTAGTGTGAAATATAGAGCCAAACTCTTTAATAGGAAAGCTATGTACAATAACATGATGGGAAGCATGGACCATTGTGAACCACTATGCAAATTATACAAGGCACACAGTTTGAAAAAGGTAAATCCTGATAATATGATTTTTTAAAGACAAAAGGTTATTTACCTTACAGTCCATACAAGTTAAACAGCCATAGCTTGAAAGCAATATGGCTGATTGATCCAATATGCCATTTCTCAGACCTAAATATTCATTTTCAATTAACCTGCATGTTTGGTGAAGTGTGATCAATTATTATAGGAGAGACTGAAGGAGAAAATAATTTACTGTATACAGATACAGAAACAAGGAAAAATCGAGCCATTGATTTAAATTTATCAGATATCTGTACCTGTCATATTCAATGTTCTCTGTCGGAGATATTTTAAGGTTATTGGCACTTTCAAAAGCCAACAGATACGCCACACCAACCTGTCTAACAAGAGATTTCCGTAACCACACAGGAAGAAGAGAAAAATGATGGGCTGCTGTAAGATTCATGGTAGTGCATTCAGAAGGTCATGGCTCTAAAGATTTACATATGAGATATTAGTTTTGTCTCCCATGCCATTCTGTAGTTAGATGCTCATGGAATAATTCATACCCACTACCCAGAAACAACAAAGCATAAATTGAATCTATTTTAGATATCATGCTAACTATTTACGAGGCAAATTTTAAATTGGCAGCAGAACATAGTAGCGAACAGTGAATCAGTGAGATCGGTTTTCAGCAACAACATGAAAAGAAATGGTAAACATAGTAATTACAACATGTAAGAGTGCTTTACTATCAAGCTAGAAACCAATCAGCTCAGCATATAACATAAAATTTGTACGGGAGAAGAAGAGTGTACACCTACAGCTGCTGAAGAGCTAAGCCCTGAACTGTCTAGCCCCTCGTCGCCACGGATGAATCCCACAATGCCCTGCAAGATAACAATAAAGTTTGTTGGATATAAGGACACTGATATACAACTATGAGTTATCCACCATATGGATGAAAAAAGTATTCCATAAAGATTGCAAGCATTTATGTCAGCAGAGATATGTGTTTTTAAATCCCTTTATCAAAGCAATACCAATAAAGCATGACCATAATAAAATTATATGTGATGCCTAAGCATATAAAAGTAAATCCTCATAATATCTAATTGCAAGCACAGGAAAAGAGCATCCAAACTGTCAGCTTCTATTTCCCAAATGACGGAGGTTTGGTCGGCACAGGACTGTACTATAGCATAGTCTGAGTGTACTATTTCTTACCTGTAGAACTCAAATACCATTTCTCAATTGCGAAAGTTGATCTGGACACAAAATTAAAGCACAGTTCATTAAAGGAGGCAGGAAAGCAAGAAAACCTGCTTTAGATGGTTCCCTCTTTTCTGTAATGCATAAATTGCTCCTCTGGCATAATTTCCCCAGCCACACTCTTCCAGTGCAACAGACGAATTTTTTACACCACCTGAATTATTTGATTTGGAAGCATTTCCAGGCAGTTGCTCTTCATCCACCCTGTGAATCCGCCATGCAGAAAACTTTATTCATGAGCACATGAATGTTATACCCCAATCATTTGCATTTCTACTCGGTGGAAGAAAGAGAGAGAAATGAACACAAAGCATGTGTAATTATCAAGCTATCTTTCTATGTAAAAGCACCAGTTTCCAACAATTTTAGATTCACAGAAATCAACTTAAACAACTTTTGACAGCTATTGGCTCTTCAAGCATAAATCAGCAATAGGCTAGGTCTAGGTACAATATTAGCTACTTGAGTAAGATAATGCACGAGTAAAAAGTTGGATACCATCATCATCATCATGATATGGTATAACAGAAAGGATGCAATTTTAGGGGCTTCGAAGTAGGAACAACCAGTTTCCATATGGTGGGAGAGGGAGATGGAGAGAGGGAGAACCAAGATGAGTGCTGACTAAATCATAATATATCAGAGAAAAAAAAAATGTTATTGTGTTACTGAAACTCAGAAATCAAAATGATGCTCTAGTAATCACCTGAACTTAACTTCACCTTTAAATTGTCCAGATTGTAGAAGAACCTACACAGAAAAATAATGAAGTAAATCACAGGAAGTAAATTTCATTAAAATATTCTCAAATATGCTCGCCTCTTGGAATCACATTAGTTATACATCACTGCTACACCTCTTGATGTGGTGTTTAAAAAGGGTGGTACCTGACAATCACTGGACGGAACAAATCCAAGAATTATACCCTTATCGATTGTCATTGCTGAAACAGTCCCACCCTGTAACAATGATACCAACTAGTAAACATAATACAGATAAAGATGTCTAACTAACAAACAGTTACTAATCTACAGTCTAGGATCTATTGCACATAGCAGATATCATTAATTGCTTCAAGTGTTAGGTAAAAGATAAAGATGTCTAACTAACATAAACTCTTTTAAGGAAACTCATAACAGTAGACATTAAAAGCTCAGGAGAAAACATGCATTAAGTTACACTATAGCTTCATCCACATATTTTCATCACTAAAGGTTTAACGAGGCTTGTAAGGCCACTAACAACAAGTAAACTATCAAGACTCATAAAACAGAATCGCTTTTAAAAATGACATAATCCATACCTGATGGTCAATATGAGCTCCCAGTGGACAAATCCTATATGGGGATACAACAATTCTGACCTCCTTGGCATCACATCCAGACATTGCAGCAACCTTTCTTCTGATTGAATTCAACTGAAACATGAAGTACTTCACATTAAGCATAATTTGAACAAAATCGTTTAAACTACATGTGCAACATATCAACATTCAATGACATAAAAATGGATAAAATCAGATTGGACAAAGCCTACTACTCAGCTTAAGGTTAATTTCCTGAGTAGCAAGGTTAACAATGGCTAACATACACATGCTATTTTGTTTTTTTTTTTGTTTTTTTGCGTTAATACACACATATAGCACGCGTGAATCGTGATACCTGTTTAAAGCGGGTTTTCTCTATCAACACTATTGCCATTGTACTTTCTCCTCAATTGAGTATCAAAACAGCAGTTAAATTGCAGTAAATCAACAATAATCCAGAATAACTCAAATCACAGCTGCATCCAATCCTAGAAATTCTAGAGAAATCAACCAAAAACTAAAGCTCATAACGCCACTACAGCAGTATCGCGAATCGAGATTTACCTCCGGCTCATGAGGCCAGCACGTTGCACCCATCCTCACAAAATGCAATCAAAATTTTCCAATCCAGCGGCTGTTTGAGCTGGCGCGCGTGTGTGTTTGTGTGTGAGAGAGAGAGATAGAGAGGGAGAGGAGATGCTCGCGTAGCGTTAAATAAATATCGAATCAGCTGAAAAAATTAAAAAAAAAAAATTGAAAAAAAAATAAACTATCAAATCAGTTGGTAAATGAAGTAATTATAGTGTTGTTGCGGTTGAATGCTGTTTTCAGTGGGATATGGAAAACGCTTAATTTATCTACCGATTTGAGTGAAGACGAAGACGAAGACGATGATGATTATCAATTATCATCACTTTAGCTAATGATTAACGATGATTTCAACACGCCATCTCATTCTCATCTATTGATGCATTTACGGTATTTGATTTGAATTGAATTAATGGAGTTTACGAATGAGGATTACCAGATAAGGAAAATTTATTACGAAAACGATAGATCCGGGTCGGACCCGTTTCTCCTTCTCGGATCCGACCCGCCGACACACCTTGTTTATTCCAATTTATTTATTTATTTATTTATACACGAAAAAAAGTTTATTTAGTTGTAACATAAGAGAAAGTTTTTGACCAAGTATATTTCATTTCTATGTTTGCACATATTGTAAATTTGCTATAGAAGGAATTACTACTACTACATAATATAACGGATATTTACTCATTCAAAATAAAAGAATTGTTATAAAAATTATGAATAAACTCATATTAGTTTGTTAATACGTAATTTTAAGATTAAATTAATTTTTATATTGTTGTTTGATTAACAAAATTGAATGCATGGTAAAGTAAATACTTTTGCATACTTATCATATTTCATCAATGGGTGCGTTATATTGTTAACTATTTAAGTTGCTAACTCTGTTAACTCATCAATATAGTGTATTAAAAATGTCAATACGGTGACATCAAAATATCAACACATTACATTGAATTCAACAAAATTATGTGTTGACATTTTAATGTCTTCGTGTTGACATTTTTAATATACTACATTGATGAATTAACAAATTAACAACTTAAGAAAGTTAACAATTGATCACTCCCCTTTCACCGGTTACATACTCCATAATTTAATATTGTACCAAAGTATTTTGTTTGAGTGATAAGACACGATTTATTAAATAATTCATTTTAATTAAGAGTGTATGTTTGCAAGATTAATTTGATGATGGATAATTCGGCCAGCATATAAAATATATAATCACTCAAATGGATTATTATATCACCCCAAAATTGATGTGATTACTCACTGTCAATCAATGATACTACTAATTTTCTAAATAACTGCCATAAAATCAATATCCATTTTTTACCTCAATTTATTCATTTTTCATAATTATAAAAATTAATTCCCTTTTTATTCCATTTTTTGCATTCCCGCTACATGTGATACTTTGAATCTTCTTTATTTATAAATTAGGTTTCGACTCAAGTTACAATAATATCATGACCTGTAATAACTTTTTAATTTAAATTCTCAACGATGATTTATACTACAATGTATTTTCGAAACTTCAAATTATAGTTTCAGGTCGACAATGATCCAGTAAGCTCTATATATAAGTAATTAATTATACAAGCAAATAATTTCGTGTATCCATAGCAAAAAAGGTAGGATACAATATGATAATTGGTAGAATTGGGCCCACAAAAGAGTTTGTTAAAACCCAAAAGTTGAATTTCCCTTTTATGGGCCAGGCCTACAATCTGTTTCTGGTGATCCGGTTGACGTGCTGTTTTCAATTTCACCATGAAAAGAAATTACTTCACATTTCAATCACATTTCACCTAAATTAATTACAGGCTAAGGGCTCGAGCTACTAACGTCATTGAATAAACGATCATTCATTATTCATCTCCAATTATTTTAGCAGGGTATATTGTTTGATATTGTCTGATAAAATATTATTTCAATGTTCCTAAACGATAGTTTACTATTCCTTTTATTCATGAATAGGAGTCTCGGTTCACTTTTATCATAAATGGTAATAGGGCCTGACATTCCATCAACTCACTCTACTCATATTTCATTTAAAATTAATATATACAAGTAAAACTCATATTCCACTAATTTTTTCCAATCCATTTTTCTTAACATTTCTTAAAACTCGTACTGCCGAACGGAGGGAGTATTATCATATTGGTCCGCCACCAAAGTTACTTCACTTCTATTTTTAGAAGTTTTTCACCATATATTAGTATATTAATCTTGTGGATTTCATGAAGATAAGTTCATCATCTTTTAAATTCTTATAATTGAGGCCATGCAAGAGCTCAAAAACGTAATAGAACCAGTTATTGAAGCACGATTTTAGCAGTAAGACGTTTCTCTTTTACTCAATACATAATAAATTGAGTATTATGTAAACAAATTAGAAATAATTATTACTATATATTCTATAAAAACACACCATTGAACCACTCTGACCTTTTAGGTCAACGACTAAGCAATTACTACAACATTATTATGGAGTACAAATCTACTTTTTATGAAATGTTCGAGAATTCAACTTTGCAAAATCAAATGAAAGTTAAGTTGCGAAAGCTACTGGTGTAATATATAAATAGAATCCAACTTGCGTTTGGTAATTAGATACCTACGGTATGGAATTTCAATAAAACAAAATTATGCCGCCGCATTATCTCTTGCCACACAAAATTAATTTAACAATTATTCACAAAAAAACAATAATATAGTAATAATAAATTCGCAATTTGCAATTATGATTAATATTATACTAATACTTAATGCACACTTAGTTACTTACCTTATTTCATCAATTATAAACAGAGGTGGATATTAGTTTGTTTTCTCATATTTTTTCCACCAAAATTATTCAGAGATAAACCTCTCATTCAAAATGCTACTCTTTCTTTTTTGAGTTGTAGTACTCCTATCAAATAAGATGTGATTTGTCAATATTTAAAGTAAATTTTTGGTTTATTATCTCTACTCATTCAAATATTCAAATATTTTTTTTTCTATGTTTTAACACATTTAACAATTCTACCAAAATTCAGGTCTCAATCATTCAATAATCAGGTTATCTTGTATGATATGTAATGAATGTTTATTATTCGGTTTTAAAATTTTAAAAAGGTAATCAAATATTTTTAATCAAATATTTTTAAGATTTTCAGTTATATTTTCCTTTTTTGATATGGGTGATTAATCAGTGATTATTTAGTTGAGTATTTTACTACTGGAATTTATTTATCTCAAAAGTGGCCTCTCTGGTCACCAAAAAGCCCATATACAACATGCATCTAAATATATAAATATAGACTTCTTATCAAACAAAATTAGTAGTAATATTTAATGAAAATCTTAGTTTATAAACCGTTCGGTGCTCAACTTGTTTTTTATTTTTATTTTTTTGTAAGAAAGAGCTTGCATTTTCTTGAATTAATTGGACAAAAAATGCATATAATATTATTGAGTCGTATAGGTTAAGAAGTTGTCTTTTCTAACTGAAGATTTTAATTGATATTCAATGTTCCATGTGACTCAACAGTAATTTTTCTATCCATATTTAAGAAAATCACACATATTTGTACGTTTTCGAAAAGTCAAGATATTCGATATCACCCCTTCAAACTGACATAAAGGTGTTACTGTGTGTGTAAAAATTCAAAGTGACAACCAAGATTAAACTTAACCATCATTCCAAGGTGATTATGAAATCTCAAGCATGTGCTTAGCATAATTTGGGGGTCAGATTTAAGGAATTTCTACTTGATTAGCACAAACATAGGAATTTACACTGTCCCCGGATTTTATATCACATACTTAATTGTACTTTTTTCTTTAAATTCCATATTCATTGGTTTACTACTTTATATGTCCATGATTAGAGTCTATATTAAGTTCGTCATGAGTTTTAAGAAAAATATACTACAAATGAAAGTGAGTTGAAGAAAATAATGAAATGTAAGTCATTATGAGTATTTAGTTTTATAATGAAACGATTTTATTTACTATTTATAATAAAAATAAATCGGGCCTCCTAACTGCAGTTGGATCGAGATGGCAAATCAGAAGTTCTAATTGCTGACATAGGAACTAAGTATAATACTCCCTCTTTTCTAAAAAAATAAACAAACTTGTAAATGACATGAGTTTTAATGTACAATTGATAAAGTAAGAGAGGTGGAAGAAATAAGAGAAAGAGAGGATAAAGTTAGTGGAAGTACTACTGTATTAGTGTTAGTGGATTATTGGATCCACGGTAATAATTTTGTATAATTTGTTAAAAAAAATTCATATTTAGACGTGTACTAATTTTAGGAAACTATTTTACTTTTCTCTTTAGGACAGGAGAGATCGTTTCTACAAAATACATTGATCATAAGAAAATGAAAATAAAACGCTCATTCAGAAATATACTCCATTTGTCCACTATTAAGTGTCATACTCTCTTAGGGATTAACACTAGTTTTTAAAATATTTCCTCCACCTAGATGTTACATTTTTTTTTCATACAAAAAATTGACACATTTTCTTTTCTTAAAAAAAATACTATATAATTAATATACTAAATATAAAATGTAAAATGGCTCTGGTTATTAATTAAAATGTTCATCACATGCAGCTATTTTCCCCGTTCTAGTAAATATGACAAAATATTTAATGAGACAATATATTTTATTTTCTTTTAAAAAAAGTTTAGTGATAGTCCCTAATTCTTGGTTATAGATTATAGCGACTTTAAGTCTCTAACCCCAAATAGTCAAATTTATTTTATAAAATTTAACAAGAGGCATGTGATAACCAGAGCCATTTTACAAAAGAGGCAAATTTCAATAAATTGACTGGTGAACTAATTTGTTATTTAAGGGAGCTTAATATTATATCAAAGCGACACATGCAATTAGGATTATTATACTTGGTTGAATACAATTTCTCCTCTACTTCCTAACCTTGACTGCTAAACATGTCTTTTTTAAATACTATTATTGGTGAGACTATTTTTTTTTTCGAAAATAATAATGGTCAATGGTTATAGCATTGGATACCAGTGGACATAATTAATCGTTGAAATAATAATTGTAACATCTGATTAACAGTATATAAATATAATATGTTAACTGTAAGCACTGATTTGCAATTTGCCCTTGGTAGTCAACATCGACGTAACATAAATAAAATATTAAGTTAATTTTAATTAATTCTATAATCATAAATTGGTATGGTTAACTTCAAATGTAAGATAGAATCACACGGAAGATTCACTCTAATTAAAAAATTAAAAAAGCTGAAATAGTACCAAACGATAGTAAAATATTGACTTATGACAACGAATTTTCAAAATGGTCTTTTCAGAAATAAAGTCCTAGTACTACTAACAAAATACAAAAAAAAAAAAAAAAAGATCAAATTTTTAAAATTCATTGGTGTAAAATAAAGGTAAACTTAATTGTTACAGTGTATCTCGTAAATGAAATTTATTGAGGCGCATAAATTAAGTTATTCAAAGTCATCAAATATTGGTGAAGCCAATAAATTGCCCTTTACATTTTTGTATATAAAATAATTGTGTTCCTTTGTAGGGACACCAGATAGTGTAAATAAATAAATTCAAATTTCGTTGTTTGCCCAATCTCCAAACTTCAAAAAAATTTATTTGACCAAATGAATATCACACGATTCACACGTCTAGTACAAGCAATGCATGCAAAAATTATGAATTTAAATAATATACATAAAATACATATCATCTTTATCATTATTTTTTAAAAACTTGTATACGTCTTCATATACTAAATACTCTCTCCGTCCCAGATAATTTTAGACACTTTGACCCGGCTCAAGTTTTAAGAAATCTAATGGAAAGTGGGTTGAAAAAGTTGGTGTGATGTGAGTCCTACTTTTAAAGTATTAATTTTATAATAAAATGTGAGTAGGAATGAGTTAGTGGAATATGAGGTCAACTACCAAAAATGGTAAAAGTGAAGTGGGACAAATTATGTGGAACGGCCCAAAATGAAATATTAGATCGAATTATCTGGGACGGAGGGAATATATATATTGAGAAACTTAACTATTTTTATATAAATTCTTACCCCAATTTATGAGACCTCGAATTTATTTCGTTTGTAGCTTCTTTTAAACAGTTTTTTTTTTTTTTCTTTCATATTTTAGCAATGTGATGTTATTTTCGTATTAAATATAAAAAACATGCTAAAAAAATCGTCTAGATATGCCTACTAAGTTTGTCAGTCAATGGAACCTTTAATTGCGTCTTAAAATTTGTAAAATTTGCTAAATATATACGTAAAGCGTGCTTTATTTTAAAGCAGAAAGATCATAAAATGTCTTGCACTTTCTAATGTTTTAATAGTACTCCTATTATTTATTTATAGAAGAAATGCTCATGGTCGAAGCACATAATAGTTCATAACAGAAACAATAATAAAAACACTATAAAAATAAAATTAAACGTTCTATTCAAATCATTATAGATAAAAAGACATTAATGGATAAAAAGAGTTGCCATACATCCCCACATTATCTGTCAATCTCATCCGCCATCGAGAGAAGTGATTTCATCTAAAAAATACTAAATGTTTATGGAGTATTAATTATGTGTTAATAATTCATTACTTATAAGTTTCGTTCAAAAAATAATTTTACCGACAGTCACTAATGCTGTGTTTTAAAGGACTAGAAATTGACCCTAACTAAGTTATGTAATGAATAATGGGAGTGGGATATCATCAAGTGGACGAGTAGTAAGAATTAAGGGACCATAGGTATCTTTAATATAGTATACTATATATAATAGGGTTATTAATTAAAGTCTGAAATAATATGTAATACTAGTATATTCAATATTTGGAGTTTAGATTCAAATTGGGGGAATAACTTAGATAGTTCCATAAGAAACCAATACGATAGTAACTTAGTATATCAATTACTTTTAAAACAAATTAATTACAAGTATTTGTTTAAAACCCATAGAAAGCAAGGCTAGTGATGATAAATAACTTTTAAAATTTTGGTTGCCCACACTAAACCCTTTTCAATTTTTTCAAAAATAATTTTGTAAAATAAAATTTGAGATTTTAAACTATTAATAAATTATCAAAATACATTAAATAGCATTTAAATATTAATTAAATTAAATTATTTATATATGTATATTGCACGGAGATAAGAGATTCGTTGTAAAAAAAAATTTAATAGTAGATCATATAATTTACCGTAAAATAATAATAATTGTATTAATTCTGCTTTTCAGGAAAGAATTAAAGGCCATCAATAGGTCGTTGGCAAGTATATAAAAGTTACAACAACTTTTCTATGATACAAAATAAAAGTAGCTTTAATTTAAGGAGGTTAATTTCATTTAATAAAAAATGCTTTTCATTCTTTGAGGTATTTATCTCTCTGGTTGTTATTTGCTGTATACTTTTAATTATGAGGGTAGCCACCTTACTAATTAGTACATGTCGCTTTAGCAAAATTCTATTAGAATATGTTATTACAAAAAAATTCATCGATTATTGGTAGTTTGCATCACCTAGGTGGTTAAATTTAAAATTTAAATTCATCCTCCCAACTCCTTTTCTCTTATATCCGGGTTTTAAAATTTATATAATTGTATGCATATGTGTTGAATTTATTCACACGATATTAAATTTTATTTACTACTCTATTTAATTCGTGCCAAACTCTTTTATTAAATCACACCCAAATTTCTCATCATAATATACTATATATTTTGTAAAAAAACATACGTGAGATTAAAATTTATGCAATCATAACATGACTTACACATTTTACAAATAAAATATGAAAATGGAAGACATCTATGTGGATGCATCATGCATGTGTAAGAACAAATGATACTATTACACTAGTTTGTGACAATATTTAATTAATGTTCCATTTGCAAATCCAAAATATCATACTGTACTTATAATTTATCATAAACTTAAGAATTATGCAACCACACAGTAATTGAATTGAAATATGCATGGCTATTTGCCTATTTGGTTTTGAATAATAAGGTATGATTGATAAAATAATTTAATTAAATTTAATTAATATTAATTTTATATGATTAGATTCATGGTAGATAGTTTGGGCTGTGCCTAACTAGGAGTTATTTAATCACTTCCAAATTGAGTTAATTATTTAAACATCATTCAGTCATACAAAATTCTCAAAACACCCACACAGCGATTATTATTTAATTTATTTGTCCTTATCTTATATTTTATGAATATAATAACGAACCCTACTTTAATAGAAATTAATCATATTCGTTCAATATACTACTATTATTCACTATATATAATGGATCAATTCAGATGCAAAATTAAATAATCTTAATCTCCAGTCCTTATACGATCAATATATAAAATAATTGTTGAGATTTTTCTGTAATTTACTATTTTATGAACATTATTTGGTAAACAAATGACTACCTGTCGCCAAAATAGAATATACTAATATCTAACATAAACAAATTCATGAATGGATGAACATGCCAATATATTTTTCAACTAATGCATGCTTATATATATCAAAAAATGTAATCACGATCACATGTATTGCTATATTATTTGTAGCAACAACTTAAATAATGTCCATTTAAAAAAACCCATTTTGCAACATTAATTAGCTATAAATCAACGAACGATCACCCTGGCACGCCACGTACTTAGTCAGCAGTGGCGAAACCACATTGTTGGGCGAGCCGAGTCCCGACAACTTTGATCCTTTAGGTATGCTTTATTAAATTTATGCCAAAATCATAATTTTAAAATATTATAAGTATTAATTAAATATTATTAATAAATTTGTTTTATGCTGGTACTTCGATTCTACTATAATTAATCCATTCCACTTTACATCAAGATTCTCAGAAATATACTGAAGTTTTGTAAACCAAATTGATAATATTTACTTTTATATTTAAAAATAATAATTATTTTCGTTTCACGTAAATTGTTTATCATTAATATCAAATAAAACAAAAATTAATTAATCCACGGAGTAAATTACTTTTAGTGCGGATAGGGTTGAGGGGTAACATGGTAAATTATTATACAGGGGTAATTAGTCATTTCACATCTGTCAACACAACTCAATGTAAATTAGGACTCTCCACCTTCAATTCTTCTCTCCCTCTTCACTCTCTCTTCTCTCTCTCTCTCTCTCTCTCTCTACAGTGAAAATGGCCGCCGCGATTAAGAAGGTGAACATGATCACCCAAATCGTGCGGCTGAGGCAGGTCGTGCAGCGCTGGAAGACAAAAAGCCTCTCGCGCCGCTCCCCTTCCTCCTCCTCCTCCGATTCCGACGAATCCCCCAAGTGCCGCACCCCCTCCGGTTCCCTCGCCGTCTACATCGGGCCGGAGCGCTGCCGCTTCGTAATTCCGACTCGATTCCTCAATTTCCCGGTCTTCGTCGCGCTCCTCGACCAGGCGGAGGAGGAATTCGGCTTCCAAACCGCCGGCGGCCTCGTTCTCCTCTGCGAGCCCGCTTTCTTCTCCCAAATCCTCCGCCTCCTCGACGACGACGAGGAGCGCTTCCGCGGCCTCAGCCTCGAGGATTTCATCAGCATTGTCGCCGAATTCAGCTCCGACAACTTGTCCTGCAAGGAATCGTCTTCCTCCTACGGCTTCGCGCCGCTGCTGCACAAAACTAGGGTTTGAAAAAAAATCCCCAAATTGATCCTCGATTTTTTGTTTTTGCTATGGTGGAGTGGAATAGTTTTTTATTTCATTTTCCATGTTTTAAGCCTTTTTTAGTAGCCTGATTAATTAATACATCCTTGAGGCCAGAGTTTTAATGGCGGATTGCTGGTAACTCAATGAGATGTCTGATTTTCTACCTTTTTTTCTTCTTCTCAGTTTAGAGGAATTGCATTGTGATGAAAATGTAGTTTATGGGAATGGAAAAATCTGATCTTGATTGATTGATCTATGAAATTAGAAAATTTTATGTAGATTTGTTTGAATTTTAATATTGGATGTTGTCATGTTACAGTGAATAAATCTTGAGACAAAATTATGAAAAGATTCAACTCTCCATTACTCTTGTTAATTACAGCTATAATTATATCTTAACATTTAAATGATATACTCCATTGGATTCTATTTTTGTTAAAATTGAATCTTAATAGAATAAACTGAAATTCATTTTTTAATATAACTAAATCAAAATAATGAAATTGATTAAATAAATAGAGAAAGATAAATACTGATACTCCCTCCATTCCCTCATAGTCGAGGCGGAAATTTTCGGAGTTTAAGAAATAAATGTTAAGTGTGTTAAATAAATAGATAAAAAAGTAGAGAGAATAAAGTAAAAAGTTAATAAAGTAAGAGAGAGTAAATTAAGAAAGAGGAAAAAATTATTATATATAGAAATGACTCAACTATGAGGGAATTTCTCAAAATAGAAAAATGACTCAACTATAAAGAAATGGAGGGAGTATCGAAGTTCATGAAAAATAATTTTATTATTTCATTATCTTTATCTTTTTGATAATGTATTAATTTTTACTATTTTTTTGGACCAACAGTTGTTATTTGATTGGTTTTCCAATAATGACTAATGAGGTGAGATCAATTTTGATGTCAATTATTCGAAGAAATAAAAAACACGCAATAATGACATATTAGAGCCCCACTTCAAATTTAAATTAAACAAAAAAAGTAGTGATTCATAATTTAGCTTTTTTACTTTTTTATAAAGACAGTGTTATTTATTTCAGGTTGTAGTTTTTTTTATTTTTATAATTGATTTGTATATTGAAGTATCAAACTTTATTAGTAAGTTTGACATTTATTCAATTAACTTTTCAAGATTTTTGTTGTTATTCGACTTTTCGTCATTTTCTTTTCAATTTTCATTCGATTTCGTAAAAGTACTAGTTTAGATACTAATTCAAGAATTATTAATTTCACCCCGGCCCCTAAAAAATCTCAAATTTACTAATTTAAGTTTTAATATTACTAACAGAGGAGTACTAATTTAAGTTATATACTAGTAGTATTACTCCTTCAAATACATAGTTGGTTTAAAATATACATGGTAAATGCACAAATTAGTTCTTCCTAAATTGCAAATAATTATTGTGAAAAGATAAATATATGGTATATTAATTTATTTTAAATTAGTTATTACGTTGTGTAAATTTATCTCACTTTTATACTCCATTATATAATTATATTCTAAAATAAATGCCAGTGGCTACCAGCGATGAAAAATGATTAAAAAGTTGTTGTTAATCAATTGCTTCTTACTATTTTCTTAAGAATGATTTTGTCGTTAATCTATCGTTACGGCCGTTAGTTTATATACTAGTAGTAATTTATTTCGAGTAGTACTAAAATTAGTCAAAAATCGAAATGAGCTTATATTAGCATATATGTGGTCAAAAATATATTGTAACATTTTACTTAAATGTTAGGAGTATTTGTATTAAATGATACGAATCTATCAAAATTTTGAACATAATGGCTTGAATCTATAAAAAAATTCAAAATCTCAAGACCTATCTCATCCTTCACATTCGTTACAATATTAATTTATCACGAGACCTATCTCATGATCTCATCCTTCGCAATCCACATCCATTACAATATTACATATAAATGTTCGGTCACACAATATTAATTTATCATGAGACTTATCTCATGATCTCATCCTTCGCCATCCACATCCATTACAATATTACATATAAATGTTCGGTCATACAATATTAATTTATCATGAGATTATCCAATACTGAATTGATTCAAAATTATTTAACATTAATTTTATCATGTTAAGATCACTTGAGACTCGAGATTAAATATTTATGCATTTGAACTTTATATTCAAAAATACAAACATAAATTCAAATAGTTTTTCTTCACAGAAAATATCTCAACCTTAAGAGCAGCAATTTTATTTAAAATGAATATAATTCTACATATTAAATTATTCAACCTTAAGAGCAGCAATTGCCAATTTAAAATTAAATAAAATTTGTAGCTGAAAAACGGCTGAAATATTTAAGTTTCAGTTTTCTCGAACGCGTATTTCTCGTTTATGCATATTTTGTCAGCCTCTGTTTATATTGGAAAATAAAATAAAATTCTACAGCTTTATGCTCACGAGATTCCACCTAAAATGGATTCAAATCTATCTGAAATATGAAAAATATTCTGTTGGGCATATAAATTGACAAAAAAACAGCTGCTTAATTATACACTTTTACTTTATGATGTGTCATTTACATTTTAATAGTCTCCCTCAGGCCTCAGTCAATCTACCAATAATCGTTTTATCTTTTGGTTGCTCGATTTTTAAGAAATAAAAATAAATTATTAAAGTTATAGATTGTCGTTGACGTGTGAATATGTATAAATTGATATGAACGGTACAACTCACGCTCAAACACACACATGCGTGAGGGCCGCGTGTGCTCTGCCTCGTAGGGCACCTGTAATCACGCCAAAGAACGCAAACGTGTGAATGCTATAAATATAACGGTAAACGTTTGACAATGAAACACAACTGATGCAATGTTTTTTCTATAATTAATACTCCCACTGTCCCATAGGGGTATGTACTCTTTCCTTTTTAATTTGTCCCATAAGAGTATGCATTTTCTAATTTTCGAAACCATTTCTCTCTAACAAGGTGAGACTCATCCTCCACTAACAATACTTCAATTATTATTTTCTTTCTATTGTCTCTTATTTTATCAATTGTAAATTAAAACCGGTGCTCAATCAAGAGCGTATACTTTCTCTTATTTTATCAATTGTAAATTAAAACCAGTGTTCTGTCATCTCTTATAAATGTGAAAAATAAAATTATTTTATGATACTACATAATTGTATTACTCGATTACTAGATAGTACGAATCCAAGGCGTGTAAGCATGTTTTGATCATTCGGCAATTCGATTGAGTGTTTATATGATTCGACTGTTTGAATTAGTCACATAAAGCCATAAGATTGGGTAGAAACTATTCTCCCAACTAATTAAAATTAAGTGAATTATTAGAACTGTTTTATTTCCGTTAAATATTTATACTTTTTCTAATGAGAATTGTTCTTACTGGGAGAACATAAAACTATTTCTATTCCATCGATCATGATACATCCATCATAAATTTTAACTATTGAATAGACTAAAAATAATTCTTACATTTGAATAATTCAAAAGCCACTTCGGTTCTTTCAATTTTAAAATGATTTAATCTAGACAAGTATGCATCTTGATTAGTAGAAAGTTAATTTTTTTAAATCATCATATCGCAGGCGAATAAATATGTACAGTACGTTAATTCAATTTGATATAATTATCGTTTTCTGTTGTCCTATTATAAATTAGTCATTTACTTTATGGCAAAAATAATTTGTAATTATTCTTACTTTATTGTTTCTAATACTTTACATTATTTTTTTAATTGTTTATTTTTTTTTTTTCTAGTTTATTCCATCTTCACGATAGGCTTGATTTTTCATACTCCTTCATTTTCTCTTACCCAATAAATTAAACATTCATCCCTTAATATATATGGCTAAAAGAAACATCTCAACTATGATAGAGACAAAAAGAGTACTAGTAATACTTATGAACCGAATTTAAATGAAATGTACCAAAAAAATTCAATTATGCGCATGCAATTTATGTCTATT
Organism: Salvia hispanica; assembly: GCF_023119035.1. Lineage (NCBI taxonomy): Eukaryota > Viridiplantae > Streptophyta > Magnoliopsida > Lamiales > Lamiaceae > Salvia > Salvia hispanica. The sequence continues at coordinate 2,749,767 of NC_062970.1, read as the reverse complement.
TATCACAACTCCATAATTACATATCTATAATTGGATTTAATGAAAATAAACCAACTCTTTAATAAATGAGCCGTACTAATATAGTATTATTGTAAGTATTTTATTATAGAACTGTTGTACGTACGAAAAAGTACCAGCTGTCCTGTATGAATGTGATGCTTACGCCGGCTTCCACTAATTACAATTAATTAATGAGCTAATTAATTTACTAATTCTGCTTCCCTTTAATAATTGTCATTATTGCCGAGTCACTTTCAACTTTCAATATTTGTATACTGAAAAAAAAAAAAAAAAATTTTGTTTACATCGATTTGTTTTTATTTTGATTTGTTATGATTCCCAGTGTGTGGTCGACACAAGATGCTTTTAAAACTAAGTCACCGAAATCGATCACGATGACAGTTACAGAGATTCCTTAATAATTTTACTTAATTAAGTTTATGAATTAATTTAATGTAATTTTGCTTTAGCTTAATGGAATAGTAGATTAGTAGTACTCCTAGTATGCTTTTATAAACTAAGTCACCGAAATTGATCACGATGATAAGTAGAAAGGTATAGGGTGAGCTTGGCTTCCAGAAAATAGTTTTTTTTTTCATGTAAACTTTTAAAATTTCTCATAAATTTATTTTAAATATTCTAAATGGGAAGTTAAATTATATAAACTATTTTTTTAAATTTATTTTAAGCAATCTAAATGGGAGGGGGTTGAATTATACTACCTCCGTCCCTTCAAATTTTGACACACTTTGATCCAGCACGGGTTTTAAGAAATGTAATGGAAAGAGAGTTGAAAAAGTTGGTGGACCGAAATATGGGGTCCACTACAAAAAATGATAAAAAGTGAAGTGTGTCAAATTTTTAGGGATGGACCGAAATAATAAATTGTGTCAAAATTTGGGGGACGGGGGTAGTATAAAACTATTTGTAGTTAATTGTAGTTTGTATGTGTGATTATTAGATGAATTTAGAATTATCGAAACACTAACAATATTTATTAACTAATTTTGATCTTATTACTATTATTTTTTGGAAAACTGAAATATGACGGAACTTGGAGAAATTATAAATTAAATAAGACTAATTAGGGTAGAAGTTATTAAATTAGGTTAAAATTAAGGTACAAATAATTTAAAAGAGGATATGCCCATAATATAAATCTATCTAGGTCTGAGTTCATGGCGTGTGATCAATTGTTAACTTTCTCAAATTGCTAACTTGCTAAATCATCAACGTAGTGTATTAAAAATGTCAACACATAATTTTGTTGAACTTCAATATAATGAGTTGATATTATGTGTTGACATTTTTATGTCACTGACTCACTGTGTTGACATTTTTAATACACTGCATTGATGAGTTAGCAGAGTTAGCAACTTAAATAGTTAGCAATATAACGCAACCCCTGAGTTCATTGTATATATTTTTATATCATTTAAATGTGATTTACTTATTATTTGTGATTTACATAATACTGGAATGCACATAAATGTAAGTTTATTGTATACTAAAAAAAACTTATTTATCGATAAAAAAATAACTTATTTGATAATTAGATCATGAATCATAAGATGGTGTCTCATAAACTATCATAAATCAAGTGTGCAATGTCCGAGACCAGAGTGAAGATCGATTCCACGTTTGTTCCGGTCCCTAGGCGCGCGTTTTGGCACCTTGTGTTTATGTGGTGTCAAGTGGTCTAAGTTTGATTGTTGTCTTCTTTTTCTGTTATTGTTGTTGCTGCTAGCTTGTGTTTGTCTTAATCAAATTAAGTTGTTATCGTTGTTTACTCTTTGTTGTTTAGTTGGTATTTTGCTATTGTTTTATGCTTAGATTTTTTGAGGTGTGACTTTTGACTACTTGTCACGAACCTTTGCTTGCTGTATGACTGGTCTAGTATTTTTCTTTCGATAAAATTATGACACATGTATACAAATTTATTAAGTGCTCACCCAAAATAAAGATTATGGTTTTCCATGAATTCAAATAGAGCGTACATTCTTTATATGATTTGGGTGACAAAAATTATCCATCATAGTTAGTCCTTCCTTTGTATCGACCAATAATCCCATAATTATACTCATTAACATAGCACCGACTATACAAACTTGTGTGTTTGACTGTAATAGGTCAAATATTTGAAAACATAATTATGTGTTTTGTTTGACAAATTTATCTTAAGCTACTTGAACATTTAAAATAATTATGGTTATTACTTATAAGTTACATTCATTTGCCACTAGCATTATTCAAGCCCACTAAGCATTAAAGATTGCATCATGGAAATTGTTATGCTTTTATTTTTTATGGAAATTGCTGGGCTTTACTAAATCTTACTAAAGCGTGTCCCTCTATGGGCTAATTAATATCATACAATCTCTCTCCATATATTGGGCATAATCAGCCCAACTCTCTCTTTATATAGATTGAGTGTAACTTATGCTGATTATAGTTAAATGTGACATGAAAATGATTTATTTTGACTTTATAACCTTCATCTTTTATCAACTCAAACCCAAGGAGAAAAGTAAATTATCTATTTTGTTCCACTATTTTACACTAAAATGTCTCAATCTTAGGATAATTGCAAAACCATATCTAATGTTTTAATTTTGGCTTGAAATTTTTTGTCCAAAAAAAATCTGGACCAAATTGCGTCAGGAGCTTGAGCTTGAAGGATACATTGAAATACTCCAGAGAGAATTTGGTCCGAAAATTGTTTGGTGGGACATTTTAAAGCCAAAATTAAAATGTTGGATAATTTTAAAAATTACTATGCGATTGAGATATTTTCATTACATAATCAAAACACTAGAACAATGAAACAATCAAATATTGAATCAAAGAAAAATATCATCAAACCATTCTTCTTTAGAATTTGACGCTATATAAAAATAAGTAAGATCCTATATTATAACTATCGCATTACAATCCACAAATTTACTACACTTCTCTTTCTAAGTAACATTAATTTTCCCTAAACATTATTTTTGCAATTATATTGGGTTGCTGGCCCATACAATTTCAATAATTTATAAATTCAATTTCACTATGATTTATGTCAAAGTACCCTATCTATTTCCGAGACATTACTTTGCGATTTATTTTCAAAGATTTATTTATGATTATAGTATTAGATTTACCATTTTACACTGCTCGTTTGCCTCGTGTTGTCTTGCTGGATCTCTCCCTCTCCTCTTTGTCAAGACTTGACTTATTCAACTGGATTACTGAGACAGTATCCAAATCGTGTGTCACGAAATATTCAATTGTTATGCTAAAATTTATGCTAGTACTATATTCTAAACTTGAGATGATAATTACCTTATGATTTGTTTGCACAATAAAATATTAAAAGATAGATACCGAGACACTTTGAGTTGTTTCTTTTCTGACAGTTCAGCTCTTTAATTATTATTATATTCAATTAAAATAATTTTGTACTAATTGGATATTAGAATATTAAACATTATCTTTTTCGAGGAAATGGCTTATTCAACATTTGCCACTTGGGTCATATGTTTGGTTTCGTTAAAATCAACCCTTATTTACTCACGAATCAGGATAATCCATTAAGCTTGGCCCAATATATAGTTCCATAAAAGTTTACCATAAATTTCCACCGTCTCTTAATATATATACTCTTAAAAGAACACATTTTTTTTTTTATATAATTACCAAAAGTATCCATCGGCGGGCCCAGTGACTATTCTCCACGCTAATTTGTAGGCACTTCAATAGATGGGACAGCTGGCCCAAGGATATAAACCTGCTCCGTATCCAAAGACAGGAATCGATTCCCTGGCCATTTGATTAATTAATAAGATAAAAGAAATGAAGAAAAAAAAGTACTCATAGTTGAAGTAAAATAGTGAAGAGTAGAGTTCACATTGTTAATAGTTAGCTAAAATAATTTTTTAAGTTAGCAGGAATAATTTTAAGGGATTCTTTAGTAATCAAACCAAACTACATTAAGATAATGCAAGTCGAATTTGATTTGCTTTGCTTTGAACCTTTTGATGAATTAGCTATATATGCACATAACGATGTTTAACAAATTTTGATTCTGTAATTTTATTGACAAGTTTGTCAATATTAAGTGACCACTTATGTTGTTAACGTACGAGAAAACAAATTGGACATGATAAATGAGACATTCATTTGGTAGATACCATACTCGAAATGTTTGGTCATAAATGAAAAAGAAATTTGTGTGTGGACAGATGGACTCAAATATACAGCGCGACTTTTAACTCGATGCCCACGAATTTATTCAAATTCTCCCCTTTCCCATTTCAATAATTTGAGTCACGATCGATGATTCATTTATTAATAATTTTATAAAATATTTAATTTACTTAAAAAATATAATTTATATAAATATTATACTACCTTTTTATTAAAATCAAACCATCATTTCACTTATAATAATACTAATAAACTGTATAATAATGTGGCCTTATATAGTGATGTCCTAGGTTTTCCGAATCCTGGAAAACTGGAACCTAAGAATATTCATCGTTTCGATTTAGAACCAAAGGTTCTTATCACTTTTTATCGGGGTTTTTATGTTTGTACATACATGATTTTTTTCCAGTATTCCATAATTTGTTCTCAACTTTTAAAGATGTTGAGCCACTATAGTAACCGCACCGCACTGTTAAAAAAATTAGAACTAGGATCAGACTGAAAGGAAAAAAAAATACTTCATCCGTTTCATAAAAATAGAAACTTTTGGGACGACATGTATTTTAGTGTTTAATTGGTAAAATATGAGACAAAGAATAAAAAATACTCCCTCCATTCCTCAAATATTGTCCCTCTTTTATCCAAGCACGAGTTTTAAGAATTATAATAAAAAATAAGTTGAAAAAGTTAGTGGAATGTGAATTATACTTTTATATATTAGTTTTATAATAAAATGTGAGTAGGAATGAATTAGTGGAATATGTGGTTCAATACTAAAAATGGTCAAAATTAAAATGGAACAAATTTTATGGGACGTATAAAAATAAAAAAGTAGACAAACTTTCAAGGATGAAAATAATTAACAAATGCAATAAAACTGTGTAATTTTAATGATATACTGTACTTTTTTTAGGCTTAAATCATGGATCTAAATATTGCATCACAGCCGCATAACTTTAATCTCGAATTTCTCCATTTCACGCAATTCTCCGATGACGTCACTCCAACACGTCACGTGTGATGATGTAATTTATTATTAATCGGAGACTTTAGCTTCACCATCGTCACAATGTTTTTGCCTTTTATGTGTTTCCACTTTCTTTAATTTCATCAACGGTTTTGCTTTCCACTAGAGGTTCTAAGAAATATGCATTTGTGCATCACAAAAAAAAAGCTAGTGTATAAACATGTTTTATTAGTGTAAATTTACTTTTGATAGATTATACTTAAGTGACTCGGTCCTTAACCACAAAAAATAGTTTCAATTGTAGACAATATGAATTTTAGTGAAAAATTAGTAAGGTAAGAAAGATGAGAAGAAAAAGTGAGTAAATCAAGAGAGATAGCTTCCTCGACTGAGTTATGGTTCACCACTGATTGTTGAAGGATTTTATTGAGTGCTTAGTAACGGATCTGAGAAATCAAACTCATGAAATCAATTAAAGTGAAGAAAATTGATGGTAATTGGCATCGGAAGGTAAGGACAGTCTGATAGTAGTTGGCATTTGGCAATGAGTAACGGACAAAGAATGAAAGTGAACTCTAACTCTGAAAGATGGATTGAGATACAGCACTATGGAATTGACGATAGCTCCAAAGGTTAAATTTATTGGATCGTCATAAATCACCGAGAAATTCGGTCAATCCCTCACTCGGATGTGGCATTGCCTGTGCTGTTGTGCATGTATATTATTGGAGGATAAATTGAGGCATGTGGAGCCGAAGTCGCTCTCTCGATTTGAATGTTGACTTAATTGCTAAAGTGGAAGAATGAGTGTGAGCGAATGAGGAATGTTGATTTTTGAACATCAACCAAATAGTTTCGAACACGCATAACACATTCATTTCTTAACACATAGGAGTATATATATTTTTTATTAATATGTTATCACTATTTGTGAGTGTGCATGCATTGTGGGTATCGAATTTTACAAAAAAAAAAATGAAAATGAAAATTCTGTTAAGAGTCTCAAGTGATCTCGTGGTGTTGAATTCATTCACTCCACTAATTAAGTTGTCTTTTATCGTGTTGTTAATCTAAAGAATAATCAAGTCTGAATTATGATTATTTTCCTACAAAAGTTGAACGTGGAATGAGAGAGACATCCGGCATCTCTTGGGTGGTAGTTTGCAAGCTAATAAGCTTATTGTATTAATAGAGAGAAATTGGTTCAAAAAATATTTTCTGCAATAACGCCGTACAAAATACCAACTATTTTTCTGTTTATCAATTATGAAGTAGTAAGTATTCTTATTAGTTATCTGCATAATTTAAGATACCTTCGAGCGTCGATATCCATATTCTTTAGCAAGAGCATGGAAGTGGGTCTGGATCCATTTTTACTATCTGCTCTTTCCAAGAGCACAATGTCCACATCTATGCTTTTCCGTATGAGCATGCTCAAGGGTCCCGCCATTTTATTATTCAATTTAAATACTTCAATTACTAAAAACATTTCCACAATATTAAAGTGCATTAAAAAAATACTTGAAATAGTATTACAAATTACTAAAAATTTAAAAATTACATAATTAAAATCCTAGAAATTGAGGATGAGAGAGTTGTTTGGTGTAGTGTGATTTTTTGTGTTGAAATGGAGGTATTTACCGATGAAAGTGTGAAATTTTGGATAAAAATAATGAAAAAATAAATTAAAAGTGTGGAAGAAATGGATATATTTTATTGGGAAGTGGGAAAATATTTTATTTATTAAATTTTAATAATTCATATTTTTTTAATTAAAAATCAAATAAATAAATGATAAACCAACGGCCAATCAAAGTATGCGACATTGCTGCTTGTGCTCTTGCCATTGGCACGGTGGTGCTCTTAGCTAAGAGCAGAGCCGTGCCGTTGGCAAGAGCACAACGGTGAGCAGGGTACCCGCCGTGCCGACGTCACGGCGCCAGCTCTTAGCTAAGAGCACCGGTGTGTATGCTCTTACTAGCTTCTTAAATTTGCAGTCTACAAGATAAATACGCATTCGTTTTTTGTTATTTAGTACGATGGTAGTACTACATTCTGTCAAAAATAGAAATGACTCAATTATCTTGAAACTTTCCGAAATAAAATAATGACTCAATTAACAAAGAATGGAGGAAGTACCACTTTTTGGAGAAAGATATTAATGCTCAAGGCGGCAAACAACGAGCAAATGTTCGTGAGAAGCGGTTTAGAGTCACGTCGCACAGACAAACAAAATACTACTCCTACAAAATAAAACACTATCACACACCAACAAAACACAAAATAACACCAAATGCCTAATATTAATATATCTAAAAGCAAACAAAACCAATAACAATTGACAAAAACACAAACACCGCAAAAACAAAAGCATTGACCAGAAAAGCTTGTTTATGGATAACAAATCCCTAGTATTCTCTCATAGCGCACTTGATTAATCGACGGTTCTATTCTTATTGGGAGATTTTGGACATCGGCTTCTAATCCACAACCTATGTTGTCTTTTCATTTTGACTCAAATCTTTGGAACGTCATTTTAGTTACGGTTCAACAATAATGTGTCTTAAAACATATTGACCTAGTCAATTATTTTGTTTTCCCCATAATAAATTCTCTTTCTCAATAAAATCAAAGAAAACAAATAGTACTAAGAAAAAGCAGGTTTAAGGACAAACTATTTTCAACTTTGTCTTCCCCCGAACATAAATAAAATATTTTCAATTAATATATTATTAATTGTTGATGAAGATATGAGACCATATCAAGGAAACCACATCGAAATCCTAAATAAACTTGTACAGTATAAATCAAATGTAAACAAATTAAATACACTTTCCAGTTTAAAGTAATTGAGGTAACTCATAGTCTTTTTAAAAGACGACAGTATAACTAATTAATCAATTAATTAAAGCGACTTCTCTTATAAAAGCTTTTAAAGTGGACTGCTTTATTAAACTTCCCAGTTTAAGAAATGTTATGAACTGGAGTATTTACATTTTCGTTAATGCTGATGTAAATACACTATCTTTATTGTAGTAGTACTGAAATATTCATGTTTATTTTCGAGTTAACATTAAACTTTTATAAATACTTATAGTACAAATAAATTTTTAATATTGAGCTATTGTGAATATGTGAATTTGTAGAATATTTTTGATTTACTATTATTTTTATTTTCTGTTTTTAACAGCTTATTATGCGGCCGTATACCACTGTTCAAACATCCATACACAAACCGATAAGCTCATTTTTGTCCATTCTACATTGCGCTTAACCTATGAAGTTCAATTTTAAAAAGCTAGATTGGACTCACTGAACACATAAATATCTACGAGTTTAAAGTATGATTACACTTCGAATATGAAGCACACATCCAAAACTAAAACTCTCAAATTCAAACCATTATCAAAGTCGTAGTGTTTCAGATAAAAAATAACATGCCGGACTTGATAACTTGAAGACCAATACCAAACCAGAAAAAGTGGCAAGAGAACAAGAAACACTTCCATATAGAATTTGCCTTTTATATCTAGATCGATTATATGTTTCAATACATAAACACCATAACTAAATTTCTCATAAATATAAAAACTCGTTTTGTAAATATTGAAAAAATAAAATAAAATTGTAAAGTGTATATAAATCGGAAAGCACATTTATTTGTAGAAATGGTGACACAACGCGGCTTCTTGATGGATCTTTAAAATTTGTACCTTTTGTCATTTCAAGGAGGCCCACTGGGCCGCTCCTTTTATAATGGGTCATATTTTCATATTCTCTCTCTCTAACTTAACCACCATTTCTCTGTCTTATTATTCCCCCCACCTTCTATAAATACTCAGATTCCCAAACCCCAACCCAAGCTAATTCCACTCATCATTTTACACTGCTCTCTCTCTCTAGGTCATAAACGCACACAAAATTCACCACATCATGGACAACATGAATGACGACGACATCAAGAGCTTCTGGCCGAACAATGAAGAGCTAGGCAGGTATGTTGATTGTTGATGTTGTTGCTCTCTGCGAAAATTCATGATACTTATATGAATATACGCATATGTATATGTGAGTGAGTGTGTTGCTTGAAATCGTCTCAGAAATTAAATCGGAACCTGAAACTGTCACGATCTTCGATTTCCTCAATTTCGCGAGAGAATTGAAGTTGAATCGATAAAATTAAGTAGGATCGAGCATCGACAATTACAGCATTTGTTATTTTCTGGTGATCGGAATCAAACTAGTATGATTTCGTGATTTTTTTCAACTTTTTTTTTTATGAATTACTGAATTTCCATGCACAATTGAGTGCAGTTACTTCGCAGATATGTCTGTTTGCGGTTACTACGACTCGAGCTCGCCGGAGGGAGGGGTGGACCTGTCTGCGGCCTCCAAAAACATCGTCTCCGAGAGGAATCGGCGGAAGAAGCTCAACGAGAGGCTCTACGCTCTGAGAGCAGTGGTCCCCAACATCAGCAAGGTAGAACACGCATTTCGCGTGGTGTGACGTGGATTAATTAATTAATTTAATTTAATTTCTCGAATTAATTGATCATTTTATGTGTAGATGGATAAGGCGTCGATCATCAAGGACGCGATCGAGTACATCGAGTCGCTGAACAACGAGGAGAGGCGGATCCAAGCGGAGATCCTGGAGCTGGAATCGGGCGGGGCTCCGGCTTTCTACTTGGATCATCAAGCTGAATCCACTGCGTATTCAGCTTCGCAGCCGATTAAGAGGAGTAGAACGATGGAGAATTACTACGATTCGTGTGTGTCGTCGACTTCTGCGCCGTCGTCGACCTCCTATCAATTGCCGCCGTCGTCGTCTCCGATTGATCTCCTCGAGGTCTGTCTCCAGATCTCTGTCCCTCTCTCTCGATCTAGAATAGCATTGTTACTTAAAATGATGGATTTGTGATGCAGTTGAGGGTTTCAAACATGGGGGAGAAGACGATAGTGGTGAGCTTGACCTGCAGTAAAGGACCGGACACAATGGTGAAGCTGTGTGACATCTTTGAATCGTTGAATCTCAGAATCATCACCGCTAATATCACTGCTTTCTCAGGGAGGCTTCTCAAGACTGTTTTCGTCGAGGTATCTCTCTCTTCTCTCTCTCTCACTCTCATATTGTTGATAAATAACAACATGGTTGGTCAGGTGGAGTTTGTTGTATATACAATTAGGAACTGATGAAATATCAACATTTTAATGATCTTCACAAATTAATTGTAGATTTTTGAAGATATGAAAGCTCAATTTTGTTTTGTTTATACATTCATGGCCGCCAAAAACGTTTTCAATAATTGTACATACATATTCATTCATTTCACTCACTAACAAGATTTTGAAAAGGACTTGACTTAAAGAAGGAAATTGCATAATAGGAAAAAGATGTATGTTGCTAAAAATATATGGCTACTATGGATAGGTAGGGATGCTCGGTCCGGTTCCAGGAGAATCTTACCATAATCGGCTTGATAAGTAAATTTAGAATTGACAATTGATGATTTTGGTCACTACTTTTTTTTTTACGATTTTAACCTTTTTTCTTGGAGTTTCAGTGATATTTTTTAATTCCCTCGTTTAAAAGAGAATGGATTAAAATCAATGATTTATCACTGGTTACGGTTCCAAAATATTTGGAACAAACCGGTAAAACTGATATACCGGTTAAGGCTCCAAATCGAACCGAGTGGGCTCCTTTAGGGTCAGGGGTCGATTAGTCATTTTGTGTTTCAACATTCAAAACTGAATAAGACATCATTTGTTTGTAATTTATGTAGACGAATGGAAGTTCGAAGAGTGAAATTGGTAGATGTTGACATGGTCCTGACTTCCCAATCCAATTTTCATCTTACTGTTTCTTTTTCTTTTTTATGCTCATATAATTTTTTTTATCAAATTATCCTATCCTCCTAAATATTTTTATCTGTGCCCTAATTTTAAATTTCAGTTTTTATTTACTTAATATAAAAATAAAATTTACTTAAAACGATTGAAAACAGCTTAAGACGATTTGAATTTTGATCATTGATCTACACTTATGCTAAACATGTGGCGATTATCTCATTTCAACTTGCAGATATTAACATATATGAATATTTTATTGGATCCAATAACGTTTGTGGCCAGTGGGGCCCATATATTGGTTCTCTTCCCTTTTTAAAGTTACACTTTCTCTTTAAAAAAATCAATGGACCAAATATGTTTGTGCTTTCTCATTCAAAAAAGAGAGCTAATGAGTAGAATACAAACATTATTTAATTTGGGAATCCGTATTTCTTGCTATCATTATCAGATTTCATTATATATGAGACACCATATTACTATAACTAAGCTACGGATATGATTTTAAATTAATAATTTCTTGATAAGATATTTAGTAGATACTTGAGGTCACTCTTCACCATCCATGAAACATATACTATTATCTTTTTTATAGCAATTTGCATAAACTATTGTATGAGTAGAAGATATATCCATCAAAGTACAGATTCGTATACTGGTCCACTCAGATTTGTGTTCATCATTTCCAAATTATTAACCACTACTATGTTGGAACAATTTTAAAATACTCCATTTTTAAAAATATTTTCTTGAATATTTTTTGTATTTTCAGGGTGATGATGAGGACAAAGATGTTCTGAATTTCAAGATAAGAGCTGCTATAGCAGCTCTGAATGATCCATACAGTCCAGTTAGCATATGATTAAACAATCACTTGTCTTCAATTAAAAAAAAGGGTCTATTTATTTATTTCTCTTTAAGCAATATATTTACATGTAAAATTTATATGTTTGTATTTGAGTGTGGTTGCACTTCAATCCACATCATTACTATTATCTTAATTTCGGGTTTTAGTTTTGTCTTTCAATGTACTATGTAAATAAGCAAGTTGGTTGATTTTAAAATTCTAATTGACTTGTTCCAGATGATATATATACACCTGGCATCCTGGTCCATTAAATTTAATATCATATCATCATCGTATCTCTTTGCAGCTTGTTTCTATGCACACGATTGCCATTATTGCCTACTAACTAGGACTTTGGAGTATTATTTCTAATTTACCATAATTAAATATAGCCAATTAGCCACCATTTAAATAGTTTGATAACTACGTGACCATTTTAAACGTGTTTTTCCCTTAGCTACATATACGTCAACGTTGAAACTTGAAACTAACAATTCTAAGAAGAAGGGTGTTCGCACGTTGGGTAAATTGTCTGGTGAATTCGTCACCTTTTATGTATAAGCTTACAATTTTTGAGATAGACGTGATAATTTGACATAAATTCATACAAATTTAAGGATTTGGGTTCCTTATCGTCTTATCGAGTTGATTAGTTAAGAGTCGATAATTGCAGATTGAATGCAGATAATCCATTAAGAAATAATATTATTATTTAAAAAAATTATGTTCTACTAGTACTTTAATTCCTTGTAAACCGGGTTTAAATCGTGTTGATTTTTAAAGTGTAATATTAGGTTTCGTTCATTACCATGTCGTATCAACTTATATTATATCGTGTCGTTAACGGGTGCAGGTCGTGTTCGGGTTTGAAGGTAGCAGGTCGGGTTTGTGTTCAGGTTAACAGTTTCCTTAACAAGTCAAGTTCAAATTAGACCTTATTGGGTTGGGTCGTTATCATGTTGACCCGATAACGACCCAACCCACACAATTTGCCACCCCTAATAATAAGGTCGCATGGTAGGGTCGAACATAGTGAAAAAAATATTGGAGCTGATAGGGTTGAACATAGTGAAAAAAATCGTTGTTAACATTGAAAGACAAAGATGGTACGATAGATGTCGTTGTTGGTAATAAATGAAAGACGAAGAATAGAAATGAACCCAACCTCAAATTAAGCTATAGCTACTACACTGTGAGATGGACAAACCCTCTAAATATTGAATTTAATGAAAGTTTCCAACCCTTGTAATCCATCAGTATTATATCAGTTGACCCTCATAATCTATATAAATTTGTCATTACATGATTGTCCCGTTGTCCGTACGTGTACAATACTACATAATTAATTGATTACATTTGACGTATCTTGCTAAGAAAATTTTAAGATTATATATACATAACGTTTATCCACATAATTAATAAAGCTTTCAAATTAACAAGTGCGCTCAGTGACTGAGTCAGACGTCTCATTGCTTAAACACCAAATATTCATAGTTTTTCAACAAAGTTTCTTTTCAAATCAAACCAAAGGTTAAACTCTATTTTATTCAAAAATAGAAAACGAATTATCCACGTAACCATGCTTGATCTTAACTATCTACACTTATAACGCATAACGAAAACGAAAATTTAGCACATACAAATCCATAAACAAACTTTGGCCATTTCGAGAAGATGTTTTATAGTGAGAAAAGCTCAAACACTAGTGGTCTAATTCCATGGAGCCCATAACTGTACAATAGCCCATGCAGTAGAGACTAGAGTACTTATTTACAAAGTCTGTTACAATCACAAATATTCGTCAATTTAATTAAATTCCTAGTAGGTGTGAAGATTTTATCAAAATGAAAGCCCAACCAAAACTTTATAAGTCTTACCGTAAAAATTCAAAATTTTAACTTTTCCTAGTATATATAAAAATATCCAATAAAGGAAGTGGTTTAAGAGAATACTTTTTCAAAATGAGAATTATAAATTATATTAGTTTTTTGATACATCATAGCAATTGGCATTATAAAACATGAAGCAGTAAATTACTGATATTGAGTCACAAACAAATAGTATGAAGTTAGAAACTGATATTCATGTGATTTGATATTAAGATATTTGCGAACTGATATAATTTTGTGTTTTGACTTTAACAAAAATTCTATCATTATCCAACTCTATCCAATAAATGTAATACTTGTTACTTAGACCATCTCCAACCATTTACACCAAACTCAAACTTATTTTTAAGTATGCGTCATACTAAAAAGTAGTTTTATTCCAACCATTTACACAATATTAAAAATTTACGCCATTTTTTGGTTTTTATCTCACAAAATTTTTGCAGTGACACCATATTTGGTGTCGTTTCACAAAAAACACCAAAAATGAGTTTGAGTTTGGTATATAATTAGAGAAGATTTCTACACCAAAACTCATTTATGGAGTGCGGTTGGAGATGGTCTTAGGGCATCCACTATAGGGGCGGCGCGCCGGCCGCCCCGTTCGCGGCTAAGCCGCGGCAGCCTATAGCGGTGGACGCGTCCGCCCTGGAGGCAGACAGATTTGCTAGGGCGGAAGGGCAATCGCCCCGAATGCGGCGAGGACGAGCCGCAGGAGAGAGAAGCGCGGCGGCCGCCGCGCCTATCTATTGTGCGGCGAAACCGCCGCGGCGGTCGCCGGTTTCAATTTTTTTATATTGAAAATTGTTAGATTGAAGGATTGGTGTTTTTCGTATGAAGTTTGATAGCTATCGATTGGTGGTCAAGCTCAATCTTTTGCCTCATCTGCTTGGCTGTGATGTCTAAAATTGCGATTGCTTTTGGGATTTGGTGAAGTCCGTATATTGTTGCTTTATATTTTGGAGATTTTTATTTGTTATTGTGTTTTGGTTGATTTTGAATAGATTAGGATTTTAAATAGATTAGGGGGAGGCCGCGGGAGTCGGCAGTCGGCGACGAAGAAGAGGCAGAGGATTCCGATTCCGCCACCGAGTAGATGGTGACAGTGTTTTTATTTGTTTTTATATGTTTTTTTTTATAAAATGTTCGTTGTTTAATTTTCTGGTATCCATTAATACAACAAATATTTGGTCTCATCGCACTTTTTAATTTTATTATTATCTCGTTTTCTAATTATTTTTAGTCCGATAATTTTAATTGTAATTGAATTAAAATATACAACAAATAAAATAAAGTGAAATTTGTCCATCAAAAAGTGTCCAATATTGCTGCGGACATTTTTTTTTGTGGCCATAGACAAATAAAAAGTGGCTATGGAAAAAAAAAAAATTTGTCCACCAAAATGTGTCCACCTATAGTGGATGCTCTTGTACTAGTAAAAATGTTTTTGTGTAGTCCATATTACTCCCTTAATACTATTCAAATTGTTAGGTGTAGTAACATTTGAGTAATTTTTTTTCTGTAAAAGATCTAAATATCCATAGGAAAACAAAATATCAACATTCTGCCACGTGTTAAAAAGATTTACTAGAAACTGAAAAATGAGTCCAACATAGATATCTGAGCAGCAGAGTGTGGAAGACGATCTTCACATCACTCTCTCTCTCCCCCTCAAAGTCTATGGAGAGTCGTTAATCTTCACAATCCGCATTTGCTCACATGGAGCTGCTCCGTTCTTCACTCATCCCCAATTATCGCGCTCCCAAACTCACTGCCAAGAGGTATCTCCATCTCCATCGCCGCCAAAACGAATTGAATTTCGCAATTCCCAATCATTCATCCTCCAAAAACGCCGGCGCAACTGCGAAGCGATGCGCAATCGTCAATAGAGCAAGTGAGAGAGGCGACGCGGACACCGCCGTGGTCGTTGAGAAGCCTCCGCCGAAGCCTCGCCTCTTCAAGGTCTTCCCCGGCCGTCCGACGCCGTTCGGAGCCACGCTGAGAGACGGTGGAGTCAATTTCGCTGTTTATTCGCGCAATGCCGCGTTGATTTCTCTCTGCCTGATCAGGCTTCGGGACTTGCCGGAGGTAGAATTAACTGTTTTTCGTATTGCTTGGAATATTTTTTTGCGATGCGAAGTGCAATTTATGTATTGATGTATGTGAAATTAACGAAACATACGTTGTAATGGGTGGAATTAAGTGGTGGATACTGCAATGGCTTGATTACTGAGTTGATACAGAGTGTGTTTTCTTTAATTTGAGTTCCTGTTATTCTTATCTTTGGCAGAAAAGAGTGACTGAGGAAATTGCTCTGAATCCGCTTATTAACAAAACCGGAGATGTTTGGCATGTGTTTGTGAAAGGTGATTTCGAAGATATGGCCTATGGCTACAGAGTTAAGGGGAGTTTCTCCCCGGAGGATGGTTTCTATTTCGACTCTTCTAAAATATTGGTCGACCCCTATGCAAAGGTCAGTAGAGTCTGGCTGTTTACGGTTTGTTTGTTTCTCTTGTCATGCCATTGTTGGAATAGGGAGAATTCCCGTGATTTTTTATGAGTTGAGACCTAGACATATTGTAACTTTTCCATCTTTGGCTACAACGTAGGCTGTTGTGAGCAGAGGGGAATATGGTGCCTTAGGACTTGATGACGATTGTTGGCCTCAGATGGCAAGTCCGGTTCCTTCTATTAAAGACGAGGTATTCGTGAATCATGAATGTAATGATAGCCTACACTTATCTTTGTGAATATTCCTATATATGTCGAGTGTGCTGTCATGCTACTATTGGCAGTTTCACTGCTTCCAATGTGATCCTAGTTCATAAGGTTCAACTTCATATATGTCGCCTGAATCATAGCACAAGCTCATTTTTGTGGCTGATATTGAAAAAAAAGAGGATTATATGAGAACTTCTTGGCGTAATTAGGTATTGTCTTATAAATTCTCCAAGCTGTTTGGAAGGAAAATGTTTTGACAGTTGGTTTTACTTTGAGAATAACTAATGAGGAGCATAGCCCTAGCATATGTCTTTGGTTTGCATTAATACTTAAAAGGAATGACTCCTTTTTGTTTTTACTTACGAATTACAATGTTCTTTTATTGCTTCTTTTGATTCGTTATTGGAAATTTTCAGCAGTACATGTGGATTCTAAGATTTTTTAGTTCGCAGGAGGTTCTTCAATTCTTGGACATTTATTAAGTGATATTTTTACCCATCTTGATCATGCAGTTTGACTGGGAAGGAGATTTGCCTCTAAAGCACCCACAAAAAGATCTAATTATTTATGAAATGCATGTTCGTGGATTTACAAGGCATGAGTCAAGTGATGCCAAATTTCCAGGGACTTACCGTGGCTTGGTGGAGAAACTTGAACACTTGAAGGTATGACTCCAATTTTAAGCCTAATTTTCTTCAAAAAAGCTTATTTTTCCCCCTTCATAGTTTGTGTGGCCACTTCTACTGCATAGATAAGCAAGATGTACTTAAGCCTACACACACTTTACCAAAACTGCTTCTTACTGTATACTAGTAGTCTTGTTTATGCAGTCATAACATGGTAACATGGACTACTGATAATTTGATATGCAGACTTTATGTTTGAGAGGTACTGTTAGTTTACTATATGACATTGCTATATTCTTTTGCAGAAAATTGGTGTCAACTGCATTGAATTGATGCCATGTCATGAATTCAATGAATTGGAGTATTATAGCTATAACTCTGTCTTGGGTGACTACAAGTAACTTCTGACTTCCTATCTCTGACTTTAAATGTCATCAGAAATCTTTGGGTAGTGAAAACCTATATCTTGTAGTTTGAGAAGAGTACTGCGATGCTTTCAGGAGAATTGTAAAAATCCAATCCTTTAATGTTGATTGCATTCCCTCTATCTGAGATGAAAACTCAGACACTTTTCTTAATATAAACTTATGAGGGTGTTTGCTGCTACAAGTATTGTAGCCTTTTCTGATACTGACTACTAAAAGTCACCTCATCTAAAATGTCAATTTATATGCCTTTAAAGATAGTTTAACTTTCTAAAATTGATGATCTTATGAACGTGACACTATATGATGGAATTATTCCAGAGAAATAAAGATCCTAATCTCCACAACATTGTTTCATGTCCAGGATGAACTTTTGGGGGTATTCAACGATCAATTACTTTTCACCAATGGCTAGATATTCTTCAGCCGGTATTGGTAATTATGGCCTTGGTGCAGTAAATGAATTTAAGTACCTTGTTAGAGAGGCACACAAACAAGGGATTGAGGTAAGAAAATCTGAATAATGAGTGAAGTATATTTTGTGGTGAGACTTTTGTTTGAATCCTCCAAATTCTTTCAATATAACAGGTAATTATGGATGTAGTCTTCAACCACACTGCTGAAGGGAATGAAAATGGCCTCACATTGTCATTCAAGGGAATTGAAAGTAGTGTCTTCTATATGCTTGCACCCAAGGTAAATCTATACTCATTATTTAAGTCCTGTGTCATTCTTGTTATTATTGTTATTTTCACGAAAGAGTATGCATTTTTTATGGAGGTACTTAATTTGTTTGCTGCTTATTTCATATGAACTTTGTATTTCATGTATGGTTGTGAAAACACACACCGTGTTCCTACTATAAAGTGTGGAGTGGTGTATTGGCCATTATTTTTTTTGTATTTTTTTTTTTCAAATCTTCCCATGATCCCATCATGCTTGTGATTGTGTATTTTGGTGCAAGGCTGTAGTGAATATCTATTGACTATCTGATGTATAAACCTGTTCAATAGCATTGTGTAGGTAGTTACAGATAAAGTTGTTGTATCTTTTTGTCTGGGCTCAACAGGTCTAGTTTCAATATCTTCCAAGTTGCATCAGACCAGTTTGAACAACTTAGAAATAGCAGGGTGGTTAGAATGCTGAAATTTGTACCCTGAAGCGATCATTCTGTAATGTTTGTTTAAACAGGGTGAATTCTATAATTATTCTGGTTGTGGGAACACCTTCAACTGCAACCATCCCGTTGTACGACAATTTATTCTGGATTCCTTGAGGTATATGCTCTCTCTCTCACACACCCTCCGCCTGAGAAGCTACATTATACATAAATAATGGTTCATCCATTTCATAAATGAATAAAATGATCCATACATAATCTGCTTACTTTGGCTGCATGTGGGGAAAGAAAAATGAAATTAAGTTCTAAAACATTTTGGATAAACTAGTACCAAATGCTATGATTTTTTCAAATAATTATTAAATTCTTTAAAAAATGTTTTTCTTCTTGGTTTTTGCAAGCTTCAATCATCAGGTTTTGTGTCGACTGCTGTTTACGAAAGAACGTGGTCTCAAATCAGTTCATTCTATATTATTCATATTTTATTTTTGATGTGGTATGAATATTTCCACGCGATTTGTCTTTGTCGAAGACAAAATTGATACTATGTGAAATAAATTTTCTTTGTTATACCTGAAGCTTTTGGAATAATTGATAACATATTAATTACTATGTATCAGTTCAAAAGATCGATCTGCTCCCTTCTCGTTTATATAAGGATCATTAAAGTTTATGTAGTTTTTGAAGTAATAATTTTTTATCCTGTGTACCAAACAAAACATTTTATGTTTCATGGGCTGATCATTTTCAGATAGATTATCACTATTATATTCTGGTCATGCTTGACACATCATTTCAACTCATTAACATTTTTTATATGTATTTATCTGGCTTAGTCCTGATTCTTAACAGATACTGGGTGACAGAAATGCATGTCGATGGCTTTCGGTTCGATCTTGCTTCCATCTTGACACGGAGTAGCAGGTATGTTGTTACATCATCTTCCAGGCTTGAAATCTATTTATAGGTAATGGTCAGTCTCCATTACCCTTGATGTTGGTCTTTGCAGCCTCTGGGATGCTGTAAATGTATATGGCAGTGCAGTTGAAGGTGAGACAATGACTACCGGAACTCCTCTATCTTGCCCCCCATTAGTTGACATGATCAGCAATGACCCTATACTACGTGGAGTGAAGGTAGCTAGTCTGTTCTGCACTTATTTTTTTGTTCAAAAATATTTGGAGATCTGTTCTCCTTGTCCTCATTGTGAATGGTGAATAAATGAATTCGATTATTAGCATATATCACCTGGAAGGCTGGAAGTGGAACCTATTTGCATGAGACTATTTTGCTCCTCTTCTCCCAAAAGGATACTAGGATGACAATCAAATGCTCGCTAAAAAGGAAGATTCAGCCTCCATCTAGAATTTTCTGCCCACCCTCCATGAAAAACACCCCCAACAGCAATGCACCTTTAGTTCGCATTTTAGTATTGGATCTTAAAAGTATGCTTCTTGTTGTTAGCACGGCTCACTTATCAGAAGTTTTCCCTATAAGTTCTTGTAAGATAGCTGACTAAGATTTGTTCTCTTCTGATCAGCTTATAGCAGAAGCATGGGACTGTGGAGGCCTTTATCAAGTAGGCAACTTTCCCCATTGGGGTATTTGGTCAGAATGGAATGGCAAGGTAAGTAGAGCTACTATATAACATGAAGTTGTTGGTTTATGGGTACTGTAACAACCAGCTCTTACTAAGCCCACAGTTCAGGAACCGCCAGTGGTGGTTTCCAATAGGTAAAACTGGAACCAGACCGTGAGAGGGCAAACCTAGTATATTATGTTACTTGTTCTATAATTTATTTTCGGTTTCGGTTCCAAAAGTAAAGGGCCTGGGCTCTTGTACTTGTACTCAATTTTAATCTTCCAAAAGAATGAATACTAGTTGGCAGCACAACATAATTAACCATGTACTACTCACCCAGTTTCATTTTCACACAGTTGTCCTATAAAAAGTCTAGCTCATACTCTCCCATCTTTATAAAAAATTTCCCTACTGTTGGCAGCACAGCATAATTGTCTGTGTTGCCAAATAATTTAAATCCTAAAATCCTTAGTAGACTGCCAGTGTCTTTCTTTTAAAAATGTGACCTTTTTAATGTGCTTCGGTCCCTTAGTTAGCCCTCTCTGGTTAACACCATTCCCCAACTTAATATATAATTATATATTTGAAGAGTACCTTTTTTTCCAGTACCGTGATGTCGTAAGGCAATTTATCAAGGGCACGGATGGCTTTTCCGGGGCAATGGCTGAATGTCTCTGTGGAAGTCCTAACTTATACCAGGTAACTTTTTTCACATGGATTCCTTGTAGAATACATTAAGAGTTCTACATTACTATATATATCTCTATACAGATTTTCAAAGTACATTGTACACTTTTCATTCCTTCCTATTTATCTGAATCAGAAAGGTGGAAGAAAACCTTGGAGCAGTATAAACTTTGTTTGCGCGCATGATGGTTTTACTTTGGCTGATTTAGTGACTTATAATGACAAGCACAATTCATCTAATGGTGAAGACAACAAAGATGGGGAAAATCACAATAATAGCTGGAATTGTGGCCAGGTATGTATTTGAGTTCTTAAAAATTGTAGTTTCAATACTTTTTTATCTGTGGTGAAGTGCTAAAGGGCTTGTGGTCAGATAGTTTCGTGTATCTTATAACTGAGCCCAATACCTAAAATTACACCTCTGTGTAGTATTATGATACAATAGATTTGGACAATATATATTTGAATTGTGTTTCCCAAGCTTTTTAAACCTATGAATACCATCTTGTTATGATTATGAAAATTGATTTTCCCTTCAACTAGATTAGTTTCTTTCTTAGTTTTGATTGTTGAGGCTAGCCAGTCATCTAGAACCATTAAGGTAGTTCTTGTCTTTTGAAGTAAGAATATTTTCCAATCTAATCACTTCTTTGTAGTAGACAGTGGAAAAACTTCTAGTCCTGATAGTTTCTTATGTTAATTCTCCAGGAGGGAGAATTTGTGAGAATTTCCGTGAAGAAACTGCGAAGCCGCCAAATGAGAAATTTCTTTCTGTGTCTCATGGTTTCCCAGGTAGGAAAACTCTGTTTCACTCACTGTGGAATGTGGAAACTAGCAATATTATTGAGTTCATATATCTCTAAAAAAGTCATGCTACTTGTAATGACTTCTGCAAATGTGCAGAGATTACACGAGCACGAGCCTCATATTTGTCTACTTCTTGTGTTGATAATACATCAACTTAATACTTCTTCTCCAGCATTCTAGTTTCTACCCAAACATAAATTGAAGTGATAATATGCATTTATTTTCTTGTATTCTTGTTCTTCCACAAAACTGTCAAATAATATCATGTCTCCTTCTCCTTCTGTTTGAAATTTGACCAGGGTGTCCCAATGATCTATATGGGAGATGAATATGGCCACACAAAAGGAGGAAACAACAACACATATTGCCACGACAATTTCGTAATCCGCTACTCATGCTCTCAGCATTACATTGGTTACTCGCTATCCCTTCCTGTTAGAGCAAAATTCCACTTTTTCTGCAGATAAACTATTTCCGGTGGGATAAGATGGAGGAGGCCTCATCAGATTTCTTCAGATTCTGCTCCCTCGCAGTCAATTTCCGCCGGTATCTCCCTGAAACTTATCGCCTTTCCTGTGCTTTTGCTTCAATGAAGCTCATCAAACGATATTTATTCCTATCCAGTGAATGTGAGTCGCTCGGCTTAAACGAATTCCCAACAGCAGAGCGCCTCCAGTGGCATGGCCATGCTCCCGGGGTTCCAGATTGGTCCGACACAAGCAGATTTGTGGCGTTCACACTGGTAACTTCACTTCCTCGGTCTGATACAAAATTGAAATCTTGAAATTCTTGTCTGAAATGGGTTTGATATGGGAATTGCAGATTGACTCAGTGAAGAGGGAACTGTACGTAGCCTTCAACGCAAGCCATGTAGCTGTGGTCATTGCGTTGCCAGAACGGCCCGGATACAAATGGGAGCCGTTGGTGGATACAGGCAAGCCAGCTCCTTACGACTTCCTCGCCAGTGATATCCCTAACCGAGAAGTGGCAGTCCAACAGTATGCTCACTTTCTTGACAACAACTTATACCCCATGATTAGCTATTCTTCTATTGTTCTCACACTTAGCCTCGACCTCACTTCATAGTTTACCTCTCAAAACTCTTAGCTTAATAATCTCTACTATTCTATGAAACTTAAAGGTAGTATATCTAGATAAATGGTAATTCTTTGATTAATAGTCGATTTTGAGATGAACTTGATTAGCTTGGTTTGATGCAATTATAAATAAGTCCTAATTTTAGGACATGGATGAAATCTTCCACTTCGCAGTTACCTTTTCTCATTCTGTGTTTGAGATTTTTTTGGTAGAATGGAAAGATTAATTTTATTTTAGCAATGTGTAGTCAGTGAAAGAAATTGAAATACGTGTTATGGAATTGTATGATTCAGATGAAATTTTCGATATCAATGCTAGCTAGAAAAGAGTAACTTAATACTATGAATTTCGTATACAAAGTACCTATTTTACTGAAATAAAAGAATATCTTTACTATATAATTGCAAGTTTTATAATAGGGTTGCTCAGCATTATCCATAAGATGTTTAAATAATAAATCCCTCTCTCTTAAAAATAGAAACATTTCAAACTGGACATCAATTTTTTCAAGAGACTTCATCCTTAAAAACAAATTTGTATTTTTAAACTGGAAATTGAAATATGTATTTTTAAAAATATGTATTTTTAAAAATAAAATGATACTCCTATATATTTACGTGTTTGGCTAATAGTGGGTATTAACGAACGAATTCAAGCGAAAACGTCAAATACAATAATTTTTTATTTTTATTCGTATCTATACATTATTTATAATTTTTATATTTAATGTGTGGCTGATCAATGGATAACCAATTATTCTACCAACTTTATCTATAAATTGAAGAGATTTTAGATATTTAGCAGGCATTACTATACATGGGTTATTTTAAACCTAAAAGTTCAAGTATATCCAACTCTCAGACCTATTTATTTATGCTAGTATTATACTCTCTTTGTTCCGCTTTAGTAGTCTCATTGAATTTTCTGCCATCTTTTTGTAAAAATTATAAAAAATAGTTAAAGAGGAGAAATAGTAAATTAAGAGAGAATAATATAGAGAATACTCTTATCTACATTATTGTCTTACTTTAACTATTTTTTATTATTTTTATAAAAAGAAGGCAGAAAAGTCAATGAGACTGCTAAAGCGGGACGGAGGAAGTAATTTTATTTGTCTTGTATGACTGTATCACATATAATAATAAATTATCGAACAAAATCACTTCCAAATTAAATAACTTTACAGCTTTATTACTTTATAATTATAATTAGAAATTAAAAATATGATTACAAGATGAGGAGAGAGAGAAGAGAGAGAAAGGCCACTCTCCCAGTTTCTGGAGTCATCTAGAAATCCATTGAACATAAATATCACTCATCAAAATAGTGTGATCATCCAATTCCATTTTACCCACTGCAATTTGCATTCACTTTTCACGCCAAATTCCCCTAAAACTTCAATTTCAATCGTCTCTCCTCCGAATCCATCCCCTCTCGCTCATCTTCTACGTTTAATTGCGCCGATAATGGAAGCGAATTTCCAGCCGAGGATGAAAAGGAAAGACTTTGAGCATGTTAACGACGACGTCTCCGATTTCATCTTCTCCTCTCCCGCCACCAAAATCCGTAGGCTGGTAAGCTATTTCTCCTAAATTGATCGCAGTAGCTCGAATTCCTAATTGCTGGAGTTCGGTTTTATCCTCGTTAGTTTTCAAGCGGCAATGTCGTAGTACTAATTTTTCACTCGCGTACGGGAATAGGATGCTGAATTGCCGCCGATGATGATAGTGGAGGAGGAGCCTGAGGTCGCCGCCGCGACGTTCGACCAATCGCAGCAGCTCCTGCCGGAACTGAGCTCTAAATCAGGGGGTTTGAAAATTGAAGAGTTGCCGGATTTGGGGGAGAATGAGAGGGCTATTGTGCTGTACCAGCCAAGCACACCAATCGTCCGCTCTCCTGCCAATTTCTCCGTCTCCCTTGATCCTCGATTCATCTCCGCGTTGAAAAGTAAGCCTAACTGTCTCGATTTTATTCTTGTTGATTGCTGATACATGATTAAGCCTTCATGTTTCATCTGCATCTGCATTCAATTGGAAGTTTCACCATTGATCAAAATGTTAGGGTTAAGAAGTGGATTTTAGCCTTGATTAGGTAGATATCAATTCCTGATTAGTGTTTTCATTCAGCAGAGATAGGATTTAATTGCTGGTAATTTTGAAATTTGTTTGTATATGCTGAGAAATGTGAAAACTGTATTTACTGATATATCTCTGATTTCTGTTAGATCAAGTGTTGAGATCAAGCTCTGTGAATTCTTGGAGACTGGATAGTGATGAGGGTGTTACAGAAGATGATACTGATATATCTAGCTCGGGCAACGGGTGCCAAGCCATTGTCCCATGGCTTCCACGGCCTGCGAATGGAGATAACTCTTATCAACAATTTGATGGTGGTGAAATGATGGAGGCCGAAGAGACGGGTGAGGCTACTAGCATGGATGTTGAAGATAGTCCAAGCATCCAACAAAGCAACTCTGGCTCGGTGCCACTGAGCCAAGGTTTGCCTCAATGGCAGCAGCACTGCACGATCTCGCAGCCTCCTCAGAACACGGCAATGCCTATCGTATGGTACCGATGATTATTAGGTCAGGCGACACGCGGCCTTCGTTAGAGCCCCTTCTCTAGGTTAGCAGCTTGTTGGGTTGTACTTTGTGTGATCTTGTTAAGTGATCAT
The DNA here is from genome assembly GCF_023119035.1 of Salvia hispanica. Classification (NCBI taxonomy): domain Eukaryota; kingdom Viridiplantae; phylum Streptophyta; class Magnoliopsida; order Lamiales; family Lamiaceae; genus Salvia; species Salvia hispanica. The sequence goes on along the minus strand of NC_062970.1, from coordinate 2,724,287 downwards.
AGTAAAGGATTATCCTTGCTTCATGCATGTTTCAATTTTGTCAATTACTCTGCAGTTGCTATATGTGAAATGAAGCTTGATTGTGGTATCATTTTGAATGAGCAAACTTCAATAGTACTTTTTAAGTAACACTAGTAATTGATTTGGAAATGTAATGAATTAACGATTAAAGAATTGAAAATAATAAAAATTCATCTCTCTCTCTATATCTAAGACTCTAACCCTATATGTCGCCCCTTCCATGCAACCCACAACCATTTCCTATTGTTGGACGACCACCGGTCTTAGGCCCTCGTCAACAATGTAAACAAGCTTGCCTACCATCATCCGCGTCCGTCGCTTTGCCACCACTTGCCCCACAAGCTCCCTTAGCATAAATCCAAGCCGAATATCACCATATGCATCATTTCTCGAATTATATGTGTTATCCGTAGCGATTCAAACAATAATCAAAATTGTCACTTAATTCAATTCACAACTAAAGTTCAAATTCTCAAAACCACGTGATTGCCTAGTTTTCGATTTCTGAATTGATTCGACCGTGTTGAGGCGTTGCAAAAAATGATATGGGGAAATAGGGGGACTTAATTTTGATTATCCAACACGAAACCTTGATTTTCTTTACCCGAAACGAATACAAAAGTCGATTTAGGGCTTCCAAAAATCAACTAGGGCCCTATGATTGCTTCCTTGCAGCCAAATATTTGGAAAGAATCCATGACGTATGGGAATTGCACCACTCATTTTTTCCTTGAGCGGGTGCAATTTTGTCGACTGAGGAATAAAATGAGATTAGAATCCTATATTTTGGGAATTTATTTAAAGAGTAATCGATTATTTGGAATTGGGGAAATGTATACAATTAAGAGAGAGAGATATATATCGATTGAGACAAAAAAGGCAAGGGTGGTGGAAAAGCATCGCAACAACAACGACATTTAGGGTTGTTTATCAGAGATGCATGAGAGAGAAAATTGCAAATGAAGATCACAAAGAGAAAAGGAGTAAATGGATGAAAGTGTGAGAATACAAATAAAAAAGAGTAATTTAAAGAAACAATGTTATTTATGCTTTCAAATACGATGTTGTTTTACTCGTTGGACGACCACTCTATGTACCCGTAAACTTTTTTGTTTGCCAATTGTGTGTCAATTTCCCCAAAATTTGGAAGGCTAAAGACAGATGTGAATAATTAAAACTTCATAATTTGTCATTCAAAATTTAATAAATACTCCCTCTGTCCGCGAATAGGAGTCTCATTTTTCCATTTTAGTCCGTCCGCGAATAGGAGTCCCGGTTCACTTTTACCATAAATGGTAATAGGGTCCCACATTCCACTAACTAATCTCACTCACATTTCATTTAAAACTAATATATATAAGTGGGACCCCTATTCCACTAACTTTTTTCCACTCACTTTTCTTAACATTTCTTAAAACCCGCGCCGCCCATAAATGGGACTCCTAATGGCGGACGGATGGAGTAGAATTTAAACAGGGTACATTTGCAATATTTTGCTTTAAATTAGGGGCCAATCCATAATTCCTAAAAATCGAGGGGTCAAACCACAGGAACAAAAGCTTCTTCAGCAGCACGAAACTCCCTTTTTATTGTTTTTTTCTGCTCTTCCTACATTTTCCCCAGTTCTTCGAGTACGAATTTCTCTGTTGATAATTCTCACTTCACGCATATCCCAATCGATCTCCAATCTGAGATTCATCATGGACTCAATTTACAACGATCTGAACGCTCCGCACTCGATGGGAACCACCATCATCGGCGTCACTTACGACGGCGGCGTTGTTCTGGGCGCCGACTCTCGCACCAGCACCGGTACCTCTTTCTCAGATCATTTTTGCTACTTTATGCAATTTGTTTTCCGTCATTATGTTTCGGTGCTTATCGGTGTTCAATTCATGTGTTAAAATGTATTTTGTAGGAATGTATGTGGCGAATAGGGCATCTGATAAGATCACTCAGCTGACCGATAATGTCTACATTTGCCGCTCTGGTTCGGTGAGAGCTTTACGTGGTTGTTCTTTTGTTTAATCGTGTTATTATTGGAAATTATAGGGTTTTGCTATGTTTTCTAGGTTTTGGAACAAGCGAGAAAAAAAAATTGTCTATGATAGTAAAATGCTAGTTTTGATCTTCAGTTTAATCTAATATATTTATACAGAAGCCAAAGAGTGGTTTTTAGAAGGACTTTTGTGTTTGTGTGTTTGAATTGATATAGGCAAAATTTATACAATGTGTTTATAGCATGCACTTGTTTACTGAGTAATAGGGGCTGAAGCTTCTGTGTATGTAGATTTGGTTTTTGGTCGTAGTTTAAGTTATAATTGCCTTTTCTCATAGAGTAAAGCCTTGCTGCTTCATCTTTACTGCCTCCTGTTATGATCTGTTGATGCTACCAAAGTTTCATATCAATTTCTATTGATGACGTTGATGGCCACTCACAGTTCAATTTATCATCATTTTTGGCTTCTAGAACAAAATTATGGCCTCCTTCATAGATAAGCTGCACAATTGGATAGATTTCCCTTCCCTTTGTCTAAGTAACACATTTTACCTTGTTGTTTTTTTATCAGGCTGCAGATTCTCAGGTTCTTTCAGACTATGTTCGCTACTACCTCCATCAACACACGTAAGTCCAGACAACAAACTATCATGTATTGTCGCTTGGTTAATTTTTTGTTGTTCCTGCACAAACAACCAGTCCAGAACCTAAGAGTTTAAGAACAGCAAATGTCTACTATAGGTTGTATGAATAAATATATATCAGTTTTAATGGCTAATAAACACCCTTCCTCCTGGATTTTACTAAAATGGTTTCATATGTTAGTAAGGACTTCTTAAGATGTTAATTTGATGACACCCTTCCAATTGTTCATGGGTGCAGGATACAGCTTGGGCAGCCTGCAACTGTAAAAGTTGCAGCAAACCTTGTCAGAATGGTATCTTACAATAACAAGGTTTGTCAAATGCTCCCTTTATCCTTGACTTGTTGATCTGTGTTTACAATCTTATGATAATCCATATACAACAAACCTCCCTTCATCCGACTACAAGTTCATCCATTTCTTCTTATTACAAGCTGCCTTGGAAGCTTAATTTGTTATCGTATTTATCAATTTCTATTGGCTTTTGGAGTAGCCAGTAGGCACATGAGAAAAGGAATAACTTTGTAGTTAGTCAAAATTCACTTGATGATTTTCTGAACTGAAATGCAATGTTTCTATACAAGATATAACTGGGTTACTTACTGAATAATGTTCCTACATATTTGAACTCAAGCTGGTGTTCCTATTTTAATTTTGCAAGCTGTTTGTGCTATACTTTTATTCTTAGTTGTGTTTAGAAGTAGCAGCATATTTTGTATCTAGTGTTGAGTTTATCCCAATCAATTGGTTTTGCAGAACATGTTGCAAACTGGATTGATAGTTGGTGGGTGGGACAAGTACGAAGGTGGTAAAATTTATGGAATACCCCTCGGAGGAACTCTTTTGGAGCAGCCTTTCACTATTGGAGGTTTCTTTCACATCTTTTGATCTATATCTGTACTGTCTGGATTTAATCTATACAGAATTGTTCAGATGTTCGTTATATCCTTACCTCCTTACTCAATAACCTCCATGCCAATTTTTCTAGTGGGAAAAAAGCATGATTTTGATATTGTTAACCTTAACTTGAGGCTGTTTTGTTCCGATGTGAAGTTTCTTGAAGATACTTTAGTCCATAATCTCTATTGGCGTTGGTTTAACAATATTAGTAGGACAAAGATATTTTAAGTTTTCACTTGCTGGATTTTTCAATGGTGTAAAGCCTAAGCTGCTGGTTCTAACTTGCATGTCAACCTTAATATTCCCCCTTACTTGTGGAGGCAGTTTTTTATAGCAATTCTATTTTTTTTTCCTATAGGATCTGGCTCTTCGTATCTGTATGGTTTCTTTGACCAAGTATGGAAGGAAGGAATGACACAGGATGAAGCTGAGGTGGGCATTATTTCCCCATTCCTATGAACTTGCTGAGTTTAGAGCCTTGTCTAACTTGCTCCTAAACCCTAAAGACTCTGAGATCATGTGACTGAGATCTCATTGTTCACACTTTCCTCGTGTGATTAAGATCTCCCTGTGCATGCTTTTGTCCTTGAGCAACCTAAAGTTTCTCAAGTGATTTGTGTACTACTCTCATGTTTTGTTCTCTTCTGCAATAACTTTTTATCTAACTGAGTTTTGGATCTCCTTGACATTCTTTCAGAAACTAGTCGTGAAAGCAGTCTCTCTTGCAATTGCTCGGGATGGTGCTAGCGGTGGTGTTGTCCGCACAGTGACTGTGAGTACCTTTTTGATAATGAACCATACTTCCTTGTTAGATAGTGAATTTAGATTTTAGTTGTGCTTTGTTGTCTGCTCCACCTATATTATGAATAGAAATGGCAGGTAGTTATGTCTCAAGTCAACTAGTAGTAGGTCAGGTGTTTGAGTTACCTCGAGGAGCTAGTGTGTGTCTGTGTGTGTAGCTCTAAAAGAAAGTTATAGGTGTTTTTTAGTTGAAAGCAATATTGTCTTCTCGTCCAATCTTCCATCAAAAAGCTGCTATATTAACGGCGGTAGAAATCTTATAGTTTTGGGGTCGTTATTGCAGATTAACAAAGATGGGGTTTCCCGGAAGTTCTTCCCAGGCAACACACTTCCGTTATGGCATGAAGAGCTGGAAGCCAAGGACTCCCTGTTGGATGGTTTTTCTGCCGCCAGTCCTGAACCAATGGTCAGCTAAATCGAGGGTCGTCCGAGCTACTATCTGCTCTACTAAGCCAACCATTGGTCACTCGACTTCCTCTATCTATTATCCATCCATGTACTCATCCTAGAGATTTATCAGTTTACTTGTTTTCAGAGTTCTAACTTTCCTTCCAAATTGAAAACAATAACTTCGATTTGCCATTCCATCCTTTCTTTGTCACCTCACTCATTTCGTAATTTATAGAAACTGTTCTTGTTACTTGCATTAATAGTCTGTGACTGTCAATTCTAGTAACAATCCAATAATATCGGATTTTTGTTGGGGTCTTTGGATTTGATTAACTAACATATAAAATGTACTAACTTGGCTTGTCATATATCTCTAACCTTGTAAACAATTAGATTCATTCAATGCCATCACAAAGCGAACTCAAATTATATCTAAAGGTCTATACAATTCGAAACTATATAATGCATACATAACTCAAGCTCTCTCCCTCTCTCTCTAACCAAAGATGGTGAAATGTGCAATCACATTAGGCCATCATACATCTCAACAAGACCTCCATCTATATCTCGGCTAGTCCTAAAACACATGGCGTAGCACGATGCCTGAAAAAAGACTTGGCATAGATGCTTAGCCCGCCCTCACGTCCACCACTAATGAAGACACTTCTTACCCGTGGCCAACGATCACCGTGCCCTTCCAAGCCGAGCAGGATCATGGACCAAGGGATGAAGTATGTTTGTTGGTAAGCCATTGCAATGCTTTCCATGTGGAAAAAAGAATAGTCTAGAAAATATATCACAACTAATTCAAGCCATTGTCTGAGCTACTACAAGCTTGATTTGGAAGGACACTGTTCCCAAAATCTCCATCCAAGCTCATCTGCTGGACCTCTTGAGGCGAAAGGATCTTTATGCAACGGACACAGTTCACGAATTCCCTGCACGAAACACGTAAAAATTGTGAATCTTGATGTGTCAGGTGTGGTAGAATACAGAATGATGCAGTGAATAAGTGAGAGAACATACTCCCAAGGATCGTCGCCTACTAGCAAGACGTCGTTCTCATGATCCACATACACGAGTTTCCAGCCGATTCTCTGCCTGTCCTCTAATTGTCCCTCTATACCAAACCTACGAGCCAAATCTTGTTTAAGCTCGTCATATCCAGCATAACGAGTAATGTCAATTGATCGTCCAACGGCCCCTCGTTTGTACACCTGCTTGAAAGCATTTGCCAAGTTAGACTAAGAAAAAAGTCATTCATCAAACCTACTAAACATGGGGTTATGATTAACCAACCTTTGTGTATGTCCTCATCCGAGGTATCTGAGGCGGTGGCCAAGCCCCTTGGTTCATGAAGCTACCGTCATTTATCGTGGAATCAATGGAGTTGAATGTCATATCTGGAACTCCGAATGACTGTGAAACCATGGACGATGATAGCTCAGCCTTCTGGTTGTCAAAGCTGGAGATCATGCCTCCTCCAGACGGGACATCAGTTGCAAATTCTTTACCCGAGCCTACCATATCCTTAGTGATCAACGCATCAGGCATCATTGGCATTCCTAACTGATTCTCAATGTTGGCCCCAAAAGGAAGACTGTTCCTTGGGTCGCCCTGGACTTCTCCGTCATGGCTTGCATCTCTAAACAACATCGACTGGGAATTGAACGACATTGAGTTGTTGTTCGGTGGCATGTGGAGATCATTCTGAGAAATGACTGATGTTGCTGACGACGAACTATCCAAGTAGTCTATTTGCGTTCCAGCAGGGTCGAGATAGGTTTGTGATGCGAAGAAACCTTGGTTTTGGCTCTTGGACACGTTCAACGAAGACTTAACATCGCTCTTCTGCTGTAAATCCTTGACTAAGTTACTGCTAGAAGGCAAAGCCTCCAAAACACTTGTATTCAACTGAGTGACGGAACACTCAGCAATCTTGGATACGTTTAATGAAGGTTTGACGTCGCTCTTCTGCTGTATATCCCCTACCATTCCAGTTCGTTGGTTTTTGCCGTTCATCATCAACTGAACTCCATTTGAGCAGTTATTTGTGGATGGTGAAGTTGAACAGGACGGGACGTCGTCTGTGACTGCTGATTGACCTCCACCGGCAGAAGGCTGAAACGTATGCCCCACATGTCCTGGTAAATCCGACATCATCCCTGGTTGCTGCTGCTGCTGCTGCTGTTGGTCAGGTTTTGGTTGCTGAGGTGGTTGAGCGAAATGAAGATGTGCTTGGCTGTTATTCCTCGTCATCTGCTGGGAAAGAACGTGAGACTGAGGGATCATACTGGAAGTTGTCTGAGATGCGTCCAGCATTTGGCTCGTTGACATAGGCTTCGAAAAGCTCGGTGTAACATCTAACTGCTGCTTCTGATGATCTTGGAGCTGCGACAGTTGCGACGGCTGCTGCATCGCCATCATTGATTGCTGCTGCTGATGATACTTCTGCATAAGCTGCATTTGCATTTGGTTCTCCGGCATGTGCAGCTGTTGGCTGATGTGATCAGACGACTGTGGCTGCATCGGGTTTTGTTGCTGAGAGTGACTAAACATCTGCTGTTGAGACAGATTCTGTGATAGATTCATCTGTAGCTGATGGCTTAGAAGAGACTGTTGTTGAGCTTGAATAGGGTTCTGCGACGGAAGCATCTGGCTCTGAATTTGGCTGCTGTTAGGCAACGTCTGGCCGATTAAGTTCTGCCTCGATTGAGACATATCAGTCAACTGCTGCGGCTGCCCAGGCATAATTGAGCCCAACGGGCTCAACGTGTTAGACTGCAGCTTCTGCAGTTGATCTAGCTGTTGAGCCGGTTGTGTTTGCCTCTGGGCGTTGAACTGCAAGTTGTTCTGCTGAGGGATTTGAGCCCCCGGCATGCCTAACTGCCGCGATATATCTGCACCTGTGAGATTTTGCAGAACAGAACCGGACAACGGATTCATATAGTTGGGTTGCATTGAGTTGGCAAGCGACGGGTTTTGCTGCATGTTCATCCATTGAGCCAAGCTCAGGCCGGGCAGAGCTTGGGGTTCTTTCATGCCAAAGTCGTCACCGAGCCAGGGCATCGTCCTCCTGAATATGCTGTCGAGATCAGGAGCTTCATCGTCTACAAGGAGAAACCACGAGGCATGTGTCAAAATCAGCACATACATTACATATATGCTTGCAAGGGGAAAACTGTGTATGGCTTCCTTACCTGGCATTCCTGGCTGCCTTGGGCGCTTCGGACGGAAGAAAGGAGGCGTGGGGCAGATAAAGAATGGGGCAGTCACGGGTTCGATCTCCCAGATGGAGACACGATTACGCTTCTCACCAGCAGTGGACTCATCCCAACCAACCTGCTCATAGAATGTCAACTCTCTTCAACACATACATGTTTCACATAAATTAGCAAAGAACGAATGATTTTGTGCAGGAAAACGAGCGAAATAAGCAACGTTACCTGCAAGTTGCGCCACTGGGAGTTCTTCCATCGGACGCTATCCAGGTCGCTGATCCCGGTTATTGTACCCATATATCTGCAGCATTCATGATTCTTCAGATCAAGCTACTAGGCAACAAAATGAAAAACTAAGGTGGAAATGTGGCAGTCTAAACTACCTTCGTGTCCCGGATTCTTCTGTTTCAAACATCATCCGAAATCGCATGCCAAGAGATATCTGGCTACTGCAAACCGCTTTATAGTACTTGGCCAGAGGGATGACAAACTCCGATGGACTAGCCCTGTTCGCGTTCAAATATTTGATAAGAAATAAATAATCGTGGATGTGCTAATGGAGACTCGTAACTGAACTTACCTTGGATTGTAAAAGACGGTGAAAGGGCTGTTGTTGGCAGCAGCATGGGCAGCTGCAGCTAGGATACCGATATGCATGCTGTCGCTCGACAATACTGATGATGATAAGTTCGTTGGTTGCCTGTTAGCACGCCGTATGCCTAAAAGAAGCTGCTGTTTTTCATCCCTGCGTTTGCAATCAGGATAATCACGTCAGCAATCGCAACTATTTGATTAAACTGCTTTGCAATTCATTACCTGATAAACAGCACCGAGTCGCCTGCAAACAGCCTCTTTCCACTCACGAAGAGACTCCATCCCGTTGTAAGCAAGTGACGCTTTGGTTGTCCTAAATTGAAACAGAAAACGGTCAGTAACGCTCTTGTAAAACTATGTATGTGTGAACGTTTGAGATAGTGGCTGGTGTGAGTAGGGCTTACCTCGGTATATATGGCGAAATGTCCAAACGCTGTCGTGTAAATCCCGAGCAACAATCTCTTGTGCAGGAGGTTGCATAGTGAAGTCCTGAAACAACACCTCGATTGTAAGAAACACGGCACAGTTTTTGTAAGAACGAGCCGAGAGAAGTCAGAAGATGCCTCGTACTAACCAAGGGAGGGAAAATCTTTTCTGCAGCACGACGAGGCACGGAGAAACCCCCATGAGTGCTAGTATCACTAGCAGTCAAGGTTTTGCAGAAGAATTCAGTTTGGGGTTTATTTGCTTTCATTGACAAATCAGACCTCAACAAAGCATCCTTGTCAAACTGCAACAGATAACAACTAAAATGTTAGTACTAATATAATTTTTATTTATTTTTAGTTACTTTTTGACAAGAAAAATCACGTAACGAAACCTACCGATGGCACTGGTTGGAGTGTCATCTGCGCGTATACTTCATCCGTTTCTGGATCAGCCTAACGAGATAACAAGAAACAAACGCACACCATCACTATTAACAATCTCAAAAAAAATAAAAACTAACTACATTCGCGAGCGAACAAGAGATGGAAGGTGATTGTACGTGAAGGGTGACGCTGTGAAGACGACACAGTAGCTTCGATGGAAGATTAGGGTAGCTTGGGATTTGAGCATCGACATCCTTTTTCATCGAAGCAGCAACCTTCAAATCCAAAAACAAAATTATCAGGCACAACCATGACTTCCATATGAACAAAGAGGAAAGCAATGGTGAGTTCAATTTTTCTTAGTTCATTCCTCAAAGAATAAATCATCAACTCCATAACAGTTTCAGGAAGTCTGTTTCTTGATGCCTTAACATGTCAAAAATGAGTAAACAGCCTATTTTTTAATTATTAATTATTATTGTAATTAAATAAAGGTTCAACTTATGAGTATATCCATTTACTCAGCTTAATAAGAAAATCTTGAATAGTTACAAATATCAATTTGTAAGTTATTATGGAGTATTATCATATTTTAAATGATAATTCTAGTATTTACCATGATGTTCAAACATGAAAAAAAAGCAACTTGGTAAAGTACGCACCCCCCTTCCCTAACCACCACCACCAAAAAAGAAAGGAAAGGGTAAAAAATGGCCCATCCACCAAACCCACACCACGCGCACATTAGCACGTTGCACTAGAAATTGTCTCTATTATTACCAATCTGTCTCTTATGCAAACCAAAAGGGTAACTCTGAACTCATATCTCCAAAATCCACCCAGCTCACGATAGCAAGCACATTCAGACCAACCTTTTTAATACTCCTACTATACTTTAATATTCTAACAATAAAAGTAAAAAATTAAAAAATAAATAAAAAGAGAGAAATCGGAATCTCGCATGTGAGAAAATCATATGCCAGCAGCCACTGACACAAGGCGCAGGCTAAGCATACACGGAACCATAAGCGCGCACGTTAGCAAGGAGAGAGAGAAGGGGGAAACCTGCTCACTGTGGCCTTGTGGGAAGTAGACGACGTGGGTCCCAGCCACCGGCAGATTGACCAGAGGGCCGGCGCACGCTTGCCATAACTCTGCGTTAATATTCTTCTTCTCCACTGCAATTTCAGTAACCCCCAAATCAATAATTCTATCATTCCCTATTCCCACTCTATATTCTTTAACAACAATAACAAATTCAACTATGTTTGAATTTAATTTAACACACAAAGAAAAATGCACGAGGAAGCGCGGCTCAGTTGGTAAGACGCTTCGACCCGAGTCACGATGGATTGACATGAAAGTATAATTGATTTTTTTTTTTTTTTAAGAAAATAAAATGGAGGAGAGGAGGAGACCTTCAACGGCGGCGGCGGCGGAGTTCGCCGGCGACACTCCGGCGCCGGAGCTAGCCGTCTTCATTTTCTTCTCTTTTTTATCTGTCCTCCGCCGGAAAATAGGTGGCCGGAGTTTATCTCATCTCGCCGGAGAATATCCGGCAACGAAATCGCCGCCTCCCCCACCAAAAAAGATCCGATTTTTAGCCGTGTGGAAGTGATCAAGCAAGCAGCTTCCACCTCTCTCCTTCCGACTGAGCTGGATCAACCGGAAAAAGAGGAGGAGCGGCGGCGAGGGTGGAGAGAGAGAGAGGGAGGGAATAGGGAGACAAGAGGAGCTTTGGAAAAGGAGGGGATGTTGAGGATTACGCAGACCAAATGCTGCAGTTTCGCCTTTAATTGCCCCCCTTTCACACACTACACCGTCCACACACACCTTTCTCTTTCTCTCTCTCTCTATATATATGTATATTAGCCTGTCTCTATATCCACGAAAGAAACCACAGCTTTTAATTTCTTCTTGTTCTTCTCGATATAAAAGAAAACCCCTTTATGAGTGCTCCGATTTGCCCTTTTTTCTTTTTTTTACTCTCTCTCTCTCTAGTTTCTCTCTCTGCATTTGCTATTGCAATTGGTATTTCAGTATTTCTACTCAAAGTTCTCACCTTTTGATAATTTATTCAGATAATGATGTGTAATGAAGAGAGAGATGGTTGTGTGCATTGGTTGTACGTTTGCGTCTATCTCTCTCTCAGAATATTATTTATATTTCTCTCTCTACTGTTCTGACTATGGCCCTCTACGTTGACTTGGTATTGTTACATGATCAATTTTATAGCATGTGACTACGCTATGTTTGTGGTTATACTATGTGAATTTGCAACTTCATTATTTGTAGGATTAAAATTAAATTCGGGTGAAAAAATACCATTTGCAAAAAAAATATGAATACCTATTACTCCCCCTTCCCCAAATATTATCCCAATTTGACACGACACAAATTTTAAGAAATATAATAAAAATTGAGTTAAAAAAATTAGTAGAATATGAGTACTACTTTCTCTATTAGTTTTATAATAAAATGTGAGTATGAATGAGTTAGTAGAATACATAATCCACTATCAAAAATAATAAAAAGTGAAATGAGACAAATCTTATGGGATAGACAAAAATAGAAAAATTGAACAAACTCTCCGGGACGGGGTGAGTAATTTTTTAATAGAATATGGAATCTACTATCAAAAATAGTAAAAGGTGAAATAAGACAAATTTTATGATGGAAGAAAATAGAAAAATTGGACAAACTCCCTGGACGGGGGGAGTAATTTTTCACTCTTTCCTTCCATCTCGTGACCGAAGCCAATAAATCATTTTTAGGGAACAAAAATTATATAGTGTAGGAAATTTTGAAGAAATTGTTTGTTTTAGTAAAAAAAATGATTTAACTTACGTGGGATAACCCAAAATAAAACACAATCATGTAATAAGATGGAAGGTTGATGTGCAATATATTCTTCATCCATCATTAGCATATCATTTTGCGACTTTAAAATATGTCATTGTATATTTAATTTCAATTTTTATATATTTAATAAACAGTTTATTTTATTTATATTTTATTATAAAATTAATGTATATAAAAATGATATTCGATCTATTAATATTTTTCACACTCATTTAATAGTGGTCGATGGAGAGTCGGAGATATTTATATTTATTTGATGATGGACATTGATTCTATAATCATCAAGCACATATACAACCACATGTATGATCAGATCAAAGTACTTAAAAAATGAGATAAAATTTTAGTAAATGTTTTCTCACTTGACTTGTCATTTTCTTATGGAGCTTCTATTGTTTAATTATATCAGCTGAAATTATTCTGTGATGAACCAATAATAAACAAGATCCGGCCTATTAACTTCTAATTTAATTTAAAACCAAATTAATCTACCCACTCTCATTTTGTTATTTAAATTTTTTATCCCATCATTAAAAAGACCTTAATTAGAGTACTTGTGTAAATTAGCTTCATTTATTGAAGATGTGTACGATTTATGACAAGGTGATAATTATTTATCTATAGATGGCTTCTTTCGATTATCAAGTTGCAATAATAGGAGTACTATATTTGAGGTATAAAAGTGAAATTTAGTTTGTGGGGTAAAAGGAGGATAAAAACAAAAAATAAAATTTGAGTTGTGCAATTAAATTGAAAGCTACAAACTCTTGAGTCTTGACCATCTATTGACCTATTGACCCATCATATATTTTGGTATAGTTATTATAACATCGACAATGAATGAAGAGTGAATATTTTGGCGATTTTGTCGATGTGGATCATTTTTTTTATAGATTGTCGAGTTAGATGCACGTAAATTATTTTAATATTAGCAGATTGAAAATGTTATCTTGCATATGATTATATATTACTGAATCTTAATTAAAATTTCTATGTTGAATAAAGTATTATTGATTATTAATAAACTCTCACTATAGATCTCTTAATTAATGAAGTGAGTCTGTTGTACATTAAATCGAACACTAGTTTTTACTCAAAAAATAATACACCTCTAAATAATTAATGATGTACTATCATGTATGTGTGGAGGTTAGTGCAATTATAAATCATAACATTAATAATCAAGCGAGTTTGAAAAGGGAGACTTGTAATAATAGCTATTATAGACATCATAATTTTTTTGCCTTGTTGATAACATTTCCTTTTGCCCTTTTTGTTTGCTTGTCTTCTAACACATCATATCCTAAGTTATGCAACAATGGAGTTTTGTGGTTTTTTTAAAAATACGAATAATAAAATAGATAGATCAATAAGATTACTCTTGAGCTAGGAACTCCTCCTAAAAGGGTAATTTATGATCAGATCGACATATTGAAACACATGCATGTATCAAATTCTTGAATTATATGATAATTAGTATCTCATATACGTCTTTGATTATAAATAACAATACAAATAAGAGTGATACTATTCAGCTATAATAATAATAGTAATAATAATAATAATAGTAATAATAATAATAATGAAAATGAAAATGAAAATGAAAATTAATACAAATAATAATAATAATAATAAATGGATAAATAAATTAATTATCTTATTAAATGTCCAAATCTATTTATTTATTCTTGATACATATAATGGTTTTGACTCAAACAAATGATATAATAACTACAAGAAAAATTATACTTATTAGATGATTCAAATGTTTGATTACTAGTACTAAACAATGGCAAATATATTATGGCTGAGTAATATAACGCACAAGTTAACTATTGATTAATTAATCGCATAAGCCCGTTGAATAAGCAAAGTCAATTAACTTTTATCATGAAAGGCTACAACTATAAGGGTAGATCATCAATAATTAAATCAATTAATTTGCATTAACTATATTAGTAAGGTTTTCAAACAATTAAATCTCATTATTAGCGTACTCATGATGTTTGACATGCTTGGATAATATAATTACCTATAGTTCATAATTAATGATGGTAAAGTAAACTATAAATAGTTTATAAATATGACTACTATGGAGCTATTTACAACGATTTCTAGGATAAATTTAAAGAGGGGCTATCGTTATCGAAAACTAACTCTTTTGACCATTTAACGTTCGTTGCATTATCTGTTTTTATCTCATAATTCGTCACATCTAATTAATACTATATGACTATTTTTATCTATTGATTTATAAGTGGAACTATATGACTATATGAGTTTAGTACTATTATGATTGTAATCAGGATTTAGTACATATATTAGGATTAAGTACATGGAGTATATATTAGGATTACAATCATAACAATTAACTAATCAACATTTAACTAAATTACAATCATAATAGCACATGGAGTATTATATTAGGATTAGTTTTTAAAATCGGATTCACAGTATAAATTCTTTCGGACAAGGTATATTTTCTTTTCTCTTTTTTGATGTGATGGACTAGAATCAACTTTTAAATCCTAAATATTCGTAAAACTTCAAACTAACGTACAAGGTTTTGGGGCTCTAGGCAAAAAAAGACTATGCAGAGGGTAGGATAGTGAATTTATATTTTTCTTTTTTCGAGCATAGAATTAGGGTGAAAAACTACTGGTTCAGTTATTAGAAATGAGCCACTCATCCCATAAAAGGATAAGGAGGAAAGTTATCCATACTCATATAGATTAGATTGGATCATCATCAAGTCGATATGGGACAGAATTTAGAGAATTTAACACACCCCCTCACGTGTGGGTCGGAATGACACATCGGACTTCCATCACGTGAGTAGGAAAGAGAAGAGATAAAGAGATATAATCCATCATCGACTTAGGCCCGCTCTGATACCATATTAGAAATGAGTCACCCACCCCTTAAAAGGCCTCATAAAGGGGAGGGTTATCCACACTTATATAGATTAGATTGGATCATCACCAAGTTGACGTTAGACAGAATTTAAAGAATTTAACATCAGTAGTAGTGGAGTAATACTAGTATTTTGTTTTTTGTTTTTTTTTTTAAAGTTCTTAATGCTTTGTTTAGTCATTGAAAATGAAAAACGTCTGCCAAAAAACACATAAATCTTGAAGATAAGTGATAATTAAGGGGCGCACGTGTGAAGAGGCATTTGTGGTGACGTGGACAAGTATAGGACCTCGATTAAATATATTTTTCTATTTTTATTAACTGGGACATATTCATTATTTAAGATTAATATCATTAATAAAATAAATTATTTAAGCTATGGACTAATTTACACATAATTGATGATGTCATTATATGATTAGGTAACAATACTCTTTTATTAGCGTTTGATTCCATATGTTTCACATTTTATCACAAAACACTTCCTCCTTAAAGCATTCTATTTTTACATATACCTTTAATAATTCAGTTATTACATATCATTATCCACTCACACAGTGTGAAATTGTGCAATAATCAAGATATCTTGAATTAGTATTCATAATTTAATTTAAATTAACACTCTTCCATCAACTTTCATATGCTTAATTGTCGTATATAAATTTCGTGTTATTAAAATCAAAAGGCATTGTGAATAGTGACACAAGTAGAAAAGAAGATCAATATTAAATGTAAGAAATTAGAAAAGAATTAATGGAGTTGGTAAGGCGTGGCTTTTGCAGCCGAAAACCCGCCTCGTTTAAAGGAGTCGCCTTCTTTTACTACTCCTATTTCCCTTCTTTATGCACCTACGCCACGTCATCCTTTTTTTTTTATTAATGAAATATTTAACCTAAAATATCGGCGATAACGAAGAACAAAATAAAAACAAGCGTTAACGAGTAAATTGGACAGAAACAACGGACAACACACGTCATGTGGTTTTTCGTCAATCTCATTCATCACTGACGAGCAAAAAGTACAGACATCACAACATCGCCTTTTATTGTCGGATAAATTTACAATTAATTGTAGAGTAATGGTCAATTTTGGTCCTAAACATATGACCAAAATACGAATTTGGTCCAAAACATTCACCTTTTGAAAAATAGGTCCATAAAATGAAATATCTAATCCACCTAATCAAAAAAACTAACAGGCATGCAACTGTGCATTTGGCGTTGACCGTTAGTTTTTTTACGGAAATGTCAAAAAAATGACTACTTTGGCGACATTTTCATTTATTATGGACCTATTTTTCAAAAAAATGAATGTTTTTTTATTAAATTTAAATTTTAATCATATGTTTAGAACCAACATTGAACATTATTTTTAATTGTATTCCAAATCCATATATTATGTAGAAAAAATAATTTCGGAAGAATATTAAAGGATCATTCTACTTTTATTTATTTATAATTTTAATAATTGCCTGAAAAATTAATTATTCCAATTGAAGAATGTAGCGTATATAGACGCCCAACGCATATGCATTTGTATGAAATGAATCAGACGTCTCTATTATTTTTTCAATAGTATCTGAATTCTGATTTCCTTTTAAAATAATAAATGTTTTTAAATCTTCCACCACCTCCCCCTTCAAATTAAAAATTAATAAGTAATAAGAATAATTAAGGAGCCAACCTTTTTGACTTTTTTGCACACTTCATTACAATATTTATTCGACTAATAATTAATTTCATAATTGGGTTGGTTAACGATTGCAATTTCACTTAACAAATGAAATGCATCCAAATATAACTAATCAACATTTAACTAAATTCAAGTGGCCCACATATGCAAATAACTGAAAATTACTAAGTACTTTCTTAATTCTTACAATCGATTCTCAACGTGAATGTGCTTAATTTGATGAGATGTTAAATAAATGAAATCAAACAAATGTTTTAGAAAATGTATTTCTTTTTCTAATATGTAAATACACATAAATTTAAAGACCTCGTTACAATAAACTTGAATCCGATACGGCAGTGAGGCAGCCATGCCCCCAACAATAAAAATAATTTATACTCCATATTTATTTAGTTTAATTTGAATATAATAGTATAATATAATAACTCTATCTAGGAAAAAGGCGTTTTATATCCTCTTTAGTACTAGTATAATTTAAAATGTGGAGTATTTTTTAAGTATAATGTTCGTTGCTAGTATGAGAATAAAAGAAAAATAAGTAACTCAAATTGTGAAAACTTAGAATAACATATTTATAGACAATATCAATTTATAATATACGATTAATAAAGTATGAGAATGAAAGAGAAAAACTAAGTACCTCAAATTGTATACTTTGAACAACTCGGACACTAAAAATGTGGTATCCAAATTTCGTTATAATATAAAGATGGTTATTATTATACTACATGCAAACGAATAAAATAAAATAAAATAGGGAAATCTCGTAATATTTTTAAGAGTGAACTACAAAAATGATCCCTGGACTATGGGTTTATCTCGCCCATAGTCCCTGGACTTTAAAAATATCGCCAGTAGTCCCTGGACTAAGGGTTTATCTCGAAATTGGTCCTTTTGGATTTTTTGGTACGAAAATACCCTTTGATATTATTTTATGGGGTTTGAACAATTTGGTCTTTTTACACTTTTACATTTTAAATCTGATATTATCTCAGTTATGTATTAACTTTGATATTATTTCAAAATTATCATTCTTCTTCCATTTTGTTATCCTTCACTAATTTGTTTTGTTTATTTCAATATTAGATTTAATTTTATAAAATTAAATTTAATATTTAGATTTTTAAATATCAAAAAAAAAAATTTAATGAAAACTATTAATTCGTGGACATTATAAATATTGATTAAAACTATTAATTTTTGTTATTTAATATAATATTCAATTGAATTGAAGAAGTACAGAAAAATAATATTAATCATGATGGAAAAATAAGAGTTATTCTATTTAGCCTCCGTTCGGTTGTTATAATTGTTTGTGATTAAATATTATGAAGTTGACTAAAAATTTGATCCTACTAAAAATTTTATGTATAAGTATTTTTGTTGAAATTTTCTAGTAAATTTTGATTGTTTTCAAATTAATAAACGAAAATTATATTAGTCTTACATTAGATGCATATTTATTTCAGAATAAATTGTGCTATACTTATAATCTATTTATGATTAAAGCTATCTGTATTAAATATTGATTAAAACTAAGGCGTTGTCATACCTTATTGATTACATAGTACTATACACTATCAAATATTGATTATAACTATTAATTTTTGCTATTTAATAATTTTTATAATTAAAAAAATTTATTGATATTTAAAAAATAAAATTTAAAATTTTATAAAATTAAATCTAATATTGAAATTAAAAAAACAAATTCAGTGAAGGATAACAAAATGGAAGAAGAATGATAATTTTGAAATAATATCAAAGTTAGTACATAACTAAAATAATATCAGATTTAAAATGTTAAAAGTGTAAAAAGACCAAATTGCCCAAACCCCCCAAAATAATATCAAAGGGTATTTTCGTACCAAAAAAAGCCAAAAGGACCAATTTCAAGATAAACCCTTAGTCCAGGGATTACTGGGCGATATTTTTAAAGTCCAGGGACTATGGGCGAGATAAACCCATAGTCCAGGGACCATTTGTGTAGTTCACTCTTAAATCTAATATTGAAATAAAGAAACAAAGTGAAGGATGACAAAAGGGGAAAAGGATGATAAATTTGAAATAATATCAAAATTAGTACATAACTGAAATAATATCAGATTTAAAATGTTAAAAGTGTAAAAAAACCAAATTGCCCAAACCACCCAAAATAATATCAAAGGGTATTTTCGTACCAAAAAAAGCCAAAAGGATCAATTTCGAGATAAACCATTAGTCCAGAGACTACTAGCGATATTTTTAAAATCCAGGGACTATGGACGAGATAAACCCATAGTCCAAGGACCATTTTTGTAGTTCACTCTATTTTTAATCATAGTATACTAATTTGTTGCTCCGCAACAACACAATTTAGCTGGCTAAAAGAATCTATACACACATACACTATACACAAATATAATATTATTTCATATTTACAGTGCATAATTTTAAATTTAGAATCTCAGAATGGAACTCACCTTATTTTTATGTTCTTTTGGAATTTTTATAATGTGAAATAATGTTATTTTAACTAGTAATGATTAATGTCCTTTGTGTACTCCATAAAATTTTGTCCCTCTTATATCAATATTTTTTATACAATTTGTTATAGGAGTACCTGATTTTATTACATAAAAAAAGTTCTTTCCGAAATTCCTCAATAATAAAATAAATAGTGGCATTAATTAATTTGTAAATCTAATTTAATAAATTAGGAGAAGATGTAGATGGCCCGCATCAACAGAAGTCACATGCTAATGTAGGATTATGCAATTACGAAAACATATTATAATAACAGAAAATTCGTTGGAAACTGAAATATTTATAGCGATATAACGTGGTTTAGGTAAATGAACGTATCTTCCCATACCTTACGATTAAATGATTTATTTTAATAATTTATAATTATGGATGAATGTATTGAAGAATAATCAAATTTATGGTGTCGACATTATTGTTTGTTCCAACCGAATTATTTGAACCGGATCGTCCTTTCTAGTATTTATGTATTTAATTAATTAATTGATACTTGATAGTTTTATACACTTTTATTTATTCCCACCAATTCATCGCCCATGTTTATTTATTACATGGATGGGTCGGTTATACAAATTTATGTGAATGTATATAGTATATACACGTAAACTTAGGCAGTGATAAAATGCAAACTCATATATTGTATAAACCCTAAACTATGACTTGGACCGTTTAAAAATATCAACAGATGTTAAAATAGTAGCAACAGAAAATATCAACACAATATCAACACAACATCAACTATTAACACTATATTGAAGTTTTTTGTTGCACTATTTTGTAATCTGTTTGACATTTTTTAACTGTCCAGATCATAGTTTAGAATTTGTATAATATTTAGAATTTGCATTTGATCATATTCCCATAAATTTATTAGAACGAGTGAGCTTGTGATTGAAATATGTTAGATTTGAATTCCATCAAGAAGTCTAAAATTTGAAATCATGGTAAGGCGAATTTATAATCCAATAAATTATTCAACCTTGTTAGATAGTTGTAAAACACAATTTAATTGATAAAATACTTCCCCTTCATCCATAAGAAACTATTATTGATTTTTTAAAAACAACGAAAACTTGTATGATTTGCGACTCAAAAGGTTTTCAATAATATTCATAAAAAAATAATAAATGATTTTTAATTACTCCAATATTTAAACCTTTTTACATGTAAAACTTCTCCCACCAATTCCAATTAGAGATTTTAGGACTGTGATTTTATTTTAGAGTTAAAAACTACGCTATTACTTAATAATAATAAATCAATCATTTAAAATTTTATCTTACAAAATTAATTTTTTTAAAAATAATCAAATACTTTCAGAGGTGTGTAAAAAGCCACAATGTGACCGTTTAGTATCACTCTCTATATTGCTACTATTACTAAAATGCAATCACAATTACATGTGCATTTGCTTTTCATTTGGCATCGAAATGTTATTTGAATTATTGATTAGTAGCATAAAATAATACAAAGATGATAATTTCAAAATTTTCTTCATGATATAACCTTTCGAGTAAGAGTATTGTCTCTCTCTTTCTCCCTTTTAATGCAATTTGTTTGGTTGTGAGTGAGATGAGGGTAGCCATGCAAACATAATTCTTGGGGCCCTTGCTGCATTATGATTATGCTACCAAAAATATGTCTAGGCTTATTTTGCCACACCCTAATTTCATGATTCACCTCAAATTTTATTTTATGGTTACAAACCATTCCACCTATTCGACAAATGCACGAGCATGTCTTCAATTCTTGTTTCTTTTCTAGTATCTTCTCATTCTCATAATCTACATAGAGAGAGATACGTGTGACATTGCAGTAAGACTATTTATACGGGTAAATTATCGAAAAAAATTTAGTCAATTTTAGGTCAATCCTGCAACTTTAAAAAAATTCCGATTATATTAGTATCATAAAAAAAATGAAGACACGTAGGGTGCCAATATTTTTGGCTATGAGATGATTGAGAAAATTATCAAAATTATGATGTGATCGATTATTTTTTAAAATTGTAGGATTAATAAGAAATTAATCAAATCTTATAGTAAGTACTAGTTTTTTTTCCAACAATTTGACTTTATAGTATTAATCAAGAAATGTATGGATATGGTTGATTGACGAATTTATGACATTGACCGGTCATATTGGTTTAGATATTTCAAGTTCAATATGTGAAGAATCTCCCACAAAATCATTAAAAACAACAAAATCCGTTATGAACTTTTGGGACCAATCTTAGTTTTCTTACGTCGATCATGGTCATGCATATCCTCTATATTTATGCATGAGAATTGAGATTTTGTGATCAATTGAGATCTATTTTAAAATGAGAATTTGAGAATTTATCAGATGACAACATAATATATATCAGTTGGCAACATAATATATATATCAGTTGGCGCACGTCACAAAACTTATCAGTTGCTAATATCACACATATATTTTTGTATATTTATGTGTGTGTATGAGGTACATGATGCTAAGAAAAATTAGACTTAGAATGTTTTCTTGTATGCGATTTTTAGCATATTTGTTTCAATTGACCAAAAATGCATTCATGTAATACTTATAGCTGCACGCCTGCACAAACAAATGAAAAAAATAATTTCAAAAAGTATGCAATTGAATTTGAATTCAATTTTTTATTTAAAGTTATTTGATTGATCTTTAATGACAATATTACAAAATTGCCATTCAAATAGATTCACAATCAATTGCATTGGAAAATTCCATCTTTAGTAATAGTATTGACTATCAAAATAAACATTAAACCCTAAACCCTAATTATCGCTATAAATAAACATTATATATAATCATAACATTAATATTAGTGGTTTTTTATTAATATTTCTATAGATAATTAAGACATCTTTCTCCTATAAATTTTGTTGGCCGACATCACAATCCATGTGGTTGGCCCCATGTAGATATCTTTTTGATCATTTTCTAAAAGGATAAAAAGCAAAATATTGAAAGTTGAGTAAATAGTTGAAAAAACACATTCCTTTTCTTTTTTAAAAAAAAATTTGCTTGTAATTTATAAACACTAGAAGATGCTTTTCTCACACACAATCAGATGTTATTCTATGCATTAACGTATGTTCCTAAAAATGCATAATTTATGTAATTGTAGTAATAATTAATACTAATACTAAAAACCATCAATTGGAATTTAGTCAGAGACGCAGTTACATAATTTACATTCTTCCAAATATATGGTACATTTCTGGTTCGATTTATTTCGTGATTTAGCGAAATATAGTTTTTTTTTTCAAGGTGCAAATTGTTCATTTTAATTTTTAAATGCTAGAAATTAAGCAGAAAAAAAAAACTATTTTTGGTCAAAAGGTTCAAATAATTTTTTTTGTCTCTTTCTTGATTTGTTTCTTCCGAGTGTATAATATTTTGCTTTAATATTATTTGAAAATTGGGAAGAAGGAAACCAGCCAAAAAGCACGGAATTGGACGCCAATTTCCACAAATAAATGATAAAGAAAACTCCAGACTTATGGAATTAAGAAAACAATTACTCCTATTTAGCTATTTAGTCTTATTATATTTTATAACTAGTTTAGTTCCGATTTAAATGTGGTGTAATTTGTACTAACTTGTATTCAAAATAGCTACTCATAAAAAATTCACGAAAACAAAAATATAACGTTCTCAGAGATATATTACAAGTACATGAAACATTCAAATTAATAGAGAATATATAAAAAGTGGAGCTTATTTTACATGTTACATGTGATGTGAGTATATAATTTAATTTTCTTAATAATTAGATATAGTATCATTTTTCTCATTTATTTAGCTCATTCATGGAGTTGATGAGTTGATTGCACTTTTTTTGCTTGCACCAATTGATACTTTCTCACTGTGTGAGAATAAAGGAATGGATCAAATATTATATCTCACTCTCAAAAGTGAAAAGATACATAATATATTTGGGTTGATAAGAATTAGTGCTTGCTTTAAATCAAGTGCCAAAATGACTTTCAACGTGTCTAATCACTCAACCAAGCACATTCTACAATGGCAATTAAAGCATATGGGGTAATTAAGAGCCCACATTTTCTCTTCATTTCAATATTTATCGATTCTCATATGATTGCAATGTTTATTTTTCTTTGGCAAGGGGACACTATTCGATCTTTATTGGCAATATATATTTAGGGTTTAGGTTTCAGGGTTCGCCGTTTTTGACTTGAGTCTTTTTAATTTATTAAAAAAAAAAATTCAATTATATATTCGAATAATTCAATAATCAACAATTCGTTAATGCAGACGTTACAATCTATAATTAGTGCCAAGTAGTTTAACAAATATATAAATATTTTACCTTTTCTTATTCTTAACGAATAACTATATAAATACTCCATATAAATGGGTACAATTTTCATGTTTAGATACATTTATGCTTTTATGAAACGAAACCATCTTTTTATATGAACACGTACAATAGATATATAGACATCATATGATGAACTAACTATACATTATTAATATTACGAAATATAATGTTTCAAATACATTTGTTAATTTTCCAAGTTAGAATTCGTAGAAACTAAAATACGAGAAAGAGAGAAAACATATCAAATGGGGGTATATTAAAGATACTTATAAAAACTAATAAATAATCAAATAAAAAATCTTAAACGAGACATATTCAATTTTGATAAAGTAACTTCCAAAATAATGTTCAGAATCGAGTTTTAGATATTTCAAGTTAAGACAAAACGATAATATTAACAAGTTACTTATGTTCTTATAAGCTTAACTTGAAATAAGATAATATTCACGATTTATGAATAAGGTATGATCTTTTTAAAATTTAGATAAGATGATTCCGATCGAATTTCGACAAGTCAGCTATTCATATCTCAAACTAATATCCTAACACACCCTCTTAGCACCCAATCCAAGTCCACACACAAAGAGGTGGTGGGATTTTTGTGTAGTGCAATTCCAATATGTGCCATACAAGTTTCTACCTGAAATGATTGATCCAAAGAAAGCCACACACACACACTAGAAGGGGTTTGTTGTGTTCTTGTTCTTGAATTGGCATTCTCAATTAATTGGTTTTGGATGAGCCAAATTTCATTTAATGCATATATCAAATTTGCCAACTCAATGTTTTCTCCCTCATGGGATCCCACAAGACAGCTATAAATACAAATCTCTTTCAATAATTTCATACCCCCACCCTACCCCCCACCCACCCTCTTAGGGTGGGTGCCTTGGAATTTTTAGGTGTTTTAATCAACCATTAATTGTTCAACTTGAAGACATAATATGTCTTGATTAGGGCATCCAAAAAGGTCAATTCATTAATCAATCAAAACTTTAGCTTTAGGGTTTCTAATTTGTATAATTGGATTTGCTTCTTGCATGCTCCTAAGTTGCTTTCAATTTTTATTTATTTATTTTGTAACATTTTGTGTTGGAGAAAGTAAGGATTGTAGTATGGACCTTGCATGTAGGTGCAGGACCAATTTAATGATATATGAAATGGATTGTCACAATTGAATGGAATGATTACTACTGATTTTGAGAGACCAATAGGGATTTTGACAAATCTAGAAAAAGGAATTTCTAGGATCGACACAGTGAAAAATATCGATGTTGTATTCCAACTTCGATGCCGCTTTTCATTGTTTTCTTTGTTGTTTGTGTTCGATCATCTCCAGTAAAGTAATCAAACTACGAGTTGTGAATATCATCGTCTTTATAAACTCTTCTTATATTGTTGAAAAGTTGCATCGAAATACTAGGGTTGGAAACTTGTGACATGTAGTATAAATTTGTCCATATTGAAAATTACAGTTTGATTTTAAAATTTATTTATCTAGTACATCATAAATTTGATTATCTACATTTTATTAGAAATAAATAAAAGTCTCTCTTTCTCTCACACACAGTGCAGTTGGAACATTTTTTGGGTGCAAGAAATAGTAAGATGAGATAGTCGAATTTCCTAAAGATATTCTCACACTTTACATTGTATTTCCCTCGAATTTTCATAGTGCCAATTCCATTATGGTCACGTCAAAGTTAGCCTAACTTTGGTTTTCAAGCCCACATTTTATTTATGAATTTCATGTCATATACACATTCATAGTAAGATCAAATAATTCTTTTCATTTTTCAATCAAGTGATTCAATAAATGCTCTTTTCTTTTGCTCATCAATTCAATCTAATATTCATTGCATAATGGAATAACTACACCAAACCAAAATGTATAAAAGGGACCATTCTCATCAATCACAAATCCACTTTAGTATTAGTTGAACTCCTATTGCAAAAATATATTCTTTTTTGTCACACTATATGTATATTTATGGTGTCATCGAATTTTCAAAAGTCTTGATACCAATATCACATTCTATTCAATTTCAGCATTATACTCAACAAAAAAGTTGACTACAACATCAAGTGCAGAATAGTAGTCAAAACATAGCTTTTCTTGCACTTTGATCAGACCTTGTGTATGCATTCAAAATAGCACAAATATTAGGCTTTTCTTGCACTTTGATCAGACCTTGTATATCATTCAAAATAGACTATATATCGAAACCCACGAGCTAGCAAAAATCAGGATCAGCTAGTTTTCGATCATAAAAAAACTACGAAATCAGAGGTGAAGAGGCTCTTCCACACTGGCATCATTGCGGTTAGGTACTAAATCATCAGCATACCTCCTCTGGGATGGTGTTCTCGGCCTCTTTGCAGGTCGACTGCTTTTGGGATTTGAAGGCGGTGCCTCCAAATGGTAATTGTAAGCAAGTGCTGGGCTGCTCGGCTGTAAGTCCGTGTCCCCATCCGTACTCACCCAAGTTATGCCTGGAGCATTAACAGAGTAGTTTTCTTAAATGACACGATTGCCTGATGATGTAACTATGCAAAACCGCCTCTAAACTCTAGTTTACAACAAATCAAGAAAATCACGAGCTAAACATCGAGGATCCACATCAGATTCACATGTTATCTGGTTGATTCGCTAGTGTATATGTTTAGCAGATTAACAAAATATCAAATTAATCACGAGCCAAACATCGAGGATCCACATCAGAATTCACATATTCTCGGGTTGATTTCACCAGTGTAAATATGTTTATCGAATTAAAAGGCCACCGTGACACTGCAGATAAGTTCGACTAACTCATTTGATAAAATTACTACTTTTCGTGAAATATGGAGAGTATCCTTACGTGCAGGTTGACGAACACCTTCTGATGGTGGAAGATATTGTTGTGTTCCAGGATCACCTGCATCGTTATGAAAAGCAGGACGGACAGGTCGCTTCCTCACATAGTTTTTTTGTATTGGTTTCGGGATTAGGAAGGAAAACCTTGATAGGCTGACCTCTTCAGTCATGTACTCTGGATGTTTATCTAGGTACCTTGAATAAGCATCAGAAAACCCGGAAAAGACGAGTAAGGAAACAATCAACTATTCCAAAACATAATGCCACCAAGACTTGTTATGGTAAATTCCGTTGCAATAATGCCAAGAACATACCTTTGAATATCCAACATAGAACGTAAACTCTTACCCGAGGGTGCAACATAGTACCTGAGAGAAATCGTGACGATAAATTAAATGGCATTTTGAGACAATCAAAAGGGGATCTAAAGAAATCATGTATCTTCATCAAGTTATAATAATATGTAACTCTTACAGGATAAAAGAGAGCTACGGCAAGTAACAAACGTATGACAGAAAAAGAAATAGATACGTACACATCAGCAAACCTGACGCTTCCTTCACCTCTGATTCGCAAAAGCCTTTTCCAACCAGTAGGGGGTTGAGGTATGTTAGGCTTGTCGATTGCCCATATTCTACTGCCATCTTGTGTTATATCCGGATGATCATCACACGAGACGTCTGGACACCATTCACGAGCTGTGTCACAGAAGAAGGGGCGCGCTGAAAGATGCTCCCGTATTTCCTCGTACTTTTCTTTTGTTGGAACGAGCCTCCATTTGAAACAGCTGGCACACTGAACAGCGAAGAGCCCTACCGATGGCAAAACCCTCGGGGTCCGGTCAGAAAATGGGTGTGGTTTCTTCGGAGGAGACAGACAACTAATGGGACCCGGACCACCTGGCGCATCTTTGCCGTTACCGGCTTCATTGACAGATGGAACATATAGCACCAACTGATACTGAGAATTTTCAGATGTTTTATTTCCTTCAGTGTCTGTGTCGTGATTTTCGACATCTTCATCAGAACACAAGTCCACTATGTCGTCAGGAAATGTAGTCGGGGTCCCCAGGGGAATGGAAGGATTTGATGCATTGCGTTCTCCTTCAGCATTATTCACGTGATCAACGGTGGTTGAAGATTCACCGACATTTTTGTCTCTTTCAACTTTGATAGTAACTTCCAAAGACTGCGGCTGCAGAGTTGCCTTCATTATCTAAGTTCCTGAATTCAACGATTGATCAAATCCCTTACCCGCCTAACTTGCTAAGAAGACGCAAGAACTAGGAACTCGTCAACACAGAATATCCTGAAACTCCATAATAAATGAGCAACCAAGATATGCAAAAAGAACGAAAAACACAATTAGAGGCGGTGTCACGAAATGGCAGAGAAGTAAAGGCATCTTTATCAGCTGGAAATGAATAAACTCGAATTCTTATTTAGATATAGTGTAATAATGAAACAACTTCCAAAACTGGCTAGCTCAAACTGCTCAAAGAGCCCATAGTACTCACACATATGATATATCTCGAACGTGACAAAGGGCACTGCGTGTATATATATAACGGTCTACTTAAGTATCATCGTGTACAATCATACTAAAACAAAACATTTTATACAAATCCATCTGTCGGACAGTTGACATAATGAACAAAATGGTGAACAAATTCATGGGGGTAGAGTTCAGTAGCAATACGAGGCTTCATAGCAACTTCCAAATGTGGCTAACACGAAGATCGCATAGTACTTACACACATGGTATATGTCGAACATAACAAAGGGCATTACTTATACAACGGTCTAAAACAACAACATCTTGTACAATCCAATCTAACAGATGACATTGGAACTTTTTTCGTTCTATCAAAAGGTTTTTCTACGCGGTACGTTTCCATTTCCATGTCGAAATCAGGGCACATTCAACCACATTTTCTAGGGTGCAATATTGACTTTCAAATACTCAAACCTTAAATCTGTGGTTGTTTTAAACATGGAAACTAATTCTTCAATGTAATTAACCTCCAATCAAAAGGTAATACCAAAACAGAAAACATTTAATGTGGAATTTCCAGTTTATATGCATGATTTAAAAGGAAACAAAGATCAGAAACAAGTATCATTCCCCAACAAGACCTAAACGCCAGTCCAATTTTCATTATTTTGTGTGAATTATTGTGCAAAAGCCCAAGAAAATTATAGTCTCAAAATTTCAAAGAAGAGCAATGTATGTTAAAGGAACATGCACAGGCTTCTCCTTACTCTGTTTTAGGCACAAAAAAAAGGGAGAAAATTCTAACTTCTAGTGCCACAAAAATCCAATATTCATGACAGTAACCACAAAAAGACATAAATCAGAACACATACACATGCAATGCGAAGGTATTGGAGCTACAGACAACATAGGCTTTACCATTTTCTTCGAAAAAAAACCTTTTTAAGACACACACACACACACACCAACACATTTACATTGAAAACCCTTTTTTAAAACAAAAGAGGGATAAATTTGAGTTTGAGTGAGAGAGATTTTACATGAGTTGTGTGGATATGAGCGAGAGTGAGAGATCTAAGGCGAAAAACAAGGAGAATTTCTGCAGAATTTCAGATTAAATTCCGAAGAATCCTATGTTAATGCTTAATGCAATGATTTTGAAGGGGGGTTGTTGTCCTTGGTAATCGAGACACGTGAAGACAACCAAAATGTAATTAATGAATTTTCAACTAACTTTACAATTAAAATTTTAAGCAAAGCAACTATTAAGTCCGAATCACCTAATTCTTTTCTTACACCATCTCCTATTCCACTTTTTACAAACATAACTAATAGACCCACTAACATATTTTATGTTTATGAGAAATGAAGCAGGAGGTGGTGTAGAAAAAGAATTAGGTGATTCGGACCGACTATTAACAAAATGATTTACTGTGGAAATATTATGAGTTTTGTTAAGTGGATATTTTAAGGGTACATTTGACGCTTGGATGGAGTGTATATTAGAGAGATTCATTATTACTAATGTGATAATTTCTATGTTGATCAAGGTTTGAAGATCTTAGTCCTGATAATCTAATAGGATGATTTCTGAAAAATTATACTAGTATGTTTTATATAAATACAATTAGACAGATATGAAACAAATATAGACATGCTTGTGTTCAAAATATACCTATTGCAAATTTTCTTTTTGTAGATGAAGGATTGCAACTTCCGTCACTTTATCGATTGATTTGAACCTCAAATAGACATACTCAGAGAATTTGTGGAGAGAATTCCCATAAATCATACACAAGATTTTTAAACTTCAGTTATATAATATTGAATGATGTGATCTGATCTGATCTAAGAGATCCACAAAGATTTATATGAATATTACCATTATACATAGAGGAATGTAATCAAATAGAGGAATGTAATTAAATGCAAATTCTAAATATCATGCAAACTTTAAACTATGATCTGTACTATTAAAAAATATCAATGGATTACAAAATAATAATAATAGAAAATATTAACACAATTGACACTGTGTTTTTATACTGAGTTGACATTTTGTTGAAAAGTTTAGATTTTGTTAGATATATAGAGTTTGCATTTTATCACTACCCTATAAATAGATGTGGTGTGATCCGTTGCTAGCTTTTCTTAAGTTGCTAATTTGTTAACTCATCAATGTAGTGTTTAAAAATGCCAACAAAATTATGTGTTGACATATTGATATCATCGTATTGATATTTTTAATACAATACGTCGATGAGTTAGGAGAGTTTAACAACTTAAAAACTTAGCAAAACTTAGCAAAAGCACCCCTTTAATAGATTATGTTAATTAAATTGAGTCCAGACTGATTAGATTTCATAACGAAATATTGATCATTACTATCATCGCGATGAATATTGATTTAACGTCCAAATCTTGATAGCCAAAATCTATACTTTATTTATTTAATTTTGTTCAAGTGTTTATGATTATACTATGTGCATTAATTAATCAAAGTTTGTTGCCACAGTTTCGAAGTTATATTAGAATAGAAATCAATAGTGCATTGGCATATAACTAAGAGGGGTATACCAAAAAATTAATTACTATACTATTTCTTTCTTTCTACTATTTTTTTTAAAAAAATATTCTAATACAGTCTTTTTATAATGTACTAGTACTATTTAATTTTTGATCTTTTCATTTTAAAATTTTTAATTCTCACATATTAATCCTTGTATCATAATCTATATATCTAAACCATGCAAAAAATATCACTATCATTTTTCACATGTTGAAGAGATAAGATCGAATCGATAATTATAACTATTCATGCATTCTCAAACCGAAAATCAAGTTCAAAACCTTATTTTTTCGAAATCGAAATATGGAAAATAGATGAATGCAGAATCCCAGCTTCAAAAATGGCTAATGTTATGTTAAATCCCAACACCTCGCCGTTGCAGCTCAGCTAGACAAACTATATTTGGGGATTTGGCCTTTCTTGAGAAGCGAGAGAGCGTACTCGCCGGTGTCTATGAGGTCCTCGATGTTGTGGACGGATCGCTCCTCCGCCGCCACCACGAAGATCGCGCGAGCCTCCGCCTTCTTCGCCAGCCGCGCCGCGAAGTTGAACGGCAGATCGGGTGAGTTCAGGCTCCTCAGTATCTGCCGGTACAGCGACAGAACCCGCCCCCTGTTCCGAGCCAAATCCTCAGCACTCGCCCAAATCAAACCTCTCGCCATTTTTCTGCAGAATTCACACAAGCTCAGTCACTCAGGCATTTCATCGAACACGTAGACTGCAGGTTGCCATTGCAAAACTCAATTGTATTAAACATGATTCAAATTATAAAAAAAAAAAACACCTGGTTGTAACGATTGGATTGGAATCTGATTGGATTGGTAATCGCCACGAAGAATTTGAGTTTTGATTTTGGATGTGGAAAGCTCAGAATTTTAATTTTCACAAAAATGCCCAATTGATTTATAATTCCAGAAACTGGGCTGAGGGTAATATTGTCATACATAAAGTTTCATACTTTCATTATATATAAGCCCTTTGAAGAGAGAAGACTGAGGCTAGAGAGAGAAAGTAGTAATCAATAGAAGGTGAAAATGGGGGGCGGAATGGAGACCAATAAGAACCGTTGGATCGAGGACTGGGCGACTAATAGGGAGAATCTCGAGCACCATTTCCGGTGGACCCGTCGCAACCTTGCCCTCGTCGGGATCTTCGGCGTCGCCGTCCCCATCCTCGTCTACAAAGGCGTCGTCAAGGAATTTGTACGTTTTCTTTTAATTTCCCCCAATTCATGAGCTTCATTTGTGCGAAATGTCAAATTTGGTCGAAATGTGTGCGAAATTGTTGGTTTTGTATAGTCTATCGGTGGTTTCTGAGATCAAATTCGATTCGATCTTCTAGTATTATTGTTGATCAGAAAGAAAATTAGCTCTTTTCAGATTTTAGCTTGTGTTCTTGGTTTGAACGAGTGTTTGTTTGGTGAATATCTGAAAATTTATCCAGACTGTATTGAGAGGGTTTGAACATAGAATTACTTTGATGGCTGTAGTTGAGAAGATAATTTGGAGACTTTAGAGAGATTGTTTCAGGCAAGCAATGTATTGGGTAGTGTTTGCTGATAGTAATCTGTAGGAACTCGTTGGGCATATAACGCCTTTCATCGTTTTTGGTAGCTGGACATCATGTCCATTCACCAGTGAAGGGTGCACTGGACTCTATCCGTAGTGTTGTTGGAAGGGTATTTCTCGTAGGTATTGCGGATTCCCAATCTGTGCATTTAATCGTAAAAGTTTCAGGGGGAATGTAGTAGACATGGATCATGATCATTTGAGATATACCTATATACCTTTCTAATTTCTTAGTGTCATTTATTAATGTATAAAGCCACGGTTACGTTCCTTTTGTGTATGTACGTGTCTTCATTCAAGTCTACCACCAAAATATTGCTTCGGGAAATGGTATTGTTGTTCTCCGGTCATGGTCATGAGTTTCTAGTGATATTTTATCATCACTGCCATTAAACATTATGATCCTTCTTCTGGTTGTTAAATTGTCTGTGATAGCACACGCGAGTTGTTAGTTACCATATGCCATTTGGTTTCTCTTGACTCGATGGTCGATGCACCAACTGAAGGTGATAACTAATTTTGCTTCTCTCAACTTTATTGGTGTGGAAATACTTTGATCTTAGCTTCCTTTTATACAAAGATGTCTCTTATCGTATAACTTTGAAGATTATCAAATGAAACATAAGAGTCTTCTGTAAAACAATGTATCTGTCTGTGTAACTTTGACCGGTATGTGCCGTCTCTGTTTATTTGATGTTTTATTATGTTGTCTTATTATCATCATCTTTATCTTCACGGCAGCGGAAACTATGTCTACTACGGCTGTTTTCATATACCCTGGTCACCTTTTAACCTTTAGTTGAACCGAATGCAACATATATCCACACACTTAAATGTTAAGGGGTGTTCAGTACTAACTAGCAATGTTGTGTTTCTAGTTGGTTATTCTTTTTTGCTACTCTTGATTTGGTTGCTCTGATCTTATAAATTCTTGTGAATGCTTGAGACTTTCATTACTTGTGTACAATCAGGCACGTTGAGATTCGCCTTTCCCATGGTTGCGATTTGCGACTTTCTTCTGGTAGTAACCCCCCTCTTTTAATTTTTGTGGCAGCATATGCAAGATGAAGATGCAGGGAGGCCACCCAGAAAATTCTGGTTCACATGATGCTGTACTAAACCTGGCTGAAATTCCAAGATTCATTATAATCTTATTTCAGTAACATTATCTTTGCTTATTGTATGTTACATGATATTAACTCTGCATCATGTGTCAACTCAGCATCACATTTGGAAAAAATCATTTGAACTTTGGAAGGTGCTGGAAATAATAGAATTTGATCAAATTTCGTTATTTTAATGGCAATTTCACCATATTTTAAGTGATTTATAATTTTGAATTTAATTTTGAATTGTTATAGAACGCCTTGTTCCAAAGATGAACAGTTGGTGAGATCGAACTTGATAGACAGTTTTGATTTGGGGCTGTAATGGGCTGATCTTCCATAAGAACAGACGGTGGAACCAAAATAATCAGCAGCGGAACTCAGTTGCTGTCGAACAGAACCAGAGGGCATGGGTTGGAAGCAACGTCGACTCTAGTGAGTGGGCAACCTTCCACGCGCAAACGGAAGAAACAGATGCCATGCTCGAATGTGAGACAGAACCTAGATGGCGACTTCTCACATCCTAATATTACTGTTTTTTAGGATTTTATAAGATAGAATGACAACAATACCAGGTTTGAATGCGAGAGTTTGATCGATAAGTCGATAAACAATAGCGGCTACAATACTAGTACTACATGATTTCTAAATAGGAATTAAAGACAATAAACTCAAGAACAAAAATCATCAATTAAAATAAAAATAACAAGCTCCTACGATTGGAAAGCTACACTATCCTTTTATAGAAAAATTGTAAGCAAACCTATTCTCTCATCTATTGAAAAGATAAACTCCCTACCCTATGCATTGAAACAATATAACTATTACAAATATTACACGTCTCGGTCCTAATCTTGACAAGTCGCACTCGAACCAAGTTCTTCACATTGGGCCGAGCTGGACTCCTAGCTGGATCAATTTCGGGCCCTCGATGCCTTTGGTTCTTGGCCAGAGTCAAGATCACATCAGGTAGCTATCTGATTCCAGAAATTGAGAGTATGTTATAAATCTAACTTCAGAAAGGCAAACATGTGCAACTTCACTGGTATAGTCAAGTCTCTTCACTAGCAGCAATGTATCAGTAGTTTCAATCACTTCAAAGATATAACGAATTTGCAAACATTATCCCCCGACGAATGCCTTCACTAGCAGCTGTAAATTTTTCCTCTAGACCAGCCTCGCCAACCGCATGAGCAGCACCTTTCAACTGCAAACTCACGAATCACAATCTTCATAAATTAAAACTGATCTCAAGTGCTACTGGCAGAAAAATAAACAATATATATGTTCACTATTTGCAAAAAATGATAAATAAAAAATACATATTCACAGCACTTCATTGTCTAATTTTCTAGTTGCATACAATGAAAGCAACCTCGTGGAAGGAAGGCGCAAATCAAAATGATGTGAAAATGACTTTCTATCTAATTATGCAAGAAGTGGTAAGAGAAAGAAAAACTGAAACACAATTCTACTATTGGAAAGGACAAATGGAAAATGATGAAACTGTTACCTGATTCAAAAATTCATCAAGCCTTCTAGCCAACCTTATGATGCTACCTTCGAAAATATCAGTCATTTGAATTACATCTGCAAAAGATGCTCCCTGAAAAAAATGGAGGGATCAATTTTGAAAAGGATCAAAAACAACAACAATAAAACTTCAAATGCATAAAAACAATTTAACAGACTTCAATATCTTATGTTAAAAGAGAAGTCGTAAAGGGTAAAAGTACCCACTTCTCATATGTAAAATGCATTCTACTTTTGTAAAAACATAGTACCACATTTAAGTGAACGGAGAAAAACCCTTCAATGTGTGACATGTTTTGAAATCAGTGATTTGGGGCTATTTTAGACAATTTGGGTAGACTCTACATATATACAAGTGGGTATTTTTAGCATGTTCCTTAACAGTAGTTGGTAAGGAAAATTTCCAACCGAATATTCAAATTGCAAATTTACAACAATAAGGTGATAATGATTCAACATATGCGCTAGCAGCCATATAGACAGAAGTTAATGAAAATTTTTGTTAAGTATATCAATTAAGTAAAATGTCATGCATCCTTGGTAATTTATAAAGACTGGCTATATTCCACAAGATAGTCAACAAGGTGCGGCTTTCAGCATCACTAACAGTTTTACATGCCATGTAGGAGATAGTGTAACACCATACCGACCTTTGACCAACAATAAATCACATCCATCAAGAAGGGTCTAATCGATGCTTCGACGTATTCATCAACATTTATTTCAAGTTTACACTCGCGTTGTATCTGCAAAACACATTATATTAAATTTGTCATTAAATATACTCCCTCCGTCCCAGAAAATTTGTCACATTTCATTTTCAAGTCTCTCTTACTTTACTCTCTCCGCACTCTAACTATTTATTATCATTTTTTCACAACGCAGAAAATGAAATGCGACAAATTTTCTGGGACGGATGGAGTAACTCACTATATAGTATATATATGTATATATTTGCTGGGGAACTAACTTTCCAGGGAAAATAATTAGGAAAAACAGTTAGTAAATCAAATTTAAACACACCTCAGCTATCCTTCTGGCACTATCTTGAAGTTGTTGCAAAGGTTTAGCAAGTTCAGCTCTTAAATGTATCTGTTCACTTGACTTGTCCCCAGGAATAAAGCAACTAGCCAGAGCTGCAACTTGATGATGATCAAGATCATTGAAGGTACCTGTCCAGAGATACACAGAACCACAAATAAGCACACTACGGTTTGTTACCAAGTTCGAATGCATTAAAGCAGGTGCCATGGAAAGGATAAACTAACTTAAGCAATTACAATGCATTATTGAAGAATTGAAACTATTATCGAACTAAAAATTGTCAGCAAGCACATATATATGAAAGCTAAAGAAAACTATGTAACTTATCGGTGTACACCAACAAAAGTCAGAGAAATGATAGTTGCTGCTTGAACTAGCTGCTACAAGAAGCATACTTGTATTTGAGTTATCTATCACTTCTAGGGAGCTCACCATTGAACATCAATTCTGTGACAAGGAGCTCATCTCCAGTGTCTATCCGGCAAGCTGCACGTCCCTTCAACTGAACAACACCGTCATCATCAATATGACCCAGTCTTTTGAGAACCCGCGATCGATTCTTAAGTTCGTCACGAAATTTTTGAAGCTTAAGAAAAGTTCAAGTACGTATTTGGTTAGTACTACAACCCAACAGGGGGGGAGAAGAAAAGAAAAGGAGAATAGTTCATAAAATTAATCAATAAGCATGATGTATTTGAAACCATGAAGCCAACCTTAAAGGCAAAGACTTCAAATATAGTTACCAAGGAAGGTAAACAGAAGAAGGGACTCACACAATTCATTAGTAAAGATAACATAAAAAGCTGAATGTATATTGGATATACAACTATTGGGTAGTATTGAACAATCTTGAGTAAGAAGCCAGTGCAGAAAGCCTAAGGCAGGATGTAAAAATCAAGACAGAAGTACCTGAGAATCACGCATTTTCGACTTCAGCTGTTGAATTTCATGACTGACTTCTGCTTTTCTCTGGAAACTTGAAATCTGATGTACGTCTTGTGACTGGAATTGAGTGACAATATGAATTAGGAAAATATGGGCAAAAGTGCTGATTAGCATGCTGAAAAAATTCCCAGCTAAGCCTAGTGGTATCAGATTAATGAAAAACAAGCAAACTGAACCAAATGTCAGCGAGAGGAAGGCACTTTCACATACCTTGTGCAGGGGATGAATGAGCAACTTATGCTCAAGCTCATCGATTTGGCTAGCCAACTCAACAAATTCAGGCTCTTCAACTCCCATATCCTGGCACAGTTATGCAAATATTTCAGAAACAGATGCCCTCTCCAGTCTCGGTCCAGCAAAAAATTGTTTCATATAACAGACATATTTTGAGGATATCAGATATATGAACTTGTTTTTAGACCCAGGCACGGATAAGGAACATTACAAGTCATAAATTCATAATAAGGTGCAAATGCAATTATGAAACATGTAAGGCAATTTATAAGTCTTAACACAAAAGACCAAACCACAACAGGAGTTGCATGATGCACACAGTGAGACAGTCAGTGATGATACAGTTATAATCATCAAAAAGTGTAGCATTAAATTGACTGGTACACCATTACTTCTTCCCCATCACCAGCACACCTTTAGCTCATGCCTTCTATTTTTCTTGGTACCTCTCCAATTCTGTCTTGATTTCACATAAGTATTCATACAGAATAAAGTCAAATTTTTGGAGTAATTATAAGCAATAAATTATGCTAAACATATCGCATCGCATGAACCAGGGCACTTAATTGGCGATAGTAGATAAAATCAAAATTCCATAATTTCGCAATAAGACCTAGAAATATTCCAAGCCGAATGTCAGAGCAACAATATGACACACAATTTAAATAAAAAGGAGGCTCTTTTATGTAGCCACAAAACTCCCAAACACAACAATTTCTCAAAGTAGTCATTGCGCAAAATTAAAAAAAAATAAAGCAGCATCAAACCAACAAAATAACAATTCACACCTTCACTGGATTGAGCTTTGGAAAGCCTTGTGGATAGCGCTTTTCAAGCTGTTGCACAGCAAGAAGAACAGTATGCCGACTTTCCTTCGGCCGTATGTCAGAAGGAACCGATATTCTAAGTGTGCTAAGTGCAGAAAGAAGAGGCAACTGTACAGGAACCTGTTGAATAAAATAAGTACATGAATCACAAGGGTCACGTGCCAGTTGCAGTAAGATAACGTTATATAAATATGTTCAGTCACGACTCACGACCACCTTCTCTTTAGAAATATCAACTTACCACATGCATTTCACCTTCTTCTCCAGGACGAGGAGGACAGGGTTTTGGTTGAGAACCATTTTCACTTGTGCTGATAGAGCAGTGAAGCAAAACATCCACAATATAGTTGTTACCACGTGAAGAAGCAAGTTCAGCTGGCATAGAACTTGAGACGGCATGCGGTTTCTTCACCACATTGACAACAACTCCCCAACCCCAATCTGTTCCTCCTTCTCTTACCTTGACCTGCAAAGTTACAGAAGAAGTTCTAAGTTAGAAACAACGGAGTCAAGTATAAACCGTAAAACTAGACTCAACCAACCCAACAGATAAGTTGTTCTATAAAGAAACAGCAACTATATATCAGAAGAGAACTGGAAATGAGCCACAAATAAGGTTGGCCAAACATGCATCCTAGGCAATCAAGATGTAATCAGAAACAGCCATACTGGGACATACCAGTCTACCAGGTAGAAGGAAAGAGAGAACTCTTTCAGGTTGTGTTATCACTGCCATCATTTTCTTTTCATGTTCAGCCAACTCAAGCTTAAGCCGGTGATACTCAGCCACCTCAGCCTAGTAGGTGAAATAGGATAACTCTGTTACATATGATTTAATCCTTAAAAAGAACTTCCAAGCTCCTGGTGAAAGCAAATGCCTACCTCTCCAGAAGCATCAAGCACAGCAGCTTCCTGTTCGAGCTGTGAAACTTTTTTTCCAATGTCAGGTAAAGCCTAAAAAAGCAGAAATTTCTTAGATTTAGAAATTATGAAGAAACCTATGAGAGCATTGGAAAATCAAGTTATAAGTAAAACCTTCTCATGCTGAAATTGATGGAATGAGTTTCTGATAACATGCTCAGCTGTGAATTGTCCTTCGGCACGACTCATTAAATTTAGAATTGAGTAATAACTCAACCTGAAAGTACTGACCAAAGGTGCTGGTTTTCCCAAAACCATGTCTTTAAGTGTATTCATCTCCATCTGATGTCAATGTGGAAGTATGGAAGATAATTAAGATAAACTGTTCTTTATATTAAACAAAACAGATTAGAAGAATTATTAGTACACAAAATCTATTCAATTGCCAATTTTAACCAGATTAGAGGCAACGACAATTTGAAGGAAGACCAATAACAATCAAGAAACATAACAACATAGAGCTAAAACAGTGATAGTTTCTTCATTAAAAGGTGATTTATTTAGGCTTGTGACAATTCGCATACCTTTGAACAAAAACTTTATCTTTCCAAGAACACCTATCTCATCTTCTTTTTTTTTCTATTCCAACTCAAGATAAATAGAACTACAGTTACATATATATCTAATATCTATAAATTAAATTTGTGAGTAGCATGCAAACTTTTATCTTTATAAAATGCACATCAGACATTAATATATTCTCAACATATTTTCATGTTTTAATGCAAATACTTTTCACGTTTACAGATATTTTATACTACATATTTGACATTTGTACATTTACACAGACATCTATTAAGGATATTTATAGAAAGCTTTTAGCTAAGACTATTCTGGTTTCATATAATATTTTAAATATATGATTGAGGAGAAACTTCAAAGTATCATTTGTAGGGGGTAGGAACTCACATAGTCTGGTATCTAAATCATGATTTTTCTACTCCTGTAGAGGAAAAGTTATTTCCCTTGGGTTTGATTCTGGACAAGGAGAGATTGCAATTGACCAAC
This sequence comes from Salvia hispanica, assembly GCF_023119035.1. Taxonomy (NCBI): domain Eukaryota; kingdom Viridiplantae; phylum Streptophyta; class Magnoliopsida; order Lamiales; family Lamiaceae; genus Salvia; species Salvia hispanica. Next base: position 2,684,462 of record NC_062970.1, on the reverse strand, counting down.
ATCATGGTTTTCACTAAGAAGTAAGAACGGTCATCTCTTGAGATAAAAAAAAAAAAATTGAACAGTATATTGTTAGAAACTCAGTATAGCTCAATGCTTGAGTAATTATTAGGTTTGGAAGCACAACATGGCGCCTGCTTGTTCATGGCTAGTGGAAGATGCTAAAGGAATTACTCAATTAGATTTTGAGGTTCTGTAGTTATATCTATTAAGGTATATAGATTGATACTACTACAAGCACATAAATGCTCTCTACAAATCATCCTTTAGTGAGAAAATATTTCCAAATAGGGAGGGAGATGTTTCCCAAGTCTCAATGAAACCAGGAGAATATCATCCTTACCTTATCATCAATCATTATAATGCAAATACCACGCTCATCTTTACCACGACGTCCAGCTCTGCCACTCATCTACATGCAAATATATGTTAAGAGCCGTGTAAGGTAGCAGATACAGTGCACATATTTTTAAATAATAAAAATACTCACCTGGATATATTCACCAGATCCGATATAACGATGACTGTCACCATCCCATTTTTTTACATTTGTAAAAACAACAGTTTTTGCTGGCATGTTCAACCCCATTGCAAACTGGCATATAATGCAAGTAAAAAAAATTAGCTTACAACATAATATAGAATAAAGTTATATGACTTTATACTAAAAGATGTGTAAGAATATTTTTATGCCATTAGTTCCAAAAAACTTGATGCCACTGTTGAAAGACATGGTATCACTTTCTTTAAATTTTAACTAAAAAGATCGACCGGAAATGTTAATACCGTTTCTGTGGCAAATAGGGCCTTAACAAGCCCTTCTTGAAAGAGAAGCTCTACAAGTTCTTTAATGATAGGAAGCAAACCAGAATGATGAACAGCAATGCCTCGCTGAAGTAATGGCAACATTAATTCTATGGCAGGCAAATTTCTATCCTCCTCACTCAAGCATAGGATAGCATTTCGAAACACTTCCCCCACAACATCCTTCTCCTCTGGAGTGTTGAAATCAAGTTTGGACATGGACATGGCATGTTGTTCACACTCTCTTCTGCTAAAACTAAAAATTATGACTGGTTGGAATTTTCGTTCCATTATCATCTGCAATCAACAACTTTGTGAGAATACAATAAAACAACAAGAATAAGAAAAAGCCATAAAATCGACAAAAATGGATAATTCTGCATGTCTATACTACATCCTTCCCCTAAAAATAGGGACTTTTGGGACGGCACGAGTTTTAATGGAAATTGGTAAAGTATGAGAGAGAAAGAGAAAAGTAATTGAAGTAGTGTTAGTGGATAGCGGAACCCACCTTATTGGTAGTGTAATGTATGGTGAAAAGGTTTCCAAAAATAGAAAGTGGCCTAATTTTGTGGCCAAACTAAAATGACAAAAGAAGACTATTTTTGGGGGACAGAGGGAGTATAATATAGATACCTAGCTTCTAACTGAGCACAGCATCCTCTGATGCCAACTAACCTTGACAATTTTGTATATGTTGGAACCGCTTGAAGCATTTCCACTTTTAGCGATTCTGCCATTGCCTTTGGAATTCGCACTCTTGCTCCCATCAACAGAATTTTGAGTACTGAAAGTTTCCTGAAGCTTCAAAAAGTTACCTTCTTTAAACTGCTCATTCTCATCAACTACGAGATATAAACCAGAGCCACCCACAGGAAACACATAGTGTTGTAGAGGTGTCGGCCTAAAATCTGTGTAAACCACGTGACAAGGTTGTTTGTGTATATTACATATCCATTCAGCAAACTCAGTCGCATTTGACATAGTGGCAGAAAGAAAGACCATCTTGATGGCGGGGGGCAAGAAGATAATAGTTTCTTCCCAAACTACACCTCTTTCACGATCCTTCATGTAATGTATCTCATCAAATATAACCCAAGCAACTTCCTTCAATACCTCAGAACCCCTATAAAGCATTGCCCTCAGGATTTCCGTAGTCATCACCAAACAACTTGCATTAGGTGAAAGTGTGACATCACCTGTCATCAATCCAACATCTGAAAACTCTTGACTTAACTCTCTGTACTTCTGATTGCTCAGAGCTTTTAGAGGAGAAGTATATACGACCCGCTGCTTCTCTTTAAAAGCCATGGCAATTGCATATTCTGCAACTGCAGTTTTCCCAGCAGAAGTGTGGGCGGAGACTAAAACAGACTCATTTCTCTCCAAACAAGAAATAGAAACCTCCTGAAAAGGATCAAGCTTAAATGGATAGGTCTTAGCTCGCTCCCCGTTATAAATGGGATCTGCCAGGGTGCCATGAGTTGATTCATCCTTGGTTGAAACATATCCGCTGGGCACTGCCACCTCGTGCACGCATGTCCTAGATAAGCTACGCCTCTTCGAGACAGATTCTTGCACCTGGCTTTCCTGTTGTTCTTGCGAACCCTCTTCTGGTTGTTTCCTTTTCATGGATGTAGGAGAACCTTCCATCTTCTGCTACTTAAAAGTTTAACTTGCCAAAACAAGATCAACAAATTTTACTTCTCCAAGATTATACTAGCAACGCCACTTATCTGTAACAAACCATCAGAAACAAAGAGGGTTAAACTATCAGAAAGGTATCCCTCTTTTCCTTTTTTAACTCTACTCTTCCAGACCCATGTTACATGAACTAGCCATTGCGGTGCCGGTCAATGCACATAGATAGGATTGGATAGCCGAACAAAAACAGCGTACCCACCCGGAAAACTCACTCAATCTCACAAATGATTCAGACAACATAATTAAAGCAGAAATGGTATAGCGACCTACATTGACCATTTAAACCAACCACAGAATTCAGAATATCTCACAATCCCAAAATGCAGAGAGTCAAATTCCATAAGAAGTAATTATCCACGTTTTCATATTTCAGAGCAAATAGAGAATGCGCACACACCAAATTCAGCTCGGTGCAGAAAAAACAGAAGCCTAGATTGACCACAGCAAACAAATTTCTGGTTTCTTACACGGGATTGCATGCATGTAATGTAACTAAACAAGTAATTATGATTCATATGCGCAAAGTCGAAGATGAAAATTCTAACCAAGTCAATTGCCTGCTCAGCAGCAGCAGGAGGAGTTGGTTGGTCTGCCTTAAACCCTAATTTTGCATCAATTTTGCCCCAATTTGTAAACGGGAATTAACAAATATACAATCGAACTACGATTCCAAAAAATACAGTAATTAAATAATGTGAGACTGCATAGCAGTAAGATTTAGTACTAATTCACTTTCACTTATTTGTAAGTTTTTTTTTAAATTTAAAATTTTGTAGTAGTTCACTTATCATCAAAAATTCATTGCACTAAATTAGAATATCTCTACCAGGGACATAATCAATTACTAACTAATTATCAATTCCAAATTGAGATCAATTTTCAACCATTAGATTAGAAGATCTTGTGGTTAATATAATGTCAAGTGTAATATATTTTAAATTTAAATAATTATTAATTAAATTAAAAAGGTATTAATGTCAAATCCTATATGTAGTAATTATAACTAACTACTTTCTCTCTCCTCAAAATCATCTCAAATCTTTAAATTTACGTAACTCTCTCAATTTAAATTATTTTTTCAGCAAAAAATATATCAAATTAAAGATAATTTAATAAGGATTCCAACGAGATCTCAATTGCACATGTTCCGACGATGTTCGGGTGATGAAATTTGATAAATTATATTTCAATTTTCGTACATGTTGATAAGCAGCTATTTTCAACAAATAGAACAAAAAATCTCAATATATTGTAGGCAAAATCTCAATATTATGCATGTCCAATCTCAATAAAAATGTGTTGATATTTTCTTGTCCTTGTGTTGATATTCTAATATCATATTATTGATATTTGTAATACACAATGTTGATATAAAAAAACGCTAACGAAAATTATTATATGATAATATAATGACGATATTACCCTTTTGTTGATATTTTGTCTACTATTTATTGAGATTTTGTGAGCTTTAATCTTATCCACTCATTTTAAAATCCAAGGGTGGAAATTTAGTCTTGATTTTGGATTAGGGTGATATAAGCATTAGAATAGGATTATTCTTTTACAATTTTATTTTGGTTTTCATAACAAGATTATTAGCTTTATAAATTTAAAAGTACCTTTTATTATTTTTAAATTTCAATTATTTTAATTGAAAATTGAAATTTGAAATGTCATGCAATAGATTCAGCAGGTGACATAAAAAAATATCTTCTCTAAAAAATCTAGGTGGACTATTTATAATTATCGATACATTATCAACGCATATTAGTCTGCTACATGCTTCATTAAATGAGATATGCTACGTGGGGCATATAAAGCATCATTAACTCCATCCCCATTTCAGTCCCAAGTCTCTTCCACCTCATTATTCCTCTAAATTAGAGTTTCAGCCCACAATTCCTATAACCGTCAGGCCTCAACTCGGGCCACAGCTATTAAATTGCACTATTCACAACTTCAACCTATTTTAGTTATAAAATAGATAACGTTGAACAATTCAAACTGGAAAAATTCAATGTTCAGTCGGAAAAAGAAAATTATAAATCCTAAGAAGAAATTTAAAAATCCTAGAAGAAGAAAATTACAAATCCAAGAAAAATAAAATTACAAGTCATAAAAAAATTGCCGCGATCATCTCATGGTGCAACTCGAAATCGAACTCCGATATTGTCGAGGTATCCCTCGATGTCAACTCCGTCAGTTGGTTCATCCGCCAGGTAATACTCATATCCGACATACAGTTGGATATCTTATCTAGAGAAGGATTGGACGGCGGTGGCGACATAGCGGAGTAGCTCGCAGTTGCCTTCCCCTTCGCTTTCCTCTTTGCCGCCTTTGTGCCCATTGGACGGCTTTGAGTACCAGGGGACGAGAGGAAGATGTCTTCGTCTGTCACGTTGAGGTCGATTGGCGGACCTCCTTTGCTCGACGAGTAGTGTCCGGCGGCAGAAACTTTGTTTCTCTTCGGTGCCCCCCTTATCGCCGGTTCAGCCCCACCGGTGTACTTCGGACTCTTCTCGACAAGCTTCCAAACGTCGAAGTACTTGAAATGCTTCTTCCCGTCAGAGAAGAAGTCCGCCTTGGCCTTCTCCACGAGGTCCATCTCGCTGTGGCCGCTCGGCCACATCCGGACTACGTTCGTCCACTTGTCGTTCCACTTGTTCATCCCGCCTGGACCCGACCCCAATGCTTGCGTAGCTTCGTGTAGTTATGCTCGAACGACCCTTTAGGACGACCATCGTTGTACTTATCCGCAATCCGCGTCCAGAACACTTTGGCGCTCTGCTGGTTGCCGATGATAGGATCCTCAGAGACGTCGACGAAGTTCTTAGCCAGCCACGTTGTCTCCTGCGGACTATACTTCTTCGACCCTCCTCATCCGCAACCTTGCCCTTGCCCCTCCCTTCAACGGGCTCCATATCACTGATTTCGTACTCATCAGTACTAACTGGCGATGTGATTTCCATGTTGGTAGGCAACCCTGGACTAGGCGTTGCATCGGGCGACGGCGACACGTGCCAGTTGTTGTTGTTGACGAATTCGTCCATCTGTCGTTGGGCGCTGTTAAACCAATCCACAGAAGCCGGAAATTTTGGAATACAAGAGGATTGAAGTTGAGAAAATGTGGAAAAATAATGCACAAATGGAATATACTCCCTCCGTCCACGAATAAGAGTTTCATTTATTTTCGGCACGGGTTTTAAGAAATATTAAGAAAAGTGGGTGAAAGAAAGTTAGTGGAAAATGAGTCTCACTTATTTATATTAGTTTTAAATGATATGTGAGTGGAATGAGTTGGTGGAATGTGGGACCTTTTACCATTTATAGAAATAATGAACCTGGACTCTTATTCGTGGACGGACCAAAATGGTAAAGCGGGACTCCTATTCGCAGACTGAGGGAGTATATAGCTAAAAAATAAAATAATAAAATAAAAAATAGTAATAGTGTGGACTTGCGGCCCGGCCCGGAAAACATCCAACGCGGGCTGGGACGCAACTTCAGCAGCACGGGCGGCGTGACGAGGGCCGGGATGCGGCCGGTCCCCTACCGTTAATGATGCTCTTATAGACAAATATAATTATTAAATTATTTCAATTTGAGAATTTAGAATTTATCTCAGAGATGTAATCTTATGGCTAATTCATTTCTCTTTCTTTGCTACTCCTATTTCTTTCGTTTTATGATTCATGTCAAAAAAACTATATTAAAAATAGAATTTCAAAGACTTGTTAAACGTAGCAGAAGAAGTTGTGAAATGTCTCACTGAATTCATGAGCGTGAACTCAAAACCTCGAAGGCCAATGTTTTTTGATTAATACAAAGAAGTATAAGGGCAGGTGGATAATAGATACATATAATTATTGAAACATTTTCTATTTGCCTTCTCAACATTTCTCAACATAGGGACTCTGGTCGTACGACTCTACCCCACTGTCCCGTCCCTAGAGTTTACGAACCAAAATTTCAAAGAACCCTACCCCCCCAACCCAACCCCACACTCTCCCACACAAACGATCTCCGAGGAGCTTTTATTCTTATACACTCGGTATATACTATATATATATATATTTATATATACGGTCAAGCATCTCAACAACTCAGGCTGCAGCTACAGAGAATGGTGAAACCGAGTGCTTCATACGTGCCCGCCTCGCCTCTGAATGGCACTTCTCCTTCTGTTCGTCCATGGAGATTTGCTTGCAGCGACACTCTGCGCTGCAGAATGCCTTATCTCCTCTGCAGAATCATCACAAGAAGATGCAAATCAACATTCAGAAATAAGAGATTGTGACATTCTTTCCATCATGATCAAATGCATGCCCATTTTCGTTTGTAGTTTTCCAGTGATCAATTATTCAAAGCCATGAATGATGAGTTGTTAGATATACACATCACAATTTATGCCTCAAACTAATGCAGAATTCATCATATGAGTTGGCCCACAAAACTCTCTCTCTTCTTGTTTTTCTTGCGGTAATTTTGAGATATTCCCACTCAAACAAATCCCAGAATTCGAAAATACCATGATGATGCAGCATATAGTGGAAGACTAATGTGGCTGACGAAACACATGCTAAAAGGTCTAGATTAGCATCTCCATCTAAGTGGGATGAGTCAAATTTGTAATGATATAGATAGATTTCGTGAATGGAAAAAGTAAATAGTAGAATCTTGAATTCCTGATGCAGTGATAATGGTCCACAAGAAATACATCTTAGTTATCAGAGTAAGCTCATGCTCTTAGAAGAGTATGTGCAAGTTATACAATCAGAGTTTCCATCTTTTAACAAAGACGTATTTGAGTTTTCTTGTAGAGTGCAGAGTACATTGCTAGAGTTAACAACTGATGTATTTACTTACAGAATCAAGCAAGCATATTTTGCACTACAAGCAAACTGTTAGTATTAACATATAAGGAATCAGGATTACAACTGAACACACCATATATACTTTAAAGGAAAACTAATACTTTGCTGCAATTCGACCCTTCCCGTCTCTCTACTCCATCTTCAGAGCAGTTGCATAAATATATATGAGAGATTATAAACTAATTTCTCATTACTACATAAGAAATGTGACAGTGCATAATTTTCTACAAAAAAGCAGAGTAATTTGTTTCTTGCCAAATGTTGTTCCAAAACTTACTTGAGAAGCTTTGGAACACCGTAAAGCTTTTAAACTACTCAGTTTTTTATGATAGCATACTAATAACTGATGCGCTAAAGCAGCGACTTCTTCGCTAATTTCTCTAAAAGGTACCTACAAGTGACTCAAGCCACTTGCTTATGATGGGTAACCAAACTCCTCTAACTACTTGTTTTGTGATATCACCATCATCAAGCACACATGCTTTTTAGTGTGCTTGTTCAATAATCTTCACCATCTACAAACTAGAAAATATCGAATTTTAGCTTTTTAACTGCTGATTCTCATATCTGAGTACCACTGCTGTTCTAATCAATATTAAAAGTGAAAACACAACAGCCACAGAAGTAGTAGTGCTTTATTAACTATATACCCTTTCCACTGAAATACATGTTGTATAAAGTGTTTTTATGAGAATCTTCAATATAAAGCTGGTGAGATTGCACTCTGATCCATTCATCTTTTGGGGAACCAATTAGGGCCCCCCCTCCCCCTCTCTCTCTCTCAGTATAAAGCTAGTAAGATTGCATTGTGATACATTCATCTTTAGGGGAACCAATTAGGCTCTCTCTCTCTCTAAAAAAAGCAATTCCAGTTCCAAAACTATAATGCAAAGATAAATCGAATCGAAATAATCAAAAACAAACAAGATACTTTTCCAAAAAGGATACCTAAAACACGGAATAAGCATGAAGCACAACCTAACTCACCATCGCCAACAGTTAAAAAATTATCCACAAAAGCAAGACATAATCTAACAATCAAAAAGTAAGACATAATCCAATAAATCCACAAATTCACCTGAAATTAAACAGTAATCGAAATTTACCTGTACATGAAAACATCCAATCCATGAAGCTTCTTCTCGCACATGCCGCAGGAATTCAGAAAATCGGCATAGGCTTCAGCACCGCCACTCTCCGCCGCAAAACCGCCAGCAACAACACCGTCACTAACATCCCCCTCGAAATACTCCCTCTTCTTCACGAGATTCTCCCCCACGTGAGAAATCACACACGTGTACTCCTCACACTCCTCCGCCCCGATCCTCTTCCGACTACCGCTGATCACGTGGATGGAATTGGACGCCGACTTCGGCGAAATCGCCAGCGCGGCACCGTTATTGAGGAACAGATCGTGCTGCTGGCCGCGATCGCCTCTCATGGCGGCGAGAATGCCGAGCCCGACGACGCCGCTCGGATTCTCGAAATGCGCCGGGAGGAAGCGCGCGTTTGCTCGCTTCCTGGAGTCGGAGAGCGCGAGAAAGGAGAGGTTTATCGACAGCCTCTTCTTCTTCCCCTTCGCTTCCGCCATTTCTGCACACGAAACTGCAGCAATTTATGGCTTCAATTGGATTGTTTTGGGGGAGTTTGGCTGAGATCAGGCGGCGACTACATCCGATTTTGGATTGCGAGAGTGTGATTCTAGAGAGAGAAAGTGGGGTTTAAACCCAGAAGAGAAGTGAGGGTTCTTCTTCTTCTTCTTTTCTCTGCGATTTATTTGATGATTATATAAAGGGGAGAGATGATTATTAAAAGAGATGGGTAACAATGTGAAAGATATTTATATTTATTTTAGTGGCTTTGAATAAATTAAATTGTAACGTCTAAGTTTTATTTTGGTCACGGGCATAGCTGTCTCCGCAACCACAATATATGTGTGCACAAAACAAACAATTCCATCATAATCTAATTAGAACTCATTGTTTTAAATTAAAGTCCTAATATTTGTGTGCACAAAACAAACAATTCCATCATAGTCTAATTAGAACTCATTGTATTAAATTAAAGTCCAAATAGTCCTAATATTTGTATCCCAACCTAACTATTACTAAAAGAAATCAGACTTTTAACTTTTTGAAAGGATCATAATTACGTGCTCGAGCAAGTTCTGTCTAGCTAGCAAGTCAGAAATGTACATGAAATAAAATGTTATGCTATTTCATCTACTTATAAACTTCGCTATTTCAATTAACCAAAATAAATAAATCTAAATATTCAAAAAAGAGGTAATAGTTGTCCTGAATTTAGGGTATTGTTATGATTTTTTCCATAAACTTTGAATATCGATTGCTAAAATCATAAATTTTGATAGTTTTTGTCGAATTTCCAATTTATCTAACTCGCATTTTCGAGCGAAATTTAGCAAATGCAACATGTATATCTACGGGGATACAAAATAATTTAATGGACCCAAATAGTACCATTTTGGTCCAACTAAATTTCAAAATTCGATCTCTCCCTTCGTATTTATTTCATGTCAGCTACTTGAGCTCGTCCTCCTCTTCTCACTCCCGCCATTGTCTAACGTGAAAACTTTTCAGTCCGAGCACTTGAGCTCCTCTACCTCGGTACAAGAAAATTGAATCAAAGACTGTAGAGAGGTGGTGGTCAGCGAAGATCCCACTCTGGGGTAGATGTGAGACATAAAAATGCTTGAAAAACTGATTTCAATCCTATCAGATCCACATATGTGTATAAATAGTTTAAGTGTCGTGTAAGATTAAATATGTCACGATAATATTCATTTAAATCCATGCTAGGATTAAAATGAACACAATACTTGATCTATTATCGAAAATCTGTCGTGGAAAATTGACATAATCCATCAAGATTTATGATTTTAGCAACCAATTTTGAATTTTACGATACTAATCGAAAAATGTATTAAGTTATAATACTAGTTTTTATCACCCTTTAAAAAAAATACAAAAATTAAGTATTAAGTACTATTTAAATATTCATTTATCTCTCGATAATATATACTACTATAATCTTTAAAGATGTAATCAAATGCAAACTTTAAATATTGTACAAACTCCAAACTATAATTTGGATCGTTAGAAAATATCAACAGATGACAAAATAACAACAACAAAAATGTCAACACAGTGTCAATGGTTGACGTTATGTTGGCGGTATGTTGGCGCTGTGTTGACATCAAAATCTTGAAATTTTAAATAATTGACATTATGTTGACACTATGTTGATAAGTTTGAAAGTTGTACAATATATAAAGTTTGCATTTCATTATTATCCGTAATCTCTAGCTATGAATATTATTTATGTATTCATCAGTTACTCATCTAACCTACTATCTCCGTCCTTAAAAAATAATACTATTTGTAATAAATAATAGTATGTGGTTTAGGAGTACAATATTTGATAGACAAATGAATATAAATATTAGTAATAATCACATTACGGTGACTCGAACCAGAGAATTTTAGTCTCATGATTAATTACTCACTCTAATCTTTAGAATAAAAAAATAATTGAAGTATTGTAATAAAAATTGTGACTCACGTTACTTATTAGAGAATGAAACTTATTACTATAGAACATACCGATTAATTTCGATTAACGATCCAAAATGGAAAAAAATACTAGTACTAGTGCTATTTTTGTGGACTAACAGTAATGAATATGGAGTATTATAAAATTACTCTCACCAAATGACACAAGAAAAATCTGCCCACACCTTTTTTTTAGAATTTGTATATGTGATCGATGAAAATGGCCTAATAAAATCGAACATAGGGAATGCGAATTGGATTCAATGTTTTTACATTCGTTCTATTTTTAACCAAGGATAAAAGAATCTACAACTACTCCTTTCCTTATGTAATTAATGGAGTATAATAAAAGTGGTTAACTCAAAAGAAAATCCATCAATCTAGCTGTATCATAATTGAACATGAAAGTATTGGTATGAGTCATCCACCATATCGTGTCGAACTAAAAATATGTATACAACTATGGTAGAGTGGTCATTTGGAAAATGTATTCATGCAAAATAGTTGAATAGATACATAATGTGCCACATTATGAGGCCAATAACCATCCCAAAAAGAGAAACCTTCAAATTTATAGGATTCCTACCATCCTACATTTAGGCACCTATTTAACTTATACACTTCATAGCGGGTGACTGTCTCTATTTTATTTAAATTTAAATAATAATAAAAAAAATTGATAATAATAGTACTCCTAATTAATGGATTTGGTATCCAACAAATAATATCTTTTCTTCAAATCGATAAGAGCATCTACAATAGCGGACTAGCCGCCAGTCCGTGTGCTAGTCTACTATTGTGGACGGCGAGTCGCGAGCGGGTGACGGACGTCTCAGGAGGACGAGAGGTCGTCCGTCGTAAAAGGTGGACGTCCGCCTGCTTATCTGTGCGCTCGTCCGTTATTGTGGGCTGGCGACGGACAAGAGGTAGGACGTCCCATTTTTTTATTTTTTTTATTTATACTCAATATTTACAACTCATTACTTCATTTTTTGTGTATTTGATAAACACCAACAATTAAAATGAATTAATCGTATTTTTTTAATTTATTTTATTGGCTAGGGCGTCGGCTAGTCCTAGTGCTAGTCCACTATTGTGTAGTGGGATGTCCTAGTGATGTGGCAGTGGGGTGAGAAATCCTAATGACGTGACAGAAGGTGTTTTTAGAAAGTCCTAATAAGGATAATCCTCTAATCCCTCATCTCATCTTCCCACTCCTTTCCCTGTAGGGATTTTGAAACACATTAACTATCCATTTTGAATTCCTTTTCTTTCTACATAAGGTTAGTATGTTTCAAGTCACAATTAGGAAGAAGGGCATTGATACGTATAGTTTTATTTTATTTTATTTTGTTTTATAATTTTATAAGTTATATGTCCCTGTATGTCCAAAATAATACTAGGAGTAGTATTTGTGTATGAATATCAAAATTAGTAATAATTGCATTGGGCTAAAACTAGACCCCAATGCTTTATTAGGTACAAGTCTTCGCTAAATAAAAGACGAAAGAACACATCCCTTTCTTGATTGAATGTTTGCCATGAATTTTGATGCCTATAATTGTAAATAAAAATCATTTCTCATTTATTTTATTCATATACAAAATGTCGTCTTTTGATGATGTTCAAATCGACGTGTTTTATTATAATAAATATCTTTTTTTTAAAAAATCTTTTTTATAGTTTTATTATTTCTTATTATATTGAAACAATGTCTTTTTAACGTCACCAAAAGACATTGATTTATTCATGAATGGAATAAATGACAAATATTAAAATTTCGTGATTTAATATTCCAATTTTAAAAATTATGGGACTGACCAGAATTTGACCAAAGATGATGGAATCATCAAAGATTTGACCTTTTCGAACTCTGTCTGTAACTCACTAGAGTCCTGGAAAACAAAGAAAAGATGTGTACGAACGAGATATCCAACAATAAGAAGAAGGAAAATGATTGAATAGAGGAACTCCCAAACATTTGGCGATCTCGGGTTACTCAAAATTTGGGGGTCAAGGAGTTTTAGAAAACGTTCTTGGAGGAAAAAAATGTGAATGAAAGACCTCACTGAATTGAATTGGACAAACGCGCTACCGAGCTGCGCCACATCCCTTCAATTGTTCTACAGTATAATTGTAGAGAATTCCTGTCTTGTTTTCCACATCCTTATTTACTGCATTGAGAAACAAAGTTTTCTGATTATTTCGTCTTTTTTTGGCCTCATTTAACATTTTTTAACATATAATAATAAGAAAGTAAAATCTTATGGATCATCGTACATTTCAATTGGAATTATTTTATAATTTAAATTGTTATTATCCCTTTTTTATAAGTTCTTATTTCAACTATCGTTAACACAAATTTTAATAATTTGCTTGAGTATGAGTATGATAAGGTTTCCATTCTGATTGAGTAACAATAAAAATCAAAGCTAAAATTTTCATTTTCTTCATAAACTTAAATAAATGAATAAAAAATAAATTGAGCTATGATTTCTATGTGCAAAATTATCAACATGATCATAACACTATTATTAAGAGATTATAATCAAAATAAACATACTACTAATATGGACTCAACAAAAACAATGCTAGTAAAAAGTACTCTTATATCTCTAGGCATGTGATTGAAATTGAGACTTGTGGCCTTTTGCTAACAACAAGCATTTCTTTGTATTGAAATTGAGATTTGTGTTAAGCCCACAAATAAGAAAGTGCAAAGTTATGACTTTGTTGATTTCATGCCCCCTCTTTTTAGATCATCAATCCAAATGGTGCTAATTGCAATGCATTTTGTCAAAAGTTAATTAAGAAAAAAAAGGTAATCCATCGTCATGTATATAAAAAATGAATAAAAAAGAATAGTAAAGTAGTCACATTTTTTTTTCACCAAATTTCACGTGTAAAAGAGTGCCATGATCACTCCACTTTTCAGAGTATGCAAACCTTAGTGCCATATAATCAAGTAAATTCTTGAATTTTAGATGGAGAGTATCTTTTATTTATATATACGACCACATGAGAATAGTCCAAATACATCAATGTTATCATTCCCTTTGAAATAAATAAAATGCAAATATGAAGTTTTATGAGGTGGTTTTTGGTTTACTGAATAAAATATTAATAAAATATAATTTAGAATTAAGTCGTGAAGTTATTTAGTAGGATTGGTTTAGCTATTACTAATTATCACATGACTGACTATTCATCTAGGATTAAGTTATAAAATTCAATTTCATAAATCAAATACATTACAAATTTAATCGTATAATTATAATTTTACAAACCAAACACCTCTAACAATACTCATGAACCAAGGCTAGGTTAGTCGACGACCAAACCTAGGATCGTCTGAAATATTGTGTCACATGAATCATACAATAAAGCTTTCTTCATAAGAGTTATTGGTCGAATAAATGATTGAGTTTCAAAGTTATTTGAAGTCAATGAATTTAAATCTCATCGTAAATTTTTTATTAAGCTTTTTAAGATATTTTTTACGATTTACAACCTATCCATGAATCGAGTTATAATAGGACCATCCAAGAAAAATGTAGAGTAAAAACTTTTCAATAATAGTATATAAATAGATATTGCCCACGCCTCTGTCACTAGATGAAAGGCCATAGTCACAAATCATAGTCGAGTATAAATTCCAATGGAGTTAATTTTATTAAAAAAACTTACTAAATCCAACTCTATATCAATATATCATATTCAAATAAATATACATCTGAGAAAACAAGATGCCCACAACCCATAACGACAGTACGACACGTAGGAAGAAAACAAATGAATCATATTGTCCACAGCAATAGTTATAAATAGTTTAATTACTATTTCAATGCATTGGATTTGGTCTATGTTTTAACTAAAAGAGGGAAAAAAAGAGAATATATACTAGGAAAAAATATAAATAAAAAAAGCCAAAGGTGAGGTCCCCTCATTGTCAATAAATTGGCAAACATTAAATAAAAAATGGCCACTATTGACTTTAAGGGTCTCTACACTTTATCAACTTTGGATCTATTCATGAAAACTTATATTGGAAATAATTATTTGAAAGCAACAAAAGGAAAGGGAGAATTGAAAGCATTGTTGCTAGTATAGCTTGCTCTTAGACAACTTATATGGCACAATGTATTTTAAATTTTTATTCATGAATTTTATGTTATATTGTATACTAGTAAATATATACTCCATAATAATATAAAAATTGGTTCATAACGTGACTGTCCAAGTTAAGCTCAAAATCATGATATTTGACTCCAAAGAATAAAGATAGCACTAATATTTTAAGTTTTCTTTAAGCCTATTTAATAATTTAGTTTCATTTAATTTCTCGTGCCAATTTAGTAATTAGTCAAAGCTATTTTATATAGAAGACCATTTTAGTTTATATTCATTTACATCAGTACATTATTGTATTGGACGACGAAACACAACATATTAAGTCAAACGTTTCTTCTCCATTCTCCAATTAATTATTGTGAATGAGCCAATGGGGTGTGTGCATTGTAATTTAAAATATATACTACCTCCGTCCACTAAAATTTGTCCCAGTTTAACCTGACACGGGTTTTAAGAAATGTAATGGAAAATGAGTTGAAAAAGTTAGTGGATTGTGGATCCTATTTTTATAAATTAGTTTTATAATAAAATGTGAGTAGAAATGAGTTAGTGGAACATGAGATCGTCCACTACCAAAAATAGTAAAAGTAAAATATGATAAATTTTGGGGACGGACGAAAATGAAAAAATGGAACAAATTTTGGTGGACGGAGGTAGTACTATACTACTTGTTATAATACTCCACAACTACAAGATAAATTAAAATCTGTTTTTTTTTAGATATTTCTAAATTGATTCCAATAAAATGGGTTTTTTGCTATTGGGCCATTGGTTGAAGCCCACTATCTACTTATTTGGCCACTAAAAGGCCCAAAATATCGACAAGCAAAAAAAAAGATATATATACTGTTATGATTTTGCTTTCTCTCTCAAAAAAAAGGAAAATGGCGGTAGCGATAATGGTGTTCGCTCCAACTACCTTTAATACGGTGAAACGTTACCGTTTCAGGCGATTATGCTCAAAGGATTGGGATTCCGTCCAGTCATTTCGCTCAAAGGTACTCGTTTTTCTCTTGAATCGTTTTTTTGCATTAAGAATTAGTATACTATTGGTATTGGATTGTAATTTTATAGTAATTCATTTCATGTGATAATGTATCAAGTGCAGAAGTACTAACTTCGGATTAGAAACTGTATAATTTTGGAGTAAACTGAGTTAATTCAGTATTGTGTTGGTTCACTGCGTGTATTGGATAGTAGTTTCATTCCATATGATAACGTATATAAGAACTAGTTGCATAAGTACTAACTCCGGATTAGTAATAGTGTAATTTTGGATGAATCTGGTATATTTCAGTGTTGTTTTGGTTCTCTTACGTTTGAAAATTGGAGAATTGATTAAGTTCAATAATAGTAGTATTAGTTTGGGTTAAACTGAAACGGTGCTCTCAGTAGGTTAGCTGAGAAGATTGTTTTTCCTTACTTAGAGGGAAGGAGCAAATCCTTCAAGGTTTTCTGTCATTATTGCCATTTTGATTAAGAATTTGAAGTTAATTGAAATAGAAGTTATAATCCAAGGTGGCACTTTACTATGGTAGTCAGATTTTATTTGGATGCTTATGGTACTGCATTGATTGCTTCAATTTAATAGGAATATGTAGTATTTGTGTGCCCTTAATGTGCTAGCATGTTGGAAAGACGAGTTGTGGGTATTCTTAGAACAGAGTTTGCAGGGGAACTGCGAGGATTATGCTGATAGACGTGGTGCTCATGGTTCTGATTCACTTGCACATGGCTTAAGTGGAGAAAGATTGCCTCTGGTTCCCAAAGAAAAATTTCTTGAGAATACACCAGATGTGCTGTTGCCCGAAAATACTACTTTATCAACTCTGGTGCTGCATTATGCTCGCAATGGGTTGTTCTCTAAAGCATTGGAAATTTGGGATGAATTGATGAACAGTGCATGTGTTCCTGATGCTGAAGTAGTTTCTAAATTAATCATTCTGTATGGCAGCATTCAAGATTTTAGCATGGTTAACAGAATTCTGCTCCAAATGCAACTGAAAGATGTTAATCTACTTCAGGAAATTTTTAGTTTGGCTATTTCTTATTTTGGAAGGACCGGGAGGCTGGAATGCATGGAAATTTTAATTAAGGAGATGGTCTCAATGGGTTATTCTGTGGATTCAGTGACTGGGAATGCATATATATTGTATTATTGTGCATTTTGTTCGCTGCCTGATGTTGAAGTTGCTTATAGTCGTCTGAAGAGATCAAGGATTCTGATTGAGGAAGAAGGTATTAGGGCCATTGCATTTGCATATATAAAGGAAAATAAGTTCTATGAGTTAGGTCGTTTCATACATGATGTAGGTCTTGGTAGAAGAAATGTTGGGAATCTTCTTTGGAACCTTCTCCTACTATCTTATGCTGCTAACTTCAAAATGAAAAGCTTGCAGAGAGAATTTGTGAGAATGGTGGAAACAGGGTTCACTCCCGATCTCACTACATTTAATATCAGGACACTTGCATTCTCTAAAATGTCTTTGCTATGGGATCTGCATTTGAGCCTTGACCATATGAGACATGAAGGAGTGGTTCCTGATCTTGTGACATATGGATGTGTTGTTGATGCCTACCTGGATAAGAGGCTTGGAAGGAATTTAAATTTTGCCTTGAGAAAGCTCAACTCCAGTGATTTGGTGTCAGTGCAGACAGATCCACTAGTGTTTGAGGTTATGGGAAAAGGAGACTTTCACTTGAGCTCAGATGCAGTTATGGAGTACACAAAGAAAAAGCATTGGACATACAAAATGCTCATCTCAATCTACCTTAAGAAAAAATTCCGGAGTAATCAAATCTTTTGGAATTACTGATGAATTGATGAGTAGTCCTCACTATCATATCAATCAAATGCATTCTGATAGTTTTCTTCCTGTCAGCTCAAACTCCTTCAGAGAATTTATGTCTTCTATTTTCAGCAGACAAAGACCGAACACTACAGGGTATTGCAATATGCGATGGAGTTGGTGAAATTATCTGTGGAATGGACAAGAATGTTTGTCTACCTTGGATGGGAATGGCCCATGAGCTGGTCGTAGGTGGTGCATATGTAGGATCATTCAACATACAGAATTTGTAGAGGCAGTTTGTTTGAGGTTTGCTTTGATTCTAGATAGAAAACTCTTATCCCGACAGGTTATGTTCTGATTGAAACCTTTAAATGATGAAGCCTACAGAAAACCTGAGGATATGTGGTAACCAAGAGTGGAATTTCCTTTTATTCAGATTTTCCTCTTTAGAGGTTGATTGAAAAGCAAGGGTATGGGCTCAGAGTTCATGTCATGAAGGGTTGAATGAATAAAAATGCCCCCTGCAGTTGGTGTATATTTTTTATAATATATCAATATTTAGTTTTTACTTTGTAAAAAATTGTGGCATATTTCTATCCATATCTCACAAATTCTGTGATTTTGTAGAAAACATCAATGAGTTATGTGCAAACACTACCATGTTTGCTTGTGTATATGTAGTGGGATGCTTCCATTCTCTAAACTCAAATTATAGTCCTTCCAACATCCAAAATATGCCTTCCTAACGAATATAAACGAGGTATATGTAGGATGACACATCTTCAGGAGAACAAATAACTATATGTCTTATGTTAGTCCGAAACATCTGCGTTATTTCATGTAGCATCTTATATTGCAGATACATAAGATGCACCAAACTCCACAAGTGTAAGTTTAAACAAAGTAGTGATAATAAAACTTGGTTATGTCACGAGAATGATTCTGTACTTGAAGTCAAGGTTTCTATGGCAAACATATTACACATTTGTACATGGGGATTTTTAATTACAAGAATTTGATTCTTTTGATTGAGTCAGATTGACAACTAACATATAGCTGCAAGGCTGTAGGAATAGAATTGATCTTCATTCTTAGATTTGTAAAAATCATACACACAAAATCTGAACCAGAGTAAGGTGCAAAAAAGATGTCTGTCTTAAAAAACCAACAAAAATGTGTTAGGTGGCTGTCTTTAGATTTCTGTATTGTATGCATCCAGCCACTAAAAGGCCTTTTTATGCCTACATGATCCGAGTATAACTTCTGAGGTTGATCAAGAGGCTGTTATATGGAAGAAGAGGGCAGATCATATCAAGAGTTCGGTTTTTTACAATTAGTGATAGCTGGGCATGGATTCTTCAGCAAGCATTCTTAATCTGTTCAGTTCGGGTAGCACCACAGTTCCAAGATCAGGTCTGTCTTTTCTTCTCAATTCCGTGCACTTAAGTGCTAGCTTGGCAAAAGTTATGGCCTCTTCGACAGGCCAGTCATGAACTTCTGGATCAAGCATCTGAGCGAAGGTTCCCTTCTCAATGGACTTCTCAACATGATGAGTTAATCCCATTGGGGATCTGGCTGTTACAATTTGGAGCAGCATAACCCCAAGTGAGTATACATCAGATTTTAGGCCAAGCATTCCGGTCTGTTGATATTCGGGGTCTATGTAGCAGAATGTTCCAGCAGCTGATGTCATTCGATATTGTGTAACTGAATCAGCTACTGAAGGGGGAACAAGCCTGGCCAATCCAACATCACTTATCTTGCTCACAAAGTTGCGGTCAAGCAAAATGTTGCCTGGTTTTAGATCTCTGTGTACAAGTGGTTCTGGCTTTGCCTGATGGAGGAAAAGGAGTCCAGTGGCTATTTCTGCAGCTATACGGAATCTGAGTTGCCAAGGGAGCACTGGAGTGTTTCCTCGCCTAAATAGGCGATCATCTAAGCTTCCATTAGCCATGTACTCATAGACAAGGCACCCGTACTCTGGACATGCTCCTAGGAGGAGAACCATGTTAGGATGTCGAATGCAACAAAGAACTTCAACCTGCATCACAACAGAAAGAGTTAACTTACTATGAGTTGTAACAAAATCAAGAACATGTATCAATTATCCTTTAAACCAGGCATGTATTTTCAGCATCTAAAATCTTATTTTTACAAGCTGTTCAACAAGTTATGGTTGAGTCAGAAGAGGTTCTACATATTTGTTTAGTAATTAAGTTTGGTTCTCCATTTTTTTGTAGAGAAAACAGAGATTTTTTCCATCTTCACCAAGTATTCAGGTAAGAATTCAGATTTTCAGAATAATAAAACATTGCTCCATAGAGTGAAAAGTGAGAATTTAATAGGTTGAATATAGTGTATAAAACTTCACCTCCTGCTGAAACTGTGATCTTCCCTGGGCTGCATCCGGGCGAAGAACCTTTATTGCAACTTCTGTATGATCTAGGCTGCTCTTGTAAACTGGCCCATATCCACCTTCCCCAATTTTACGAGATTCTGCAAAGTACTCTGTGGCTGATTCGATCTCGTCAATGCTGTACTTGCGGTATCTAGCATCGTTTTGTGACAACTTATCCAGCACTTTATTCTTCTCATCTGCTTCTTTCAGTGCCTTCATTTCAGCATTGATTCTTTTTTGTGCTTCGAGTTCAGCTATTCTCTGAGCTGCTTCTGCTTTCTCAATAGCAGCCCTGCATTTTTGTTTCTCCATCTCTGCAATTGCTAATGCCGCTTCCTCAGCTTGGTGTGCCTCCTCGAGTTTCTTTTGTTCTTCTACTTTCCAGCGATGAAGCTCCAATGCCTACAAATATGTCCGTATCCCTTATTTATAATCTTTTAATGAAAATATTCAGGTATTCCTTTCCAGTTTCCCTATTGTATATGTTTGGGAGATCCAATAGAAAGTTTATAACATACTTTCTGTTTGGCGGTGAGTGCTTCCTTGCAAGCTGTGCTATACATGTCCATTGTCTGTTTGAGCTCCTGCTTGAGCCTTCTCATCTCTGCTTCCACATCATCCTGCATATATCGTGTAACTAACGTTAATCTAAGCAACAGATTTGGTCATATGATAAGCTTTTGTTATCAAGTCATGCTTGAAAATTATGTTTAAACGATTGCTTCTTTGTTGCAATCTTCGATATCCTAGTTACTTCTTTAAAGGTCAGGAGTGATGTGTTCTTACCATGTTTTGGGAACCGGACCACGAAAAGTCTCCACTTTCCTGGGAGTTGGATGAGTAGACTCCAAAACCGTTGGTTGCATCAGATGTTCTAGCATTGGAGAATGGAGATCCAAAACTCAACCGGCCATCTATGTCAGAGCCGCTGGAGAGACGGCCTGGAACGAAGGGATCCTGATCGAATCCTGACATCATGCGATCGCTGCTTGGCCTAGCTGAGCCCACAAATGATATGTCGCTCTCTCCCATAGGAAGCTCTCCATACGACCGATTAGCTTTGCCTCTGGTGAAAGGTGACCTGTTTATGCATGTGCTGTTATATTTCCTTGCTTTTTTCTTAAATCTGAATTTGATAAAAACCCGTGTTTACCTGATTGAATCTGTTTCCTCCATTGATGGCCTACCTGAATATGGTGATGACGTACTACCTGTCAACATGGGGAGGGGTGAATGGATTCAGTAGTGTTGCATAGCACTGTGAAGAAATGGGAATTGGAAGATTGTGAAAAAGACAGACCCCGTCCTCCATTGAGCTGTGCGTTGCGTGAATCATGCAGGCTACCCGAGTTATGAAGTGAACGCTCTCTTTGAGGGGGAATTGAGGGAGTTCTGCATGACGCGACCTTCCCTTTGGAGATGACGTAGACGGTACAGAAGTCTGGCACCATTTTCGTCACGTTGCCTGTAATATCAACCGTCTTGAATCTTCTGTGCCAAGAGTTTTGTAAGTAGCCATTCTTCTCATATATAATATGTGAAGTGTGTTGATGTTAAAAAAAATAGCATTAGCATAAGCTGAAACAGGTAAATCTGTTACCTGACAAAGCCATTCTTGGGTGAGGAACCGATCACCAGTGTCTCGATGGAGTTGTTCTTGACGTACTCGCTCAGGGCCTTTGCTACGTCCGAGTCTTCTAGTATCACTTCATGCACTTGAATCTGAGCCCAGAATTCGTGTAAGATAATGAGAGAAAATTTGAGTCGATAATGAGAGTAAGAAGGTGGCATGTTCTTACGTCCTTGCGTGTGCAGAAGCAGCGGAAAGGAAGGAACAGTTCTTTTGATGACTCGTTGTCAGAGAAACTCATTCTACCTCCCACTAAATCATATCATCATAAGAGGTAACAATTAGATTTATATCTTTGAATTTTTAATAACATAGATAGATATATATAGAGCGAGAGAGAGTACGTGGGAAAGAGCTCTTGAGTTTGACATGAACAAGGGTGACATTTTTGCCTTTGCCCAAGAGATGATCGACAGCCCATTTCAATGCAGCTTGGCTCCCTTTGTCTTTGTCGATGGCTACCGCAACCGTCTCTTGGCTCTTCTCTCCATTCCCTCTATGGCTTGACATTTTTTCAATCTTGATTCTTTATTTTCTTCTTTGAAAGAGAAAATAAATTGTAGATTGGCCAAAAGAGAGAATGGATGTGAGAAAAAGGCAAAAATGTTAGAAAGTCCCTCAAGATCTCTTTGTTCCCTCTTTGGAGATGAGTAAGACAATGAATCCTGTTACAGATTCATTGAGGCAAATGAAATCCATATTGGATGGAGTTTTGTGTAACTTGGTTGTTTCATTCCCCTAATAAGATGGGCTTCAGCTGCACCATCCGCTCTAGGTGATAGATAGAGCCCTTCCATCCGAATTCTCCGGGCTGAATATAGTCTCATTTTATCATTGTAGGTTTAATATAACATCGTAATCATATACATATCGCGGTTTCTTATAAAATTGAAAATTATTTCACTACTAAAATTGAATTTTGTGATTGAAATATAGTTGTATAGAGAGTAATACATTGGTAAATGTCCATGTTGGATGTGTTCAGATTGCATTGTAGTGTACTAAATTCTTAAGATTGCTATATTCAATTATTCATGAATGCGATATATGTATTACTTATATCATAAAAGATGTCAATTTTTTGAATTGAAATCTTATGTCAATCTACTTGTAGTGGTATTTTAGACAAATAACGATCCTTGACTAAATAATACTATTATGCGTATTTTATTTAACTTCAAAATTAGTTGCACGGCGAAATATTAGTCCATAACATTTTATCATGTTTTCTTGTAATTTAGCAATGCAAGCGTATATCTGATTAATTGTCTACGACAAATTTTGAATCCTTCCCAAGATTGACTTGGACAAAATAATTGTCAAGATGGAGAAGAGAATAATAATAGTATAAAATGATATATAATGGAAATGTTGGGTGGTCAATATTAAACCTTTATAAAATTGAATGGTTAAGTTAGGATAAATATTGAAAATGTGAGAGATGATATCAAATTAAGCATGGTGTAAAGAGGTGAATGGTTAGGATAGATTGGATAGTTGCTGATAAATATAGTCTAAATAACGAGGGATGGTTGTTGGGATCCACAATTTTCATTCATAGGACTGAACATTATTTTCCGGTATCCAATTGTCGAAATACGATAGTAATATTCTTCACTTTACACGACTCTATGAATTTCATTTTCTGAGCCAGTCTTTAAATCGTTCAATTCGTATATATTTATTCTCTTTTTCCCCGTGCTATTCCATACACAATTTTTACAAAAAATACGGAATGAATTGTAATTAATTAATAAATTGATTTTGTATTTTAAAACATTCATTAAAAATAAGGAACTGATTTTGTTTATAATTCTCCAATATATAACTAAGATCGATAAACTAATTATATACAATCCACTAACAAATCTGATCTCCTAGAGCTGTTTTACTAACACCTTCTACCAAAACTAATCTCACACTATCATCACAAGATAACTAAAAAAACCCACAACCATTAATATCAAGCTCAACACATTAATCATATGAATTATATACATATATATTCATCAACCCCCTAAAAATCAATCTCTACATTTCCATATTCAAACAGCTTCTCTCTCCCTCACCTCCTCAATCAGCCGCGCCGCCTCCTTAATATCCGGCCGCTCCTCCACATCCGCCTTACAACACTCCAACCCTATTCTCAACAGCTTCGCCATCTCCCCCTCGCACCCTCCTCCCCTCCCCATCCCCGCGTCGAACACGTCGACGCCGCCGGCCTCGTCGTTCGCCACCGCCGCCACCCACGCCGCCGCGTCGGCGTCCGGCCCGTCCCTCCTCTGCTTGATGAACGCCGCCGGAAACCGCCCCGTGAGGATCTCGAGGATGAGGATCCCCAAGCTCCACACGTCCGTCTTCCTCGTGATCCGGCCGGAGCGCTTGTACTCCGGCGACCTGTACGAGATCATGTGCTGCTCGGCGTGCTCCTGGTTCACCACCGGGGCGAGCCCGTAGTCCGTCAGCCACGGCGCGTTGGCGCCGTCGATGATGACGTTGGACGATTTCAGGTGGCCGTGGGCGGCGGTGAGGATGGGGAGCTCGTCGTGGAGGTAGAGCAGCCCCCGGGCGATGCCCTTCGCGATGCGGAGGCGCGTGGGCCAGTCGGGGATTTTCCGGCCGGGGCGGGAGCGGGAGCGGTTGGCGTGGAGGAGGGCGGCGAGGCTGGTCTTGTCGACGTAGTCATAGACGAGGAGCTTCTCCTCGCGGCGGTAGTAGTAGGCGACGAGCGGGACGACGTTCGGGTGGCGGAGGCCGCCGAGCCGCCGCATGTGCTCCTGGAAGTCGTCCCGGCTCACGTTGCTCATGTGGCGGTAGCGCTTCACCACCACGCTCTGCCGCTCCGTCAGGGCGGCCTTGTAGGTCGACCCGAAGACGCCGCTCCCGAGGATCTCCGCCGACGCCTTTAGCAAGTCCGTCATGTCGAACGTGTCCCGGTCCTCTCGGAGGAACGTCATCCGCACGACGTTGCCCTCCGATTTACGCGCGGCGGGGGCCGAAAACAGGCAATGCCCTCGACACTCGCCGCGCTCCATTCTCTCCGGGTCCGGACCCGGGACCAGGGCCGCCGCTCGAGCAAGCTCGTCAGGGTCCTGCATTAGGGCGCGGCGACGACGGCGGGCCCGGCAGAGGATGGGTATCACCGCTACTAGGGCCGCCCACGCCGCCACGACCACGATTGCCATCATTACTACTGTAACAACGGAAAGCCGCAACGGGTGGTCCGGGCATAGTAATAGTGGTTTCCCACATAAATTCTTGTTACCTGCAACGAATAAAATATGAGAGAATAAAAACGAAATCGATTAATAATCGTATTCATCCTGATCATTAGTAATTATACTATCTATATCACAAAATCCTTTCAACTTTTCAATTCTATAATCTTTTCAACATGTATCAATTTTATCATCAAAATTATCACTTCAATGCTTGAGTGAATCAACACACTCATCATAACAGAAGATAAAATTAAACAAATTTGAAAATTTGAAATAGAGTGAATGAATAGCTAATTAACCTGCAAAAGCAGAAGTATCGAAATGGCTGAGGCCGGTAGGGATTTCTCCGGTGAGGCCGTTGTTGGCGACGCTGAAGTTCTTCAATTGACCATCTCGGAACTGCGGCAATCCGCCTTTGAACCGATTGTTCTGCAGCATCAGCTCCTGCAGCGCCGGGAGACCGGCCAGAGACGTCGGAATCTCGCCGGAGAATCGGTTGTTATCCAAATCAAGCAGCGCCAACGCCGACATTCCAACAAACGCGTTCGCCGCGATCGCGCCGGACATCTTATTATTGGAGAGATAAATCGCTCTCGCGCTGGGGAGGAGCGCCAGATTAGGCAGGGGACCGCCGAATCCGTTGCGGGAGAAGACGAGGACCTTCAGATTAGGCAGCAGCGCGAGCGCGTCGACGTCGATCGCCCCCTCCAGGCTCATGCCGTGGAGCTGGAGGCCGCCGACGGTGCCGTTCTCGCACAGGACGCCGATCCAATTCGCGGCGCTGCCGGCGCACGGCGGCACGTCGGCGGTCCAATTGGAGAGCGCGGCGGCGCTGTTGGCGACGGACGCCTTGAATTTGAGGAGCGCGTCGCCCTCCGGCTGCGGCGCGGGGGAAGGCGGCACGGCGGCGAGCTCTGGCTGCTGCGCGGAGGAAGGCAGGGCGAGATGGAGGAGGACGATGAAGAGGAAGAGGACGATCGCGTGCGACGAGGTTGATTTGAGAATGATGCTGAGCGGTGCCCTAGCCATTCGTCGGCAGGAGGAGATCCCGCCGGCGACGGCGGCGGTTGGGTTGAAGGGCGGGAGGAGAAAATGGGGAATCTGTGCCGAAGAATTGTAATCCTCTTTTTTTGTTTTCTGCTTCATACCGAAATCAGAATCCCGCGCTTTGCCATTCGATTCTTGGATATAGTAATATTCAATTCGAAACGTTCGGTTGGTCAAAATTAACTTGTGTCGAGATCGTCCGAGTTAGAACTGATTTTTTGTCACACATGAAGACGTAAATTCATCATACGTGGAATGCAAGTAATGTAACATTATCGTAGATTAATTGAACAATATGCCTAATCTATTCAGTTGAACGACATTCAATCTTATCAAAATTTCCTTCTTAAAAGAAAATAATTGTCTCTAATCGTGGATTAACTATCTAATCCATCATAAGTGGAATGTCAGTATTATGTTATATAGAATGTGACATAATCATGGATTAGTCGAACATTATATATAATCCATTCAATTACTCCCTCCGTCCCACAAAAGATGTCACACTTGTGGGACGACACGAAATTTTAGGAGGTTTTGTTTTGTGTGTTAAACGGAGAGAGAAAATATAACTTTTATATTCATGTGAGAGAACTTTTTTCTAAAAAGAGAAATGTGACATCTTTTATGAGACAAACTAAAAAGGAAAGTGTAATATTTTTGTGGGACGGAGGGAGTAATAAAAAATTCCTTCTTAAAAGAAAATAATTGTCTCCAACTATAGATAAGCAGTCAAATACTGTCAGAATTAGTATTATAGATCCTAAGAGGTGTGATCAATTGCTAACTTTCTTAAGTTGCTAACTTGTTAATTCATCAATGCAGTGTATTAAAAATGTCAACATATAATATCAACACATGATTTTATAGAACTTCAATATAATGTGTTGATATTATGTGTTGACATTTTTAATATACTGTATTGATGAGTTAACAGCTTAAATAGTTAGCAATATAACGCACCCCATAGACCCTAAACTATGTATCTATGATAAATGTGAATTTTAATGTAGTACAATGGAATTGAAAATGAGCTAGCATCAAAGTTGAGCTGTTTTGCTATCTATATTCGTATAGTTAAAAAATAACAATAAGTATAGACTAGCCGTATGTTCTTTTTATATCAATGCTAGTCTTGAAGTGAAAAATATAATTAAATAAAACCAGATGAGTAGATTCCAAACCCACAATTAACTGGTCGGAAGAGAAAAGTCTTAAGTTCTAAGTTCTAACCAACTAAATTGCGTTTTATCGTCACTGATTTATGAGCTTCTTGCTCATGCTAACTTAACTTTTCACCATGCATGAGGTGAGATGAGACTCTTTCTATATGATATCTCAGTTTCAAAGAAAAAAGTTGGGAAAGGGACTCTTATGGGATTATGCAGATTTTCTTGTCAAATTCTGTATAGCCTACATCGACAAGGCAGAGGCCGTCCGGGGGTGCAGGTGGAGCAGTGGCGCGCCTGCAGGTGGCGTCCATCAGCTTTATCAATGCGTCTTCTTCTGCGCCAGCAGCTGCTTCCCTAATTGCTGTTGCTACGAGAACTCGAACCATCTGGTGAGCACAAGAAAGCAATGAGATCGATCTGGTAAAAAGATAGTATCTCATATAATAATCACATAAACCTATCCTTGTGTTCATAATGTTCTAGGGAGCAGCTATATCAGCAAGTTTACAGATCATTTCTTTTATAGGACAGATCAGACCTCATCAATTCGTTGATAGATCCAGGCTACATATCGATCATGCTTTGCAGTTTCGGGACATGTACAGAAATTTTTTATAGAGAAAAGGATACGAACATAAATATTCCGTAGATGGAAAATGTGCCAGTTTTAGGGTGAAGAGTAGCTACCTTACGCAAGAATCGATTTGCGACCAACTCAACACACATTACCTTGCTGCTGACTCCATCCTTCTGTATATGCAAATATCAAAAGAAATCAGTAGTTAAAGAACAAGAAAATAACATATAAGAGTCTGTAAAGCCCTAATTGATTCAAATGTATGTTGATGCCATGAAAGTTAGTACAATATGTATTATCAACCTTAGGAAAAGGTAAATAGGCCTCTGCAGCTCGTGCATGAAAGACAAAGCACTCTGTTGGTGGACCACTGCAATATGATGCAGAAGTTGCGGTTAGAAGTGACTAATGACTTAAGAATCCTTCTCGAAGAAAAAGATTAAACTTTGGATTCACACTATGTATTGGTATACTGACCAATATGCCTGATGAAGACAAATGCTGATTCATCCAACCAAAACGAAACAGATACAATAGCTAAAAGGCACAAATATGTAGCTTCGTTTCAAATGCAGATCATATTCTTATGCAAGAAATGAAATTATAAATGAGCTTCCAAATGAGATTTATTCTATACTTTACTAGTTTGATTTCCTTTATGATGTGAAGAGAGAACTGCAAATGCCTATAGGAAAAGGATGATATAAACCGACAGGAAACCAAAATCAGATTTTTAGTTAAAACATGGTCAAATATAACTAATCAAGATTTATAAAAAAAAGCCACACAATGAAACCTGGAGAGATCCATTTCGGTAAGCCATGCTTAAGCCCAAGGAACACTATGCAATCACAAAACTTTAATAAGGAGATGACATTTTAAATATCATTTGAGTTGGATCCGTCAATCTTACATGTTCCTAGACGCCTTAGTGTCTCGTGCAAACATCCTGAACGAAAGCAATTTTCCTTCTAGTTGGCGTAGTAGATGGTTAACACGGTTTACTTCAAAAGTGAATGGTTTGCTTCCTGATTGTTGAGTCTGGCCATAATTATCATCTTCATTATTTGGCACACCCAAGCCTTCATCATCTTCATCTTGGAAAATAGCTTTATTCGAATAAATATTCTTGCATTCACCTATTTCCTCACCCAACTTTTCTTCATTGAATGGAAATATATAGAAATAGTGCCTCCATTTTGCAGAGAAATTAGGATGAAAATCGCGAGAGACCTAAAATATACCAGGACACAAGTGGGTAAGATTCTGCAAATTGTTGCCATATACAGTCTCTTATGTTGCTTCATAAGTAAAAAGTAGAGAACTCATTATGGCAAAATCTTCATAACTGAAATGAAACCTGAGAAACAGAAGTGACCCTTATCTTCCCTGGTGCTGCAGATTTTAGTGCTTCCTCAATGTCTAGAGCTTTAACATCTTTTCTCCACGTATCTAAGCAGAGAAGGTGTCAGTGAACTGCAAATTGGTAGAAAATTATAAAGCAGGATGATGTAATTGATATATAGACCATGCCTAAGGAGACATCATAGATATCATTGTAGGGGTGTGATCAATTGCTAACTTTCTTAAGATGCTAACTTGCTAACTCATCAATACAGTGTGTTAAAAATGTCAACACGATGACATTAAAATGTCAACACATTATTTTGTAGAACTTCAATATAATGTGTTGATAATATGTGTTGACATTTTCATGTCACCGTGTTGACATTTTTAATACACTGTATTGATGAGTTAGCCGAGTTAGCAACTTAAATAGTTAGCAATATAACGCACCCCTATGATTGTATTTTGCACAATCAGCTTCTAGCTTTAATTCTTCTAAACCCGATATTTTTCTGAGGTTGTCATCAGCTAACACCCTTTGTTTGTAGAAAAGATGGCCTCAACATAAGATTTGATATCAAAATGGGTTTTCTTGAGATGAACAATCTTAACTAGCACAGCAAGATGACTATGGCAAACAGACAAACATAAACACTCATCCAAGATAAACCATTGAACATATATACATGAAATTTAGCATGTCTACCGAGATGCATAGGCAAAATTGAAGCATACAGAAAGCACAAACTTGTCCTAGAGCTGTCACCCCTTTATCTGTTCGCCCAGCAACCATGGCACACCCTTCTAATGGCAATTTCTTTTCCTTCAACAGCTGTGCTTTCTTTTCATCAACAAATTTCCCAAGAGAACTCTCAACCAATCTGTTTATAAAATTATAAGAAAATTTTCGTAATTCAACCAAATGTAGCAGCTTTAAAATGGATAGCTGAAACGCTCATTCAAATGAACAAAACCACCATGGAAAATTACAACACTCACCCTTGGACTGTATTTAAACCTGGCTGTTTCTGCCACCCATCAAAAGAATTGCCATTGTAGGAGATAAGCATTTTGAATGTGGCCCTCGCCCATCTCCCAGATCTATCCTCAACAGGAACACTTTCTGCTTCAGGCTTGTCAAAATCACTGACAGCGTCTACATCATTCGTCTGTGAATTTTAATAGTAATATTAACCTTAAATAAACAGAACAACCTAATCTTATACAAGAGGGAAAAGTTAACAGATAAGAGATATTGTGTACAAAAACTTGAAAATTAGAACAAGAGAATAAAAAGTATTATAGAATTCTTTCTCTATATAAAGTTTATCTTCATGATGCCTCCCTTCCCTTCCCGTTATAATCATTAGGACAGAAGATAAAACTGAATCCTAAAGCCCAACTAAATCCAGGGCGCATCCTCTTATGTACTTTCCTCTTTCCTTGTGAACAGTTCAACATCAAAACTATTATACAAGCATAATCCCTTTAGTCTCTCCAGTAGTCATATTAAGTTTCCTATTTTAGCAAGATCAAAATAGAAAGATACAGAATTCATTTCCAATATATTTAGGAGGGAGCAACTTATTGTCTTCATCATTCGTATGCATAACATTATATCGACGCTTGCTCCTATGACCTATCTGACGAGCAATTCACAATTTGCCAATTGGGAGTCTGGAAAGCCCTTACTTAGACTATAAATGACAGATTGTAGGGGGTAAATCAAATATCATATTCACTCATACACAAACACTGATGAAGAGTCGGAGATTCCTAGGTTACTACAGAATGCTGGACTCTCTATAACAACTTCCGAAAAATAGTTGTTTCATGAAACATCATCATAGCCGATAGCATATAACATGCCTAATTAGCAAAAACTAATTGCCAAACATCACGAAGAAGGCATAATCGAGTTGCAGGGTGAGGAACAACACAATTCCCTCACCAAACTAGATTATACCATAATTTCTTAGAATAAACTTCAAAACTAGCACTTTTTTTGCGCGTTTAGTTATCACTCATTATATATACGAAACAGATAGCGTCCGTCGATCCACAGAACCTGATCATTCCAACTAATACTACAGACATTCATATCCAAAGACAAAACAAAACAAACACCTAGATAATATTGAAAGAGTTCAGCCTTAGCAAGTTTAACAAATCCCCACCTCTTCTCGGAACATTTGATGCAGCGATTGGCGGCCATTGACCGCATCCAAATAAAAATCATTAATCTTATGCCACGGTCTCGCATACATGAACTCGTAGCTTTCCCTGCCACAACCAAGCACAATCCCTCGTTATCATAGAATCATCTCACAAGCACAAACTCCACACCCGATATCACAATGAATCGTCACACATCTTCGACACATTCGACTGAATCAGTCAGGCGCAACAACGTTTTGCCCAAATATCATATCAGGAAAACCTAATTGAGCAGACTAAAATGATAATAACCGCGCGGAATTGAAAAGCTAGGATGAATTAACTTACCTTGCAGTCCATCTGAGGAGACTGCAGGCGTCAGTGTGCTGGTATTGAACGTAATCCTTAGGAGGCGGTGGTGCGGGGCTCTCCATGAGGTTTCTCAGCCGTAGAACCGCCGCCGTCCCCGGCTGCTTTATCATTTCTCTTCCAGTTTTATTCACTCATTGGCGCCTTGTTTTTTTTTTTTTTTGGAGTCAGAACTAAAATTAAAACAATAAATAAATTGATCTAAAATATATTTGAAAATTTTAAAATAAATACTAGGCGTTTATTTTAGGGGTGCATTTTCTCGTTAAAGAAAGTGATGGAAAATAAATACTACTACTCACTGTGTCGATGATCTCTTTCTTGTGCGGCACCGGATTTTATGCAGATTAATTTTATGTCTTCAGTGAGAAGAATAAAGTAAAAAAGAGAGAATAAAATATTGATAAATTCTTTTTTATATTTAGTAATGAATCATTTTAGTTGAAACCAAAAGTTGAAAGTAGATCATCTTTAGTGGAATGAAAGAGTACTTTAGAGCATCAACAATGGTAATAGGCCAGCCACTCTCTCTCCCTGCCACGTCAGCAGCACTAAAAATCCACCTGCCACATCAGATTTAAGTCAGTACCATAGGCCAGCCGCAATAAAAATAATTCAAAATATACTACATTTACGGAATTAAAATTACGATTAAATTACCGAATTAAATTTACGAGACATATACGGGAAATTTCATTAATTTTATTTAAATAAAAAAAGTACATTAACTAAAAATCAAAAAAATTACATAATAAAAAAAAATCCGGGTTTCCACACACGAGCCACCTCCCCACTCTACTCCTCACTAATTTATTAAAAAAATACATTAAAAAATGTTAGTATGCCTTGAATCCGTTATAGTTTGCCGCTAGCCGAACGAGGGTCGTTGTTGTTATCCATCGCTAGATGTTGCTCTTGTACAGAAATTTAGAGATAGAGAAAATCGCGTTTATATAGTTTTTCAAAAATTAAAAAAAAGAATTAATTTTTTTAAAAAAAGAATTAAAAAAATTAAAATATAGCACTGGCCCATCGTTGGCCGATCGGCACGCCACAATGCCGGCCTGCGCGTCGCGATCGGCCAGCCCACGTCGAAATTTTAGCTGATTTCCCGCTGGCCGCCTCCAATGGTTCGGCTAGCCGATCGGCCAGCGCCGCGAATCGACTAGCCGGTCGCTAACCGACCATTGGAGATGCTCTTAATCGTGATGCACAGTAGTACTATTTTTTTTGGATATGATGGAAATAAGTTCGGGTAGTTAAAATTTCCTTCTTTTCAATGTTTTCACTTCAATTAATGATAATAATATTATTATCATCATTTTTCTAATCTTTCCATCTAATGGAACATAAAAGAAATAGTATACGGTTCATGAAAATGTGATAAAAAAAATCACCTTTACTCTTACCGTATTTTCTTATCACAAGTTTGCTATTAAAAATAACGCAACATAAAAATTATTCCGGGTATATTATAAAGACATATTTTATAAGTTAAAGTGTCGTTTGATTGTTGTTATGATTTATTATTATAACAATTATTTATATAGGATTAAATTGTAAAATTATTTTAATTAGAAAAGTAG
Source organism: Salvia hispanica (assembly GCF_023119035.1). Lineage (NCBI taxonomy): Eukaryota > Viridiplantae > Streptophyta > Magnoliopsida > Lamiales > Lamiaceae > Salvia > Salvia hispanica. The sequence continues at coordinate 2,651,081 of NC_062970.1, read as the reverse complement.
CTAAGACATAATATCATAGAATTATTCACCCGAGATTAAGTGGTGAAATAATTTAATGATTATAGTATATATTTAATTATGAGACAGTAGTATATAATTTTTTAAATCGGATGTATGCCCATAAAGTATTAATTCTTGAAGTCAAATGCCACTAGTTTGAATTCAATCGACAATATGCATACTTTGGATGTGTTGCGTTAGTGTGCTAACTAATTTATAATAATAACTAATAACTTTTAATTTGTGTAATATAGACATAATTATATCAATACAACATGTAAATTTAAATATCAACATAAAGATATAAGTTTATCAATATAAGAAAATTGATAAATTTATGTCTTAGTGATAATATTTTTAACTACATATTGATATTAATTATAAGTTATTACTGTAAGTTAGTTAGTATAAGTTGCATACATATTATTAAACATAAATGATACTCCTAGTATTTAAGTATGAAAATTTTATGTGGATACGATATTAATTTCATATTAGCAATAATTAAGTACTAAAATTAATCAAAATATCTAATTCTAAGTTTCAAACCGTAAAATGGGAGCCAACTTTAAGAATTTGGAGCACAAGATGAAACGAGTGCGTTGGAGGTTTTTTCCACAACGCATTTGATGTAAAGTCAAAAATGGCAGCTAATGCTTGTCAATCAATGATGGAATTTGGAGAAGAAAAAAGCCATGGTTTGAATCGAAGTAAACTCAGAAGTCTCAGTCCACGGCGTCAACGCATATGAGACTTCTTCTTAAACATGAAAAAGCACCATCTGCATGCATGCGATGAACTTGCATTTGTTCCTCACTGTTTCCATTTGATTTCTGGTAATTTAATCCATGAAAACTTGAATTTGTTCCTCGATTTCTTACACGATTTTATTACTGCTGATTGGTGGTATAAAAGAGAGACAGAGAATTTCAATTTCAATTTCAAATGTGGAAGTTGAAGTTTGGGGAGGGATCGAATTCGAGCCCTTGGCTGCGCTCTGCAAATGGCCACGTCGGCCGCCAAATCTGGGAGTTCGACCCCAGCCTCGGCTCCCCCGACGAGCTCGCCGAGATCGAGAAGCTTCGCGAGGAGTTTCGCGATCATCGTTTCGAGAGGAAGCATTCTTCTGATCTCCTCATGAGACTCCAGGTAATTAGTTTCGATTGATTAATTTTGCCTTAGTAGTAATTAAAATCTGATGAAATTATGTAGTTTGCGAAGGAGAATCGGAGCACTGTGAATTTGCCCCAAGTGAAAGTGGATGATGTCGAAGATATCACAGAAGATAAAGTGGTGAATACATTGAGAAGGGGCATCGGTTTCCATTCAACTCTGCAGGCTGATGATGGTCAATGGCCAGGAGATTATGGAGGTTCATTGTTTCTTTTGCCTGGACTTGTAAGTATTCAATTGAATTATGAGATTTGGGGAAAATTGTGCCCCATCTTGTTTTCTGTGTTTGCAAGATGAATTGATCCCCCAAAATGACTTGAAGAATGTAATTGAGATTGTCTGTGTGTGTGTGTGTGTGTGTGTGTTTTAAGGTCATTGCACTATCTGTTACTGGGGCATTAAATACAGCTTTTCCAGAAGAGCACAAACGAGAGGCGCTTCGTTATCTGTACAATCATCAGGTGAAGACTGGATTTCAACATGTGTATTTATGGTATCATTCTGTGGAACTATATGTGGTTTACAGCTAAATGTGCATTGAAACAGAACGAAGATGGTGGATGGGGTCTGCACATCGAGGGTCCAAGCACCATGCTTGGTTCTGTTATGAACTATGTTATGTTGAGGCTGCTTGGTGAAGAAGCAGAAGGCGGAGATGGATCAATGGAGAAATGTCGAGAATGGATTTTAAGTCACGGTGGGGCCACTGCAATAACATCATGGGGAAAGATGTGGCTCTCAGTTCAGAACTCATCCCTTTTATTTGCTGTTTGATATAAAATGCTCCAAATGCACCATACCTTGTGTATGCACACTTATGATTTTTTGTTCTTTTTCTTTATTTCTTTACGGTTTAGGTACTTGGGGTTTTCGAGTGGTCTGGAAACAATCCTATGCTACCTGAGATGTGGCTCCTTCCCTATATTCTTCCATTCCATCCAGGTGAACTTCACTACTTTGAGACTATTGGCCATCTCTTTGGTTTCTACTAACAGTGACATGACTTATGTACTCATAGTTTTCTTCAATGATCAAGAGTGCTTGCTTTCTGTATCATGTCTAAAATCTATGTTGTTAACTGTAAGAGGATCAAGGTACTTGGAATAGAGATAATCAACTAACTATTTCATCATGATTATTAGTATCTCATGATCAGATCACCTCAAACCAAAACAATAGATTTTGGCAAATATATTCCCCCAATATCTGTTACTTCAACATATTTTCATTTCTTGGAAGAGCTTTTTGATGTCATTCTGTCTTGCACGCTTTATTCCGTATATGAAACAGATTATTCTTTGATCCAAATTTCAGGAAGGATGTGGAATCATTGTCGAATGGTATACCTCCCTATGTCCTATTTGTATGGGAAAAGATTCGTTGGCCCAATCACACCCACAGTACTTTCACTTAGGAAGGAACTTTATACAGTTCCATACAGTGAAATAGACTGGGACAGAGCTCGCAATGAATGTGCAAAGGTGAGTTAGAGCCACATATAAATTCCTAAAGAGTCATATTGTAGTTTGGAATCACAAGTTTTAAACAAAATTTTAGAAAGAACCTCATTCTGTGTTTGCGGTAAATACTCTAACTGATTATGTTTCTTCTGCTGCAGGAAGATCTCTACTACCCTCATCCTCTTGTACAAGACATGCTTTGGGCTACCCTTGACAAAGTTGTGGAACCCGTTTTGATGCGATGGCCCGGGAATAAGTTGAGAGCTAAAGCTCTGCGAACTGTAATGGAGCACATACATTACGAGGATGAGAACACTAATTATATATGTTTAGGCCCTGTAAACAAGGTACATCTAAAATTGTTTGACATCCAAACCCTTGTAGTTATTTGTGAAGTTTTATTCAAAATTCATAAAAATGTTGAATCTGGAAAGCAAGTCATTCTAGAAAAAAAATATTCACAATGAGTTTGCAGGTGCTAAACATGCTTTGCTGTTGGGTGGAAGATCAAAATTCAGAAGCTTTCAAAATGCATCTTCCAAGAATTTATGATTATCTGTGGATTGCTGAAGACGGCATGAAAATGATGGTTCAGTTCTACTCATATTAACATCTTTGTCACAGCATTCTAGTTTCAGATCTGTTTATGTTGCATCCATTATGATATCTTTCTTCTACAAGCAGAACTAGTTATGTATTCACCTTTCATAAGTTTTATTGTTAAAATTTTATTCTGCTGAGTCTCTACCATGCAAAATCTTACATTTTAGGGATACCATGGAAGCCAGTTATGGGACACTGCCTTTGCTCTTCAAGCCATAATTTCAACAAAGCTTGGTGAAGAATTTGGCCCAACTTTACGAAAAGCACATACATACTTAAAGCAATCCCAGGTTAACCTTGATCTTTCCTTTATGCCCATTAATTCAGGTCTAATAATCCAAATCAATCATCTGACATCATCCTCATTTTCGCCTTTAAAGTTGCTACACGACTGTCCTGGAAATCTAGAGTTTTGGTATCGTCACATTTCCAAAGGTGCCTGGCCATTTTCGACCGGAGACCAGGGATGGCCGGTTTCAGATTGCACTTCTGAGGGCCTGAAAGTTAGTTACATCGGATGATTATTTTTATTTTTTTTATTTTCTAGTGTTTTTTTTTCAGATTTCATTCTTTCCCTAATATATCATAAATTATTGGTAGAACTGTCATGGTACTATGTTCCTTCTACTCAGGCAGTTCTGTTATTGTCGAAGTTACCATCTGAAATTGTCGGTGAACCACTGGATGCAAAGAGGCTCTATGATGCCGTGAATGTTATTCTATCCCTACAGGTATCCCTGTCTACGATTGGACTTCATTGGTTTCATAGTTAAAATGGAAATGCATAGCCAAAAAGGCACTCCTGTGTGCAAACTTCTTTTATCTTTATTACATATTGAAAGGATAAAGAGAAGTGAGATCAGATTCCAAAACTTTTTGTAGAATGCAAATGGAGGCTACGGAACGTATGAGTTGGCACGGTCCTATAACTGGTTGGAGGTACATTTTCCCAGCATGGACATTGCCAATTATAGCGCACACTTTCATGCTCTTGATTTCAAGCCTTAATCTAGGCAGTTTTTGTATTACCATAAGTCCTTAACTTTTTGTAAATAATCCAACTTGAAAACACATGACTAATGTGATTCTGCACGTTTATCATGCAGCTAATCAACCCTGCTGAAACTTTTGGCAATATCATCATTGACTATCCGTAAGACGCCTCTGCAGCTTTGCCCTTTGCTTATCCATGCTCAACAAACTTTTGGAGCTTTTTGTATCATCTCATGTCATCAAAAGCATATATATTTATGCTTTTGTCACTAACTCAAGTCTTCATTTCAATGTTAATCAATAAAAGTCATCTGTGCAATCATATAAACGTGAGTGATCATTGCGTGAAATTCATCATGCAATGAATAGTTCATCCTCTTAACCAATCTGACTTAACTGCAGCTGTGTGGAATGCACCTCAGCTGCAATTCAAGGGTTAACAGAATTCACACGATCACATCCTGTTCACAGAAGAGAAGAAGTGGAAAGCTGTATAGAAAAAGGTGCTAAGTTCATTGAAAATATTCAAGAAGCAGATGGGTCCTGGTCAGTTTTCCCTCCCTTTGGTTTTGGACCAGGAATCATGCATACATTGATTTCTTCGTCATTAATAGGAAGATCAACATTTTGTTGCAGGTATGGAAGTTGGGGAGTTTGCTACACTTATGGAACATGGTTCGGGGTGAAAGGCCTCGTGGCAGCTGGGCGAAGCTCCAATGGTAGCTCTACCATTCGCAAAGCTCGTGATTTCTTGCTGTCTAAACAGCTCCCTTGTGGTGGCTGGGGTGAGAGTTATCTATCGTGTCAAAACAAGGTTTTGAGATTTTCTAAATTGGCCCATCTCTGATATACATGTGGTGATGTGTTACAACGGTTGATGAATTACGGTTTGCATATGTATTTAGGTGTATACAAATCTAAAAGGTAACAAGTCTCATGTGGTGAATACAGCATGGGCATTGATGGCTCTTATTGAAGCTGGGCAGGTAAAGAAAAATTTAAATAAAAAAAATACTCTGCATTTCTTGCACTGAGTTAATGCCTGCATTATCATAACCATCAGCCATTTCATAACACATGTAAATATGAAAAATGATGAAAGTTGAAGGAACGAGTGGCTGATGCGTTTCTTCGTCTTGTGTTACGATGATTTGCAGGCCGAGAGAGATCCCACGCCATTGCATCGTGCAGCGAAAGTTCTTATAAATTCTCAATGTGAGAATGGGGATTTCCCACAGCAGGTAATTCTGTTAATTATAAATTATTTTGATATTGCTGTGAGCCTGTGACAAGTTACTTTCAGATTTTAAGAGCATTGATTCCAACTGTTAACATTGTGTGTATCAGCTACTTCTTGAAATAAATGATCATTGAAAAGAAAATAAATTCATTTATCATTTGTTTCACTGTATTCTCAGGAGATAATGGGAATCTACAATGGGAATTGCACTTGTTCGTATGCTGCATACAGAAACATATTCCCCATCTGGGCGTTAGGAGAATACTATTGTCACGTTTTGCGCAACCAAAGCTAGGAAAAATCACTAATTCTATGAATAAATGTACAACTATAATAAACTTTGCTTCATTGTGTTTTATTGTGGATTGGTATGCATGGTATAAATCTAAATCATGCTTTACAAACTCTCATTATTCGATATGTGTAGCTCGTATTGATTCACGGACCACGAAGGTATGACGGTATCCATTCGACAAATTCATATACTAGTACTATATCTCAAATTTGCCCACGCACATGTTTCAATTGGTATGAATTCAGCCAATTCATAGCAACATATCACGTAGTGAGTCAAGCTGCATGTAGGTTTGGTATGCATAGTATGAATTCGGTCAAATTACACCAGCACACCAAACATGACACTTTGTATCGAGAACAGTCGCACATAGATTTAGTATGCATATTGGGTGCTCAGTTTTCCATTTACGGGTCAAGAGTCGAACCCAGACAAGCTTACAACAACATGCGAAGATGCGGCGCTCATAATGTCGGCGAATCGAGGGAGAGACCGTGTGACACTACAAGAGTGGCAAGTGTGACACTACGAGACCGGCGAATCGGGTGCGGCAATTTAGATAAGAACAATGATGAAACCGCACGCACATGGGTGTCTCATATTGAGAATGCAAATAAGAAATAAAAAAAATTGACCGAAAGACAATTTTGTCTAAGTTGACGAGTACTGTTATTATTGATTTGTTATTTGGTTAGTTGGTTTTGCAATTTGCTCTATTATTATATTTAATTCTACTACTAAACATATAGGTAAAGAAGGTCCAATGGGGGAGGCTCAATCCAAGCCTCATAGATCCCTAACCTAGCCCATCATAAACTCTATAAATAAGAATGTAAGGAGATGAGACATAAGTTATCACAAACCCTAGCCTCCACACTTGGCTTTCTTGTCTTCTCCTTCAAGATTCTTATAATTTCTAAGAGATTCCTCCCACAAGGAATTTAGATCTATAGAGTTAAGGGTCATAGGTTAGAAGATCTTTGGTCTTGCATTCATAATCAAGCTTCAAGATCTACACGTGGAGAAGTAGCAAGCCACTTCGATTCTTTGGAGAATCATTGTTGTAAGTATTCAATAACATAATTTAATTTAAATTATGTGATTAATTGCGCAATTATATGTTTCTACATGTTGAAGCATGAAATTGAATCGACCCACATAATCACCTAAATAGATTCTTATGTGGATTTATTTGTTTTGCATTTTCCGCTGCGATTATCCCCAACAGACACAAGTACAATTTTGCAACGCCGAGAGACTTTGCCGACCGGTTGCGTCTACACCTGATTGAAAGTATTCAACACGAGTGGACAATGTGTTGACAATCGCATTAACAACCGTTTTGACATGCGAAAACGGCGCCGAAAGTAATCTTCTAGATACCGCGGCTGGTCGGAAAAATAGTTGGCAACGAGCCTTTCGTGGGCTCCTTCCCGATCACGATGGATGTAGCGACGTTTTGATCTAGTTGGTTGAGGAGGAGGGGCGGGAGTAGGCCTGTCAAATCGGGTATCCGCGGATACCCGATCCGAAATTTTCGGGTTCCCGATCCCGAAATTCGAAAAATCCAATACCCGATACCCGATCCGAATTTTATTTCGGGTATCCAGTCCCGAAAAATCAGGTATCCAGTCCCAATTGTGATTTTGACTCTTTTTTTTTTGAAAAATTAACTACAAACTTTTAGAATTTATTTCATACTATTATTTAGTTCGAATTTAATACAAAGTTGAAGTATTATTCAGGAGAAAATAACTACAAACTTTTAGAAATTTAAAATTCTTGTAATTGTTCGAATTTAAGAGAAAATAACTACAAACTTTGAGAAGTATATGCGACCAACTCTACTGCCAAATATGAAAAGTTGTATAACCATCTGCTTTTCCAACATAAAAATGTGTATATAACTTCATAGACCATGGTGGAATTCTATTTAGGCAAAACAATTCAATAAATAAAATAATAATAAATCAATGTTGCTGCATCTTTATTTTGAGGTATTGCAAGGACTATATTCCAAGAGGAGAGGGAGAGACTAGGAGAGCGGTGGTGGAGGGCAGCGAGAGGGGAGGAGGCGTGGAGAGGAGGCGCTGTGAATTTTGGATATACCCTAAATTAGTTATCTTATACGGTAACTTATTAATTAAAATATAATTAATAAATTAAGTTATATTTAAATATAATTTATTAATTAAAAAAAAAATCGGATATGCCGGGTATACCCGAACCGATACCCGATCCAAAATTCTCACTACCCGAACCCGATCCGATACCCGAAAATTCGGATTTTGAGTATCCAATTATCCGACTTTTTCGGGTTTGGATATCGGGTATCCAATACCCGATATCCATTTTGACAGGCCTAGGCGGGAGTATTGGCGGCGACATAGGCTTCATAGGCGGCACAATATTGTTCCTGATATTCTTGTTCTTCGCGCTCCGCTACCGCAATGAGATCGGTGAAATCCATTTTTGAATTTTTTTAGAGAAGGTTTGGTGAGAGAGGAAGATGTAGATGATTTAGTATGAAAAAGTATGAATGATAGATAATTTGATGTGAAAAGTGGATGATTAATGTGTATATATAGATGATTTTGGGATAAAAAATAAATAAAAAAAGGCCATAAACGGCTCTATTTTTTGGGAATCCAAAGTATATATATTTTTTATTTTTTTGGTATTATTTCAAATTATTTCTGAAATTTTATTTTTTTAAAAAAAGAAAGATCAATTTTGCCAACGGCTTCACGTTGCACGGACGGACGGCGTACATCGGCGGACGAGCTCGTCCTTGCCGCTGGAACGGACGGACGGACGCCGTTTTCCCAACCGCTGCGGATGCTCTTATATGCCATGGAATTTTATGTCCCTACTTTAGCAACGGATTATAAAATGGCTTTAGTATGACAAAAAAAATCCTAGTAAATCCGAAAAAAATTACAAATATGACACGAAATAAAATTTTCAATCTCGGAATGATGAGCTGGACCATTATCTATACTGCACAGGACAAACGTCCACCAGTCTAGCTATCTTTCCGAGAGGTGAAAATCTTGCATAGTTTTAGATCCATGTCAACTTTGCAACTCGATGAAAAAATTATCATAAAATAAATACGAAATCAAAACATGATAACAAACATAGAAAAGCTGAAAATACAGATTCATGAGAAATGAAACATAAAATATCTTTTTTTCATCAAAAATTCTACAAAACAATTTATCTCTCAAGTGCATATATGTACACAAAAGAGTAGCAAGTATTCGAAAACAGAAAAAGATGGTGAAACTTGCAAGCTTACGAACTGGAGAGGCGTTCGGCCCGACTTTCACGTCGGGTGACGTTGTTGGTGCGGGAATCATCTATAAAACAAATCAAATATTTTTCACGTAAGATTTTACGTTTTAATTTGATTAAATAGATTTGTTTTTTCCATTTGAATTTATTTTGCATTTTCTTGCCTTGTACCAGCCTTAATGGAGTCAGGGTGGGCGTAATCAATAACAATATGGAGGTTCCGTTATTTCCTATTTTATCTGCCCATAGCCCTAATGAGGAGTATGTACCATATTAAAGTAATTATTTGTATTCATTTGAATTGTTATTCAATGTTTTTGTTTTGTTTTTCAGGGTTACTGTAAATTTTGGACAAGACAAATTTATCTTTAAGCTTAAGGTAAGTGTAAATATGTAATGTACTTTTATTTAGTGAATCTCTTTGAATCTCATATAAGATAGACATTGACATGATTCACTATTTGCTTGAATAAGAATTGAAGACACCGGATTCATTGATTTTAACAAATTTTATATTCAACTGTAGTTATAATTTTCATTTTCACTAAGTTTTTTCTTGTTTCTTGAATGACGTATTTCAATTTGAGTGAGGAAAAATGACACTCTACATTTTGGGCATATAGATCAGGCATATAAACTAGATGCAAGTATGATGATGCATGAAAAATTTGATGAGAATATCGAGATAAAGCCACATAATGCCTCTCATGAGTAAGGATGTCATATATACAGTCATGACATATATGAACTTTTATGTCCTTAAACTGGGACATGCACTAATTAGTTACTGGTGCTTTGTTTTCGGGATGATTCGTTCATATTTGCTGTTTAGCGGCTACGGTGACACTCTTAAAGAGATCGACAAGACTGTTAAAAGTATGATATCGCTCCTTCCTAAAGTTTCAGAAGATGATGTTAATATAGAAAATAGGTCCTCATTCTACATAATTCTAGAAATAGATATTTCTTACTTTTTTGCCATATGTATAAATCTAGAATTATGTAGACTAAATTAGAGATAAGGATGGAATTATAGATAAGGATAAGAATAAAATTATAGATAAATATGATGGAAAGTGATCAAATGAAAACTCTAAATATGGTACAAACTCAAAACTATGATCTACACTATTAAAAAATGTCAACAGATCACAAAAAAGCATTAACGGGAAAATGTCAATAGAATTTCAACGATTGTCAATGATTGATGCTGTGTTGATATTGTGTTGACATTAAAATCTTAAAATCTTACACTATGTTGACATTGTATTGAAATAGTGTTGAAACTGTGTTGAAGAGTTTTGAGTTTGTAAAATATATAAGTTTGCATTCTATCACTATCCTAAACATGATATTAGTGATGATGAGATAAGGATTACCTTATCCATTATCAACTATAAATATGTATGTAACGTGTAGTTTCTAGTAGTGAAATAAGAATACCATATTTTACTTAAACAAGAAAGACTCCCTCATTCAAATATATTTCCACCAACCATCAGTTCTGCCTTCTACAAACCATCCTCATCAAATATATTTCTAAAAATCATCAGTGGTACCAGAGCTCGGTTGGATCATTAAACTGGGCGTAGCTAGTTTTCACTACACCTTTCCAATCCCATATCTAATTGCCCACAATGGCCACATCTTCAAGTAACCATCAAATACCAATCCCTACTTTTTCAGGAGAACACTATAACTATTGGGCTATTAAAATGAGGACATACTTTATGTCCCAAAGCCTATGGGATATTGTCGATAAGGGATATACTATTTCCGAAGAGATTGTTGGTTTAAAAACAAACCACAATGCAAAAACTGTGAGAAGTTCGGGCATGAAGAAAAAGATTGTCGCCTTTGCAAAAAATATCAAGCTAATTTTTCAGAAGAAAACGAGTGCGAAGAGAATATATTTTACGCCTGCCATGCTGCATCAGAAGTGAAGAATGAAGATAGCGGCTGCAGCAATCATATGACCGGAGATGAGAAGCAATTCAGAGACATGGACAGAACAATCAAATCTCAAGTTAAGCTTGGGAATGGAGAACTTGTAGATGTTGAAGGAAAAGGAACTATAGCGCGTCTCATTAAAGATGTGCTGTTAGTTCCTAAACTTGATGCTAATCTACCAAGTGTGGGTCAAATGATGGAGAAAGGATATTCACTGATCTTTAAAGGTGATTCATGCACAATTTATGATAACAAAAATAAAGATAAAGATGCAGAAACAGAGGAACTTTCCACTCTGCTGGCGATACGTAGAAGCCGCACTAAAAGTTCAGGAAGATCCATCATGGCTATGGCACCGAAGGTTCGGGCATTTCAATCTACATGGGCTGAAGATACTTCACCAGAAAAATATGATGAGAGATCTTCCACCCATCCAACCAAATGATGCAGTGTGTGGAAAATGTATGGAAGGCAAACAACACAGGAAGCCATTTCCTTCAGGCAAAACATGGAGAGCTAAGAAGGTTCTGGAGCTAATACACACTGACGTGTGTGGTCCGATGAGGACTCCGACATTTGAGAATAACAGGTACTTCATCCTCTTCATTGATGACTTTACAAGAATGACTTGGGTCTATTTCAACGAAGTCGTGTATTGTAAGTTCCATAATTACAAGCATGTTTTTGAACTTTATGATAATGTATGGTTTTATGGTCGGCCCATTTCTCTCTCTTTTGGCCTACTCATATGCAACATTTGCTTTTCGGCACAAGATTTTATGCAGTGGTGTTTTGTGAGTTAATGAAGAGAGAGTAAAGTAAGATAGAAGAAAAAGTAGAGAGAGTGTTGTTTCTATTTTAGGAAACGTTTCATTTTTATTGGGACAACCTAAACAGGAAAACGTTTCATTTCTAACGGGACAGAGGGAGTAGGAACTGACCGAAATGGTAATATGTATCAAATTTTCAGGGACAGAGGTAGTAATATCGTTTTTGGAGTTCAATTTTCTTGTTATTCTTTGAGTTTGTGATCTTGTTAAACATTTTGCAAAATGTTCATATGTTTTTATCGTTGCTAATAACACTGATGTATTTTTACCAAACAAATACTCATTTTACCTATACATATTTATAGAGAAAATATAACTAAACCTTCAAAATCTGAGATATGATAGTTTAGTTTATAGTATACAGTAACTGGTCCCATATTAGTACTATATAATATGAACAATTCATTTGTGTACATACCAAGATTTGATAGCTTATGATGTATAATTTGTCGAACCTCTAATTTCCTTTTATCAATTAATTTATTATTTTCAAATAAATGAAGCCTTTCAGTTGGAGTCATTAATTATTTCAAGCACAACACCTACTCGGTCGAGTAGGAGTCTACGAATTCGGCCTTAAGCTGTTAAAGCGATATTTTGATCTAACTGACCACTTTTTGATATTTGTTTTGATATAAAATTTGGATACATTTTAACTCCGGCTTATATTGTACAAACTCAAAACTCCTCAACACGATTTCAATACAATATCAACACAATGTAAAATTTCAAGATTTTAATATCCTCATAGCTATTCAATTAATAAAATGGGAAACACAAGATCCATAGCCTGAAAACAGAGAAACACCAACAAATTTATAAAAAAAAAAATGAAAAAAATCAAGAAGAGCCACCATAAAGTTCCAATCTTTCCACAAGCAATAAGTAGCCAACTACATGCAGATATATAAACACACAAGACAAGACCCATATCATCAAAACATAAACTCCAACCATTGTTTTACTTTAAAATGAATAAATCAAGAAGACTCACCAAAAAGCTCCAATCTTTCCACAAGTAGACACACATATGTAGACACCATCATTGTGGTTACTATTCTCCTAAAAATGACTTTTTATAATAACTAAATAAATTTAAATTTAAAGTTTATATTATCGGAAATTTGAACTCACTCGAAATTTAAAATTTGTGTTTGATTAATTGGTAAGAAAAAATAATTAATAGAGCATAATGTAGATCACTATCAATTTGTGCTTAGAGATTTATTGGTAAGAAAAATAATTAATACAGTAGGGCATAATATAGATCACTATCAGTTTGTGCTTGGAGACAATGAAATGAAAATGATTCAATGTAATGTTTATACGTTCTAAAAAATTGTGTCATTTTTCTATTTAATGGACCATAATATAGATCACTATCAAATTGTGTTAGACAGAATGAAAGGAAAATGGTCAAATTTATTGTTTATACGCGCTGAAAAATTGTGTCATTTTTCTAATTTTATCAATCTATCAAAACGACTCTCATTTATATTTATATAGACTTTTACATTAATTTTTTTTTCTCTTATATATTTATTCGTATTTCATTTCTCATATTTTATTAAATATTGTACATTAAAACTCGTGTCGTTAAAATATGAGACTACCTTTTATGGTTGGAGGGTGTAGTATTTTTTTTACTTCATAGATATCTCATTTGTACTCATAATGTATCTTGTAAATGTTTAAGTCAATGGTTATTTGCTTGAAACGAACTTTCAACATTTTCTGATTTATCTCCCATACCGTTTGAATGGAAGAAGCAAAAGAAGGTAATTTGTCCATCGATACACGACCTTTGAGATATTCTTGAAATTTCCCAAATTTTGAGATTTACTAATTTTTCTTTGATAGATTTTGAATTTATTGCCCTACCCTTTATTTTAAATTCAGGCATGACTATTAATTTGTATTTAAATTCAAAAAATTAAAATTTCGGAATTAAAATAAGAAATGTTGAAAGTTTATTTATAAAAAAAATAACCCCTAAAAATTAAGTCTAGATAGCACAGGCTTTTTACTTAGAAATGGATAAAACACAAACTTTTTTAGAAAATGATACTAATAATAAAATATTTTTATCCATGCTAAATTATAATTTGAATATTTTAGTGCAGTCTATTTTTATTTAAGTATTTGTAAACAAACAATACATCTAAACTTTATTTAGGCCAACAAAAATCTTTGGATACAATCTTAATATCATATTTTTAATTGCACAAAAATCGTATTAAACATACACTACTACTTATTATATTTAATAAGCGAAAGTGAACTGGATCATTCAAAAATTATTTAGAACTCAAGATGACAGCTGAATGTTAGATGCATTCATAATCATAATGCAGCCCATATTCTCTGTTACATAAGAATCACATTAATTCCAAAAGGAATACTCAAATTATTCAGCAACAGTATACTATTTCATAACCACTGCAGATCGTGTTTACTTAGAGCATCCCATCCGTGCTTTTATTTAAGAGCACGGAGGTGGGCCCGGACCCACTTTTACTCCGTGTCCTTAGCTAAGAGCACAACACCCACATCCGTGCTCTTAGCTAAGGACAAGCTTAAAGGTCTCATCATTCTATTTTTTAATTTAAATACTTCAATTACTAAAAACATTTCTATAATATAAAAACACATTAAAAATATAAAAATTACATAATTAAATCCCAAAAAATAAAAATTACATAATTAAAATCCTAAAAAATAAAAATAAATAATTAAAATCCTAGAAAATTAAAAAGACCCACTACTCGTTGCCGAATTTCGCCCAAATGTGATTGATTAGATCTTTTTGTAGCTCAATAAGTGGGCTCTTGTATCGCGCCTTGTGTGTCTTCTTTCGATCCTCTCGTTCACCGTCGTATGCACACCTCGGCGTGTGGGAGACCTCGCGGTTGGGCTTCCGGCTTCATCCTCGTCGTAAAAGTTAGCCGTCATCGGTCCTTCGTCAGCTATAATCATGTTGTGCAAGATAATACACGTGTACATGATGTCGACGATATTCTTAACGTACCACAGCCGAGACGGGGCCTTCACAATGTTGAATCGGCCTTGAAGGAACCCAAAAGCTCTTTCGACGTCTTTCTGATCAGACTCTTGACACTCTGCAAAAAGAATCCGTCTCGGGTCTTGCGGGTTGCTGAACGTCTTCACGAAAGTCGACCACCTTGGGTAGATACCATCGGCGAGATAGTAACTCATGTGGTATGCATTTCCGTTGACGGTGAAGTCGATCGCCGGTGCTACACCATTCAAAACATCATCGAAGAGTGGTGGAGAATAGAGCATGTTCAAGTCGTTGTTGGATCCGACGACACCGAAATATGCATGCCAAATCCATAGACGGTAGTAGGCGACCGCTTCAAGGATAAGCGTTGGGCCGCCGCCTTTGTGGCCGCTTAAGTATTGCCCCCTCCAAGCAGTCGAACAATTCTTGCACTTCCAATGCATGTAGTCAATGCTGCCTAGCATACCGGGAAAACTGTGGACGGTTTCGTGAAGATGAAGCAACCGTTGACAATCTTCGGTGGTGGGTGCTCGAAGGAATTCCTCGCCGAAAGCAGAACGAACGCCGTCGCAAAAATATTTGAGGCATATGATTCCAGTTGACTCACCTACATGCAAATACTCGTCGAAGAGGTCAGCCGTTTGCCCAGTAGCAAGTTGCCGGATGGCACAAGTACAATTTTGCAACGCCGAGAGACTTTGCCGACCGGTTGCGTCTACACTTGATTGAAAGATTCAACACGAGTGGACAATATGTTGACAATCGCATAAACAACCGTTTTGACATGCGAAAACGACGCCGAAAGTAATCTTTTGGATACCGCGGCTGGTCAGAAAAATAGTTGGCAACGAGCCTTTCGTGGACTCCCTCCCGATCACGATGGATATAGCGACGTTTTGATCTAGTTGGTTGAGGAGGAGGGGCGGGAGTAGGCCTGTCAAATCGGGTATCCGCGGATACCCAATCCGAAATTTTCGGGTTCCCGATCCCCAAATTCCAAAAATCCAATACCCGATACCCGATCCGAATTTTATTTCGGGTACCTGGATACCCGACTCAGGTATCCAGTCCCAATTGTGATTTTGACTCTTTTTTTTTGAAAAATTAACTACAAACTTTTAGAATTTATTTCATACTATTATTTAGTTCGAATTTAATACAAAATTGAAGTATTATTCAGGAGAAAATAACTACAAACTTTTAGAAATTTAAAATTCTTGTAATTGTTCGAATTTAAGAGAAAATAACTACAAACTTTGAGAAGTATATGCGACCAACTCTACTGCCAAATATGAAAAGTTGTATGAACCATCTGCTTTTCCAACATAAAAATGTGTATATAACTTCATAGACCACGGTGGAATTCTATTTAGGCAAAACAATTCAATAAATAAAATAATTATAATCAAAGTTGTATTGCAAGGACTATATTCCAAGAGGAGAGGGAGAGACTAGGAGAGCGGTGGTGGAGGGCAGCGAGAGGGCAGGAGAGGGGAGGAGGCGTGGATAGGAGGCGAGGGGAGGAGGCGTGGAGAGGAGGCGTTGTGAATTTTGGATATACCCTAAATTAGTTATCTCATACGCTAACTTATTAATTAAAATATAATTAATAAATTAAGTTATATTTAAATATAATTTATTAATTTTAAAAAAAATCGGATATGTCGGGTATACCCGATCGTGTATACCCGATCATCCAAAATTCTCACTACCCAAACCCGATCCGATACCCGAAAAATCGGATTTTGGGTATCCAACTATCCGACTTTTTTGGGTTTGGATATCGGGTATTGGATACCCGATATCCATTTTGACAGGCCTAGGCGGGAGTATTGGCGGCGACATAGGCTTCATAAGCGGCACGATATTGTTCCTGGTATTCTTATTCTTCGCGCTCCGCTTCCGCAATGAGATCGGTGAAATCCATTTTTGAAGTTTTTAGAGAAGGTTTGGTGAAAGGGGAAGATGTAGATGATTTAGTATGAAAGAGTATGAATGAGAGATAATTTGATGTGAAAAGTGGATGATTAATGTGTATATATAGATGATTTTGGGATAAAAAATAAATTAAAAAAATAAAAAAAGGCCATAAACGGCTCTATTTTTTGGGAATCCAAAATTTTTTTTTTTATTAAAAAAAGAAAGATCAATTTTGCCAACGGCTTCACGTAAGGCTGCTCAGCGGCACGGACGAACAGCGTACATCGGCGGACGAGTTCATCCTTGCCGGTGGAATGGACGGACGGACGCCGTTTTCCCAACCGCTGCGGATGCTTTTATATGCCATGAAATTTTATGTCCCTACTTTAGCAACGGATTACAAAATGGCTTTAATATGACAAAAAAATCCTAGTAAATCCGAAAAAAATTGCAAATATGGCACGAAATAAAATTTTCAATCTCGGAACGATGAGCTGGACCATTATCTATACGGCACAGGACAAACGTCCACCAGTCTAGCTCATCTTTCCGAGAGGTGAAAATCTTGCTTAGTTTTAGATCCATGTCAACTTTGCAACTCGATGAAAAAATTATCATAAAATAAATACGAAATCAAAACATGATAACAAACATAGAAAACCTGAAAATACAGATTCATGAGAAATGAAACATAAAATATCTTTTTCATCAAAAATTCTACAAAACAATTTATCTCCCAAGTGCATATATGTACACAAAAGAGTAGCAAGTATTTGAAAACAGAAAAGGATGGTGAAACTTGCAAGCTTATGAACTGGAGAGGCGTTCGGCCCGGCTTTCACTTCGGGTGACGTTGTTGGTGCTGGAATCATCTATAAAACAAATCAAATATTTTTCACGTAAGATTTTACGTTTTCAATTTGATTAAATAGATTTATTTTTTCCATTTGAATTTGTTTTGCATTTCCTTGCCTTGTACCAGCCTTAATGGAGTCAGGGTGGGCGTAATCAATAACAATCTGGAGGTTCCGTTATTTCCTATTGTATCTTCCCATAGCCCTAATGAGGAGTATGTACCATATTAAAGTAATTGTTTGTATTCATTTGACTTGTTATTCAATGTTTTTGTTTTGTTTTTCAAGGTCACTGTGAATTTTGGACAAGACAAATTTATCTTTAAGCTTAAGGTAAGTGTAAATATGTAATGTACTTTTATTTAGTGAATCTCTTTGAATCTCATATAAGATAGACATTGACATGATGCACTATTTGCTTGAATAAGAATTGAAGACACCGGATTCATTGATTTTAACAAATTTCATATTCAACTGTAGTTATAATCTTCATTTTCACTAAGTTTTTTCTTGTTTCTTGAATGAAGTATTTCAATTTGAGTGAGGAAAAATGACACTCAACATTTTGGGCATATGGATCAGGCATATGAACTAGATGCAAGTATGATGATGCACGAAAAATTTGACGAGAATATCGAGATAAAGCCACATAATGCCTCTCATGAGTAAGGATGGCATCTATACAGTCATGACATATATGAACTTTTATGTCCTTAAACTGAGACATGCACTAATTAGTTACTGGTGCTTTGTTTTCGGGATGATTCGTTCATATTTGCAGTATAGCGGCTACGGTGACACTCTTAAAGAGCTCGACAAGAGTGTTAAAAGTATGATGTCTCTCCTTCCTAAAGTTCCAGAAGATGATGTTAATGAGGAGGACCTCATGTATGTCCTCAATCACCGGATGACTCTTCGTCGGGTATAACCGGCTAATGCCTTGTTTTTCATCTTTGAATGGTGACATACTTGGATTTTGCTTGGTTTTAGAGAGTAATCTTGCATGGTTTTGATCGCATTTCGTCTATTGTCGGATATGATTATGATTACTTCTCTATTATTTTGGCGGCTACGGTGACACTCTTAAAGAGCTCGACAAGAGTGTTAAAAGTATGATGTCTCTCCTTCCTAAAGTTCCTTCCTAAAGTTCCAGAAGATGATGTTAATGAGGAGGACCTCATGTATGTCCTCAATCACCGGACGACTCTTCGTCGGGTATAACCCGCTAATGCCTTGTTTTTCATCTTTGAATGGTGACATACTTGGATTTTGCTTGGTTTTAGAGAGTAATCTTGCATGGTTTTGATCGCATTTCGTCTATTATCGGATATGATTATGATTACTTCTCTATTATTTTGGCGGTTACGGTGACACTCTTAAAGAGCTCGACAAGAGTGTTAAAAGTATGATGTCTCTCCTTCCTAAAGTTCCAGAAGATGATGTTAATGAGGAGGACCTCATGTATGTCCTCAATCACCGGACGACTCTTCGTCGGGTATAACCGGCTAATGCCTTGTTTTTCATCTTTGAATGGTGACATACTTGGATTTTGCTTGGTTTTAGAGAATAATCTTGCATGGTTTTGATCGCATTTCGTCTATTATCGGATATGATTATGATTACTTCTCCATTATTTTGGCATTTGACCATTTTGTTAAGAATGTGTAGAAAAAGGTACAAAATATGTGGATGTCAGCAGCCTTGGTTTGAGACAATATTAACTGGAGATTTTGGAGTCCAATCAGCCCCTAATGTATATCAATCTCTTCATCTTCGAAAGAGCTTCGCGTGGGTATCTTACATGCCTCAATCGGAGTTCGGTAGAAGAAGTTATGGCCGTTATAAGAACACTGCGCGTTCTAGAAAATTTCACGCGGCCGGGTGAATTAACCATCCGGCCGGGTACGGTGTTCTGCGCGGAAACTGTCAGAAAGTGGTCAAAAATGACCACCCGGCCGGGTGAATTTTGCTCTTTATAATTCCACCCGGCCGGGTACGATATTTTGGCGTATTTTTATGCCAAAAATGCGATTTTTTATGGGGGATTAAAAGGAAGAACGCCTAGGTTTCATAATTCAAGATTCCACCGCCTACCACACGCTCTACACTTCCCCAAGAACACTTTGAAGAGAGATTTGAAGATTGAAGACTACAAATCGAGAGATTGAAGTCTCTAATCCATAGAATCGTTTCACATGAGTATCTATTTGCTTTCTGTTATGTATTTGATTGAATCCATTGTTTTGGTTTTCATGAAGAACATGAGTAGCTAATTTTATTGTGGAGTTTTGGTGAAGACTACAATGGATGTTTGTGATTAATTCAAGGACTTCTTTTGATTGCTTAGCTCTTGTGATTCCTTTGTTCATTCTAGTGCCTTTTCAATTCAATTGCTTAGCTACCAATTGAGTTTGTTTACCTTTATAGTTGTAATCGAGAGATACCTATCTAGGTTTGATAAAAGAGTGAGCATCACTTTGATAATCTACACTCGAGAGAGGGGAACCTTAGTGAGGGCTTGGGTCTTTTGTTCTATGGAGTTAATCTAAACATATTAGAAGGAGACTTCAATATTAAGGGTTAATCAACGGGGTGAGTACACTCGCGAGGGGGCTCAACCTAGACTAGCGACTTTCCTAGTAATCCTAGAGACATAAAATGGGTAATCGAAGTTGTTGAATCAATCACAATACAATTCCATTGTAGTTGGATCCAAAACTCTACTCTCCTCTTTGTGGTATCTTTTCACTTTTGTTTAATTCCTCTTGTTACTATTAATTCCTTGTTCGTTGTTATATGCTTATAGTAGTGTTAGAACAAAACCATTGCTCTTTGGATTGTCTAGATAGTAGTCGAAATTTGTTCATGGTACTTGAGTTGATACAATCTTGTCTCTGTGGGATACGATACTCTTGCTTGCTAATTGTTGCACTAGCCCCGTACACTTGCGGGTATTATTTGTGTTAAAATAAGTCGAGTCAAGTTTTTGGCGCCGTTGCCGGGGACAATTTTGCGTCAGTATAGCTTAATATCGTGATAATAATAGAGATTACTAATCTATATTTTATTTGCTTTATTTTTATTTTTATTTTTGAGTTCTCTAATCTTTGTGTTTCCTTGGGCAGGTTGTATGCACATGCGTTCTAAAGGTCCACCTTTAGAGCCAATCGATCTTGAGATCGAAGCATCCAGCAGGAAGAGGAACGCACAGAGTAGGTTAAACCAAAGGATTCGGGTATCTTCACCCGGTCATAAGCGTCTTCCTTCTCGTATTCAGAGAACTCCTTCACCTAGTCCATCTCCATTGCCATCTCCCATACAGTACGGGCAGTCTCCAATTCTAATGGAGAACAACGAGGAGAATAATCACAATGAGAACAATAATGAGAACAACGAGGAGAATAACAATGAGAACAATAATGTGGAACATCCCGATCCCGTTGTCCATCAACTTCTTCAGCAAATGGCCAATATGCAAAGGCGTTTGGATGCGCAAAATGTGAGACCAAACCCCGTGCAGAATTTGTTTGCATACAGACGAGTGGCTAACCCACCGATCAACAATGGGGGGATTGCCGCTAACAGCTTTGAATTGAAGCCGGGATTGATAAACAGGGCAGAAGCACATGCATTTGGTGGAACAGGTTCAGAAGATGCCAACAAGTACTTGACCAAGTTCATACAAATCAGCAACATGGTTAAGGCTAATGGGGTCCCAGATGATCAGATTCGCCTCAGACTATTCCCATTCTCTTTGAAGGAAGATGCTAGGGATTGGTACGATCACATGGATCCTAACTCGGTCGCTACTTGGAATGCGATGGTTGAGCTTTTCCTGGATAAATGCTACCCACCTAGCGAGGCACTAAAGCGACAAGCAGAAGTCATCTCCTACGCGATGCAGCCTCAGGAGAATATTCAAGAGGCATGGAAGAGATTTAAATATCTGATGAAGAGATGCCCCAACCACGGTTTAAGCCCGGGACAACAAGTCATAACTTTCTACAGAGGAGCCACTCCAGAGGCAGTGCGCGAATTGAATATGAGTGCAGGGGGGTCACTCCTTAGGTTGGGAGAAGAAGAATCACTAGAGGTGATTGAAAGGGTAACTTCCAACGATGAGGGATGGAATAATGAGAGAAGCAAGACCTACAGGGTAGCATCCACGTCGGACATTGACAGGATGGACATGATGTCCAAGCAGCTAGACTTCTTGACAAACAAGCTAGGCTTCATGGGAACAGAGCCAACTGGGCTCGAAATTGAAGATGTGAATTATGTGCATCAAGGCGGCAACAACATGAATTACAACAACTACCGCCAGAATCAAGGAGGTGGAATTACTATTTGCGTATATGTGGTGATGTGTTACAACTGTTGATGAATTACGATTTGCGTATGTATTTAGGTGTATACAAATCTGAAGGTAACAGGTCTCATGTGGTGAATACAACATGGGCATTGATGGTTCTTATTGAGGCTGGGCAGGTAAAGAAAAATTAAATAAAAAAATACTCTGCATTTCTTGCACTGAGTTCATGCCTGCATTATCATAACCATCGGCCATTTCATAACACATGTAAGTGTGAAAAATGATGAAATTTAAATGAACGAGTGGCTGATGCGTTTCTTCGTCTTGTGTTACGATGATTTGCAGGCCGAGAGAGATCCCATGCCGTTGCATCGTACAGCGAAAGTCCTTATAAATTCTCAATGTGAGAATGGGGATTTCCCACATCAAGTAATACTTTTAATTATAAATTATTTTGATATTGCTGTGACAAGTTACTTTCAGATTTTAAGAGCATTGATTCCAATACTTAACATTGTGTGTATCAAAATAAATGATCATTGAAAAGAAAATAAATTCATTTATCATTTGTTTCACTGTATTCTCAGGAGATAATGGGAATCTACAATGGGAATTGCACTTGTTCGTATGCTGCATACAGAAACATATTCCCCATCTGGGCGTTAGGAGAATACTATTGTCACGTTTTGCGCAACCAAAGCTAGGAAAAATCACTAATTCTATGAATAAATGTACAACTATAATAAACTTTGCTTTATTCAACTCCGACACTAGTTATGGAGTTAACCATGTAAATCATTGTGTTTTCTTGTGGATTGGTATGCATGGTATAAATCTAAATCATGCTTAACAAACTCTCATTATTCGATATGTGTAGCTCATATTGATGCCACGGACCACGAAGGTATGACGGTATGCATTCGACTAATTCATATACTATCAAATTTGGTTACGCACATGTTTCAATTGATATGTTAATATGAAAATGTCAATTCATAGCAACATATCACGCAGTGAGTCAAGTCGCCTGTAGATTTGGTATGCATAGTATAAATTTGGTCAATTCACACCATCACACCAAACATAACACTTTGTATCGAGAACAGTCGTGCTTAGATTTAGTATGCATATTGGGAGCTCGTTTTTCCATTTAGGGGTCAAGAGTCGAATCCAGACAAACTCACAACAACATGTGAAGTTGCCGCGCTCATAGTGTCGGCGAATCGAGGGAGAGACCGTGTGACACTACGAGAGTGTCGAGTGTGACACTACGAGACCGGCGAATCGGGCGCGACAATGTAGATAAGAACAATGATGCAACCGCACGCACATGGGTTCTCATATTGAGAATGCAAATAAGAAATAAAAATAATTGACCAAAAGACAATTTTGTCTAAGTTGACGAATACTGTTATTATTGATTTGTTATTTGGTTAGTTGGTTTTGCAATTTGCTCTATTATTATATTTAATTCTACTACTAAACATATAAGTAAGTCACACACTTAGTGAGTTAACCCTGCCTCTCTGTGACGGGGCGGCTAGTAAATTAATGAGAAAGCAACAAATTCTTCTAGAAAACTTCAATTAATTAACATTAATCAGTTTCGATAATGAGTATCTATCTGGCTATGCCCACATAATATGAAATGTTTAATCACTAATTGGCACAGCTAAATGCAATGAACGTCACAACTCATATTTAATGTGAGGTTAGAGGGATGGATAGCTTCTCGAATCTGCACCAAATTATAATATTTGCATATGTATCATAGTTTACTCTATTTTATTTTGAATACATCATTTTTTTTTTGTTTAACCATGTGTACCGGACCCGCCTTTTGGCGGAATCCGACTAATCCTGCTCGATCGGGTTTGCGGATTCTCTATATTCTATATTTAATTTTATAAGTTCATACCGAAAATATTTTTAAGATGGCAAAATAGTACTAGTACTAGAAGCTACGAAACAGTTTTGATTCTTTTGAAGGCATTCATGAAAGCTAAAAAATGAGTTACTAAATTACAGTACATATTTAGGTAAGCTATTTGGTTAAATTTAATAAATTGGGTTTTCAAAATAATTAATACTAGAATATATATGGTTGATTCGTCGCTGTTGGACCACGCTGTTGATGTTTCAGCTGGAAATTTAATTCGCCCAAAACCCAAATCAATAAATACCCTCAACAACTAATTTTGTTTGTTCATTTGACCTTTTATTTTCTTCATCATCTTTTAGTTCCACTTATATTGTCATTAATACTAGAGAATCTTTAAGTGAGTTGCAAATGATTATAAATAGAGTATATGCGAGATTTTAAGTAGAAACAATTAATGATTTGGTAAAATATTTAATTCACTAAAAACATGTATTTTTGATAGCTTTATTCTTCAAAATACAATAAAACCATGCACGTTATGCAAGCCATATAATATTCGTAAAAACAACAATAATAAATTAATAATTCTTTTTAATGCTTAAATACTCTCAACTACTTAATCTCTTCCACCAATTTTGAATAGAGATTATATATGACTAGTTTATTTTCTCCTCATTCTTTCCACCAAAATTATTTAGAGGCACACACTAAATTATTATTTAAATAATGTATCAAGAGTTAAAATAAAATAAAAATAAAAATTTATTTGAAATAAAAAAAAATACAGAATTTTTATTTATGTTTTCTGTTTAAGTGGTGTGTGAACTGCTGTCATGACTAGATTGGATTATTCTTAGGGTGTGTTTGAATTGAAGTTTATCTTTCATTAATTTAGATAACAACACAATCATTTTGTAGAAATGCTAATCTTGATTTTTCATTTTTATTTAACATCACATGTTTGGTTTATTAAGTTGCAATGTTTTTTTTTTTGTTAAAGGATGGACCACTCTTAGTCTCATTCATCATTTTATTAAATTTAATTCGAGTCATCAATCAAATCGAACATGTCTTCATTATTATCCCCGGCTTCATCGCTCTTCATTAATTTCAAATGTCGCTTAATCCCAAATTATATGAAATTAAATGCAAGATGCTCAAGAAGCTTCTATAGAAAACATAAAACTATAGATGAAAGAAGTATAAATAATTTTAAATGCAAGATGATCAAGAAGCTTCTATAGAAAAACATAAAACTATAGATGAAAGAAGTATTAATAATTTTATAATCCAACAATCTTTTGGGTAACCAAAAAAGATATCACTGTCACAATCTCTATGAGTGTATGAAGACAACGTAACACGGCAGAATCTCTAATATCTTATGTGTTAATTTGTCACATCTTAATCAACGACTAATACTTAATGACAAGAAACTATATTGAGCTTTCTATTTACCATCAGCTTATTAAAAGAAAGAGTTACTATTCTTGTATATAAAATTAATTTGTGAATTAACCACTTTTAGAACAATAGTATTAGGATCATGATATGATCCCGTTCACGCCGGAGGAACAACGGCAGCCGGAGGCTGCCGAAGTGCAGGGAAGGCAAGGGAAGACGATTGAGGCGAGGAATGCAGATGTGGTGCAAGAGACATCTATCGCAAAGACTAAGCCGAAGAGAGTTGCGAAGCCTCCGAACAAGTTCGGCGACTTCGTGTCCAATTAGCAATAAGATTATTTTCTTTTCTTTATTTTATTTATTTTTGGTGCTACGTTATTTTTTATTATTTAAATTCAGTAGGAGTCGAGCATAGTTATAAGCTCCGTTTTGGGTTTTTTTTGTTGATTCTTTCCCGGGATGAATAGGATTAGGTCGAATCAACCCTAGGGTCCTTAGTCTATAAATAGGGCTTTTGTTCATTAACACAATTATCAATGAAATTTTGTTTGCCCACAAATCTTGTGAATCATTATCTATCAACTCTAGTTTTTACGCTGCCCGACGGAGGAACCGCGCACAGCTCGAAAACTATCGCTTCCGCCGACCCACGCTGGGCGCCGGAATACTTTTCGTTCGTCGCAGACGCGCTGCCGAACGCCGTTAAGGAGAAGGTCCTTAACATCTGGTGCTTTCATCAGTCAACTCATGAAACGTGTTAACAACGGCAAGGCGCCCTGGGGGACGCCACGCTAGGAAAATTACCCGCCGACTCGATTTGGGGGCCGCCTACCTATCGGAGTCCGCCGCGAGGCCGGCGGCTATCAACGCTCGTCGATTGACGGGGGCGACTTCGAGGGTCGCCCGGGAGACGACGCGCAGCCGTCCGATCAACTGATTATGAAACTAAACCAACTACTGGAGAAATTCGACAAGTTAGACGTGTGGAAGGACGAAACGGATCGCAAATTCGACAACCTGGAACCGATCCTTTCGCGCGAAATCGAACAGCAATCGGGGTTTGAGGACAGGGAGGACGACGAGGAGTTCTTCCGGCGTAGAAAATCGTGGGATAAGGGGTTTAACACCAGGAACCCTAATTCTGACGTCCGCGATTTTCCGACACGAGACCCCGGCCGACGCGTTGATATGGGCCGCGCTGGGTCCTGTTGGGACCCACCGGGACAGCTCCAGTCGCGCCACCGATTCAGTGGCTATAAACAGCCGTTTGACCGACCAGCTTCGTGTTGGGACCCTCCCCAACGTTTTCGGTCAAATGCTTCGGGGTTCGACAAACCTGAGCGTGTTAAAATGCAAGCTCCACGCTTTGATGGCTCTGAGGCGACGAATTGGATAGCCAGAGTCAAATACTATTTCGACCACTTGATGATGCCGGATGCGCATCGCCTGCACTACGCCGTGATGCTTTTTGACCCTCCAGCGTCTGAATGGGTATTTAATTATTGTGCGAACAACGAGTTTGTCACTTGGCAGGAATTTCTGGATGACGTTAGACACCATTTTGACAGGCAGAGCTTTAAAAATTACTTTGGGTTGATTGCCAAGCTGACACAGACAGGAACGGTAGAGGCTTATCATAACACGTTCGAAAAATACCTAAACTGTGTCCATGGCGTTCCCGAGTCGGAGTTATTTACGTTGTTTGTGGCCGGCCTCAAACCAGATATGCAGGAGCGAATACGAGTGCATCGCCCATCATCGCTGGCAGCAGCAATGGCTTTGGCCTTGGAACTGGCCGACACTTAGGCGGAACGACAGCAGACCTCGCGTCGCCCTTGGCAAGGTCGGGACAGCCGC
This sequence comes from Salvia hispanica, assembly GCF_023119035.1. Classification (NCBI taxonomy): domain Eukaryota; kingdom Viridiplantae; phylum Streptophyta; class Magnoliopsida; order Lamiales; family Lamiaceae; genus Salvia; species Salvia hispanica. Next base: position 2,623,989 of record NC_062970.1, on the reverse strand, counting down.
GTTCTCCAGAGTATGGGCCCGAGCCAATCGCCAGCCCAGCCCAGCCCAGCCAAGGAACTGGTTCGAACCCGCCCAACACGCGATCCACAGAGCAGGCACGTCCCCCTTTGATTCGTGTATCACAGGCGGAAAGAGCAGAACGTGCAAGGTTGGGCCTTTGCTACTATTGTCCCGAGTTGTGGGTTACGGGCCACGTTTCTAAGCAGCGCTTATTGTGTTATGCAGACGATGGGGATGATTTTGACGAGGACTTTGGAAAAGTCACCGAGGAAGTACCGGTGGAATCAGATATTTCTCATGTCCATGCTTTGAATGGTAGTCACGGATCTAGGCCTCTCAAAGTTTTGGGTCTAATTCAGGGGAGAGAAGTGAGCATTCTCATTGATATGGGGAGCGATCGAGATTTCCTTCACCCATGTGTCGCCGAGACTCTGCATTTGCCGTTATCCCCTATTCGGCCATTTAAAGTGATCGTAGGCAACGACGAGACTCTTCTATGTACACATATTTCCAGACAAACAAAGTTAGAGGTTCAAGGGACGGTCTTTGTGGTGGATCTACATATTTTGCCAGTACATGGTCCGGATGTTGTTCTGGGAATGGATTGGCTAGAGTCCTTGGGGAAAGTAACCGCGGATTTCGCGGGCAAGACCTTGGAGTTTAAACAGGGAGATACACAAATTGTTATTAAAGGAATATTGCCCCCCGCCGCGTCGCATTAGCCTCCAGTCGCTCGGTTCCTTAGCACCTTCGAGGGCTGCCATGGACGTTTATGAATTGCTTCTACTGGAGCCGGAATCCGCCTCGCCGGCGACGCCTGCGATAGACGAATTTCCCGCCGGCCTGCCGCCGGGCGTGCTGTCGGTCTTGGAATGGTTTCGGGTGGTATTTCGATTGCCGGAAGGGCTACCTCCCAAGCGGCCCTTCGATCACCGTATACATCTCTTCCCCAATACGAAACCGGTGAATGTACGACCGTATCGCTACCCATATTTTCAAAAGAACGAGATTGAGCGTCAAATAAAAGACATGTTGGAGCAGGGGGTCATTCAGCGGAGCTGTAGTCCATTCTCGTCGCCCGTTTTACTCATTCGGAAGAAGGACGGCTCCTTTCGTTTTTGCATTGATTATCGCGCTCTAAATAACGCAACCGTACCGGATCACTTCCCGATCCCAACGACAGACGAACTGTTCGATGAATTGGGCAAAGCAAGGGTCTTCACCAAATTGGACCTGAGATCGGGGTATCGTCAGATACGAATGCATGACGAAGACGTTTTTAAAACTGCGTTTCGCACCCACGATGGCCACTTCGAGTTTTTGGTCATGCCGTTCGGCCTGACGAATGCCCCGTCGACTTTTCAGGCCGCGATGAACGCTATATTTCAGCCCATGCTTCGGAAGTTTGTCATAGTGTTCTTTGATGATATACTGGTTTATAGCCCGTCGGCTGAGTCTCACGGGCAGCATCTCGCAGCGGTGTTGGCAATCCTGCAGGAGAACAACTTTTTCGTTAAAATGTCAAAGTGTTCTTTCTGCAGCTCTACGGTGGATTATCTGGGCCACTTGATTAGTGATGGGTTACTTAAGGCGGACCCCAGTAAGATAGTTGCTATGACGGCATGGCCTCTTCCCAAGACAGTAAAGCAGCTCAGGGGGTTTTTGGGTTTAACGGGTTATTACCGTCGATTCATTGCCGGTTATGCGGGTATCGCAGCCCCACTTACCGAGTTGCTTGAGAAAGATTCTTTCGAATGGTCAACTGAGGCTGATTTGAGCTTCCGGGATTTGAAGACAGCTATGACTTCCGCCCCAGTCCTGCGATTGCCCGATTTCGACAAACCTTTTTGCATAGAGACCGACGCATCGGATTCGGGTATAGGCGCGGTCCTTTTGCAAGACAGCCATCCGGTCTCCTATTTTAGTAAGAAGTTAGGGCCCCGCAGGCGGGTGGCCTCGACTTACCACAAAGAGTTATACGCGATAGTGGAGGCGGTGCAGAAATGGCGACAATACTTATTGGGTCGGGAATTCATAATCAGGAGTGCAGACGCCGGATCAGCAGCTATATGTCCGTAAACTGATTTGGTACAAGTTTAGAATAGAGTATAAGAAGGGCACGTCTAACCGAGCTGCGGATGCTCTTTCACGTCGCGAGGGCTCTACGGACGCGGAGGACAGCTGCGGCGGCAATACTGCGGGTGTGACGGAGGGCGATGCCAAGCGCACGGGCGCCCTATTGATGGCAGCCTCGCAACCTGTTCCACATTTGATCGACTTATTGCGGAGGGAGACGGCCTCGTCACCGGAAATGCGCGAAATAGTCAAGGAGATTAAGGAAGGCCGTGCGCCGGGCCACCTTTCTTGGGCGAATGGGTTGGTATATTACCATCGCCGCATTTTCGTGGGCTCTCGGTCATCGGCCAGAACGCCGATTCTGACAGAATACCACAGCTCTCAGTCTGCCAGGCACCCGGGCTTTGAAAGAACGCTAAGGCGGGTGACAGCGGAGTTTTATTGGCTGCAAATGAAGAAGGAGATACGACGTTTTGTGGAGGCTTGCATTATATGCCAAACTACAAAATATTCTACTCAGAAACCGGCAGGGCTCTTGCAACCGTTACCAATTCCCTCACAGGTGTGGGAGGAGCTCTCTATGGATTTTGTCACCGGTCTCCCGCAATCGCGAGGATACACAGTAATCATGGTGGTGGTGGACCGATTATCGAAGTATGCCCATTTTGCTCCACTACCTACCCAATTTGATGCGCTGCGTTCGCGCACTTGTTCGTCAATACGGTGGTCCGTCATCACGGATTTCCTAAAACCTTGGTCTCGGATCGTGACTCGGTGTTCTTGAATCAAATTTGGGAAGAGATTATGCGCCTTAGCGGGACGAAGTTAAATTTCTCTCTATGGATTTTGTCACCGGTCTCCCGCAATCGCGAGGATACACAGTAATCATGGTGGTGGTGGACCGATTATCGAAGTATGCCCATTTTGCTCCACTACCTACCCAATTTGATGCGCTGCGTTCGCGCACTTGTTCGTCAATACGGTGGTCCGTCATCACGGATTTCCTAAAACCTTGGTCTCGGATCGTGACTCGGTGTTCTTGAATCAAATTTGGGAAGAGATTATGCGCCTTAGCGGGACGAAGTTAAATTTCTCTACCGCTTATCACCCACAGTCCGACGGCCAAACGGAAGTAAGGAATAGGGGACTTGAGCAATACCTACGAGCGTTTGTTGCGGATCGGCCTTCGCAGTGGGCTAATTTCCTCCCGTGGGCAGAATTAGCTCTTAATTGTTTTTACCATGCGCGTCTGGGGATGTCCCCGTTTAAAGCTCTATATGGCAGAGACCCGCCCAGCTTGGTCTTTGCCCCCCCTTCGGCCGCGACACCTCCTTCGGTGGCGGAGCTGATCACACAACGAAGCGAGTTACTGGTGGAGCTGCGTCACAATTTGGAACGTGCCCAGCAAAGGATGCGAGATTCGGCAAATAAGCATCGTCGTTTGGTGGAATTTAGGGTAGGTGATATGGTGTTACTCAAACTCCATCCTTACCGCCAACATTCAGTCGCGCGTCCGCTGTCAGCAAAGTTGGCGCGTCGCTATTACGGACCGTTCAAGGTATTGGAACGCATCGGGCAGGTGGCATATAGGTTGCAACTACCGGAAGGGAGCAGGATCCATAATGTCTTTCACGTCAACCTCCTTCGGCCGTTTGTTCAGGGAGATGCGGCGGGCGTACCGGGCGAGCTGCCTTCGGAGTTTTTTGGAGACAGGCCTGTCGTTTACCCGGTACGGGTTTTGGAGAAGCGTTTGCTGTGGCAGGAAGATCGACCTCAAGAGCATGTCTTGGTACGTTGGTCGGATGGTACGGATTCGCCTACTTGGGAGCCGTTGGATATTATCAAAAAGAATTTTCCAAACGTACTCCTTGAGGACAAGGATGTGGCTATGGAGAGGGGGGTTGATATGATCCCGTTCACGCCGGAGGAACAACGGCAGCCGGAGGCTGCCGAAGTGCAGGAAAGGCAAGGGAAGACGATTGAGGCGAGGAATGCAGATGTGGTGCAAGAGACATCTATCGCAAAGACTAAGCCGAAGAGAGTTGCGAAGCCTCCGAACAAGTTCGGCGACTTCGTGTCCAATTAGCAATAGGATTATTTTCTTTTCTTTATTTTATTTATTTTTGGTGCTACGTTATTTTTTATTATTTAAATTCAGTAGGAGTCGAGCATAGTTATAAACTCCGTTTCGGGTTTTCTTTGTTGATTCTTTCCCGGGATGAATAGGATTAGGTCGAATCAACCCTAGGGTCCTTAGTCTATAAATAGGGCTTTTGTTCATTAACACAATTATGAATGAAATTTTGTTTGCCCACAAATCTTGTGAATCATTATCTATCAACTCTAGTTTTTACGCTGCCCGACGGAGGACGCACAGCTCGAAAACTATCGCTTCCGCCGACCCACGCTGGGCGCCGGAATACTTTTCGTTCGTCGCAGACGCGCTGCCGAACGCCGTTAAGGAGAAGGTCCTTAACAGATCACAATTAGGGTCGAACCACGATGGGAGAGGTCCAGTCCGACCCATGCGCATTGGCGGGAGGAGGGGCGGCTCCGGGTCATGTCTTGGCACCGCAGTAAAGGTCTCGGGCCACACTTTGGCGAGGGGTTAGGTGCAACTAAACCATGCGTTACAGTGTATTGGACCACCCCAGAAGGTGGATGTCGGGTGCAACTAAACCACGCGCTACAACGTATTGGACCACCCCAGAAGGTGGGGATGGGGGTGGGTGAGGAGATCGATTTTTGTTTTTAATTCATATTATATCTATAAATACACGCACAATTAATTTTTTTGCATGATCCAAATAGGACATTGTTTGCTTTTGATAGGACATTGTTTGCTCAAAAGCAGGAAATAAGAAGGATGTGGTGTGGGATTTGAATGTACTTCAAACATGTTGGATGATAGTCAAAGATCCAATACGTATGTGGTATCGATCATCCATCACTCAAACAACATGATTTATCAGTCAAATGAAGATATCAGTTTTAGCTCTCGAGCCGTAAGCTAACCCTTAAGTCAAGATGCAACGCCTTAATTTCGAGAAATTGCATGTCAAAAATAATTTTATGCGCAAAGAATAAACTCATGAGCTGTTAAATTCTCTCAATTCTGTCCCACATCGACTTGGTGATGATCCAATCTAATCTATATAAGTGTGGATAACCCTCCCCCTTATGAGGCCTTTTAAGGGGTGAGTGGCCCTACCCACGTGATGGAAGACCGAAGTCCTTTCCGGCCCACACGTGAGGGGGCGTGTTAAATTCTCTAAATTATGTCCCACATCGACTTAGTGATGATCCAATCTAATCTATATAAGTGTGGATAACCCTCCCCCTTATGAGGCATTTTAAGGGGTGAGTGGCCCATTTCTAATATGGTATCAGAGCGGGCCCAAGTCGATGATGGTTTTCTCTTTATCTCTTATCTACCTCACGAGTGGAAGACCGATATCCTTTCCGGCCCACATCGATGATGGTTCTCTTATCTCTAGCATTGCCTACCCACGTGATGGAAGACCGATGTCCTTTCCGGCCCACACGTGAGGGGGCGTGTTAAATTCTCTCAATTCTGTCCCACATCGACTTGGTGATGATCCAATCTAATCTATATAAGTGTGGATAACCCTCCCCCTTATGAAGCCTTTTAAGGGGTGAGTGACCCATTTCTAATATGAGCGCTTTAATGAGATCTCATTGAAGTAGTCTATCATGCACCAACGAATTTCGGAATTGAAATTTAAACTATATAGCGGTATTTCGGAAGGTAATTTTTGGTATTTATGAACTATGCAATTTTCGATAATTAAAAAAACAAAGATGAAAAAGAAATGAGTTGTGTTAAGATTTGGGTTTGTGATTATAAGTTCTGGCATGATTTGAGATCTGATAATTGGTGAATAATAGTTTCCAATTCTTTTATACTCCTAAAATTGATTTTTAAGAATGATCGATAAGCATTGTGCGAGAATCCTCACGACAATTCGGGTCATATTTAATTACGTAAAACACGTGTGACTAAACCATATATTAAATCAATTTTAAATAAGAAAGTGCCTCGTCCACAAAAATCATTCACACTAAATCAAAAGTAGGAACAATTGAAAAATGACAGCTGCATAATAGGCTGTTAAGTAGTGATGTTTATATCCAAAATTACCAATTTTGTCCTCACAAATTTGTCTTCTTCTTAATAAACAAGCAGACCGGCTATAATTCTAGTTACAGCCAAATCAGCATGTGGCTATCCACACTATCTGGTTTCCAATTTTATTTGGCTTTTGTAGGAATATCAATTGAAATCAATTACTACAAATTTTAAAAATTGAAATTTAAACAATGTAGATAGTCACAAAAGTTAAAAGGTAGGGACACTTTAGTAATCGTCATTAATAATTGATGACGAACACAAACGAAGATGAACCCCAACCTTCAAAAGTGTCAAACTCCAAAAATCGAATTTAATACAAAAAATTAACATTCATAGCTCGAAAGAGTGTATATCAACCCCTAGTCTCATCTGAATTCGACATTCATATAAATAGAACAGAAAAAATAGGGCTATTATCAAGTAAAAAATTCCATTTGTCAGTGAAATAATCAATTATTAACTCAGTATAAATTTTTAGGAAAAATACTAAATGAAGGAAGTACCTAGAAAGTGTGTCACATTTTATAGATTAGTGGTACTCGATAAATTAGGATTAATATTATAACAAGTGAGAGAGATTATTTAGTGAAATGCGTGTAACAAAGAAAAATGAGATATTATATCACGGACAAAGAGTAATTAGTCAAAAAAAATGCTTCAAATTCCGAGGTAATCAATAAGTCGATTGGCCATAATTGAAAATAGCGTGGGCTCGAGCAGATTGGTCCGATTGACATCTCTAATTTTATCGTTCGTACTCTACAAAAACCGGACCGGAAAATATAGTTCGGTTTTACGGTTTTACCCATTTTAGGCCCTAAATTCGACTGCAGTGATCATTCAGTCAAATACTACTCGTACAACTGATCTGAGCAAAAGGCTTATTTCCCACTCATTTTAAAACACTGCTGAATTTGTTTATATATTACTGGAAGAATAATTCATCGTCTTCCCCTCTCTCTCTCTCTAGATCAGATTAGAAGGTGTTTGCTCTACACCATCGCTTCATTCATCGGTTGTAACGTAAGTTGGTTAATCTCAAACAACATTGCCGCTGTTGTGCCATTTCTGTGATCTGCTGCAGTAAATTGCGCTCAAGTGAATTTTGATGTTTTGATTTCGATTATTATCGGTGATGTGTTTTTACGTACACGGTGGTTGCAATTAATGTATGATTAGATTAGATCAGCTAGGTTTGTACGTTGAAATTGCGATATCTGTTAAATCAATCGCTGGCCACCTACCTACCTACATAAATTGAATCTTCCAATTCACTATAATAGAGTTGGCTGTGTTTTGTGTTAGTGTTTTTGCTGTTCGAGAATTGATCTGTAAATCGCGGTTGTTTTAGAACTCCAGCGGTCCAGCCTGATTTAATTTGTTTTTCTTCTCTAGAGGGCTAGATGATATAGAGAAGGGGATATAGAGTGAAGAAGAGAGAGTTATAATGTGGAAGCTGAAGTTTGCGGATGGATCAAGCCCGTGGCTGCGCTCTTTGAATGGACACGTAGGCCGGCAAACCTGGGAGTTTGATCCTAGCCTTGGGTCCCCGGAGGAGTTGGCTGAGATTGAGAAGCTCCGAGAGCAATTCCGCAGTAATCGCTTTGAAAAGCGTCATTCTGCAGATCTTCTCATGAGACTTCAGGTTCAGTGAGAGATATAATTAGCTTCATTCATTTAATTTTATACTGCTTTGTGCCACTTTGATAACCTGATAGCCCTAGCTTTTTTCCCCCAACATGCCTGAAATTTGGACAAATGAGTCTAGTTACTTTATGTCACGTATTGATTGTGAGGTTTTTGGTTTTTTTAACTTTATAGTGTCAAAGATTGTTAACCTGGTAGAAGCAGAGAATTGTTTCCCTATGTTATTTTTTCAACAATTAATGATTCTTAATGTGGTTGGAGACTGGAATATCACTGTTATCAGCAGTAAGATTTCACTGCTGGTATGTAAATCTGTGTTACGAATGATGGTTGACTTATGAATGTAAATTTATTCTTGACTTCTTCAAGATACTGACTATGGGACTAACTTTTTTACTTTTAATTTATTTTAAATGCCAGTTTTCGAAGGAGAATCCTGTTACCAATAATTTGCCCCAAGTCAAAGTGAAGGATGTGGAAGATATTACTGAAGAAAAAGTAGATAATACATTGAGGAGGGCCATCAGTTTCCATTCAACTCTGCAGGCTCATGATGGTCATTGGCCTGGAGACTATGGAGGTCCAATGTTTTTATTGCCTGGCCTGGTAAACATAGAGTTTTGTCCTTTATGCTTTCTTGTGCTTAATTTGGAGCAAATTTTTTGAGATGAACACTGGAATTGGGGATAGCTTATACCCCCTCCGATCCTTGTTAATAAAGTCATTTTTCTATTTTGGGAAGTTCCAAGTTAATTGAGTCATTTCTATTTTTGGCAAAAAGTTACCATTTCTATTACTTTATTCTCTCTTCATCTCTCTTACTTTGTTCACCATCCACTTAACACACTATTCTTAATCTCTGTGCCGAAAAGAAACGCCTAAATTAACAAGGAACGGAGGGAGTATCTGTCTTGTTTTTGTTCTGCAAGTTGATCGTCCAGTTTGATGACTTACTCATAGTTAACTAACTGGAAGAAACTTTATAATTACGTAGTCATTATATGCTTCTCTCATTGATGTATGTGGACCTTAATTGGATCTAAATTAATAAGAAGGGGTTTCCATGTGCTCATATCAATGAGCTCCATGAGTTGGATTCTTATTAATCAGTTCAAATCTTTATAGTGCATGTGATGCTATGCATTACATGCTAAATATTTTTTACTTGAAAAATTGAATTTGTGATTTTAATATCAACTTTCATCTTGAAAGAAAGTAATTTCGACGCTTTGCTGTCCTCATGTTTTGATAACCCCCCCCCCCTTTGGAGCAGGTAATTACATTGTCAATCACCGGGGCGTTAAATGCAATATTGTCAAAAGAGCATAAACGTGAGATTTGTCGCTATCTCTACAATCACCAGGTGAAGACTATATTAAGCACACACTTTTCCATGATTTGCTTCTAGGGTGTCAAATCTATTTATTGGCCCTTCACGGAAAACTATATGTGTTATGCTAATATGCAGTTATGCATTGTAACAGAACAGAGATGGTGGATGGGGTCTGCACATTGAGGGTCCAAGCACTATGTTTGGTTCTGTTTTGACCTATGTCACTTTGAGGTTGCTTGGTGAAGGAGCAAATGAAGGAGATGGATCAATGGCGAAAGGCCGAGATTGGATTTTGAATCATGGTGGGGCCACTGCAATAACATCATGGGGAAAGATGTGGCTCTCGGTTCAGACTCATCCCTTACATTGTTGTTCATGTAATTTGCGTATAGTGGCATCATAGCTAGTGTATGCTAACTCTTGATTGTTTGTTCTTGTTACCTTTGCGGATTAGGTACTTGGGGTCTTTGAATGGTCTGGAAACAATCCTTTGCCTCCTGAGATATGGATTCTTCCCTACATCCTTCCATTCCATCCAGGTAAAACATACTATCATGAAACCATTGCCCTTCTTTTCTTTACATTTTCTAATAGTTTATGTTATTGTCAGTACAACTTATTTATTTATTTTTTTGTGTAAGAGTAACAAAAATATACTTCAATGGTCAAGAATACATGCTTTCTGCGTCGTGTCTTTATCTCCATCACAGTGATTCTCAAATGGGTCAAAAGCATTATATCGAACTTTTACTCAATTGTGTTAGGATAATAACTACTGACCTTTGTTTTGGAAGCTAATTTTATCCCACATTTGCAACATACACCAAGAAGCCACCATAAGCTATCAAACCCTGGATATCATTGTGCTTGTTCATACATTTTAGAATATCTAGGTAAACTACACGTAGAAGTATGACAAATTTTACAGCAATCTTCTGAAGTAGAGATGCTTATGAAGTTTACATGCCCACCAGTTGGAGTAGATAGATGTCACCTATTATAATGCAAGACTTTCTTCATTATGCATTATTGGTAGACTTGTGATATTGGGGCTGATAGTGCTAGTCTGCGAATGTTACGAGCAGTTTCTAGTAAATATTTTACCTCTCCATAAAGTTTTTAGTTAGAGAGAAAGTCCTTAGTTATGATGTGTTCAACAAATTATTTTTGTACAAGTTACACAATATTCTTCCATTTGTTTTGCAGGAAGGATGTGGTGCCATTGTCGAATGGTTTATCTCCCTATGTCCTATCTGTATGGGAAAAGATTTGTTGGCCCGATCACACCTACAGTTCTTTCTCTGAGGAAGGAGCTTTTTACTGTTCCATACCATGAAATAGACTGGGATAGAGCTCGCAATGAATGTGCAAAGGTCAGCAAAGTCCATGCATTTATTCCTTCAAATTGGTGTGGTAGTTTGTAACCACAATCAGTAGTAAAGTTTTGGAAATACGTATAGGTGGCATTGGCAAAGTAACATCTGATCTCCATTCTCACAGAGTTTATTTCTTTCTTCAGTTCTTGTAATTTGTAAGCATAACCTCATTGCCTGTCACTGCTGCAGGAAGATCTATACTACCCACACCCTCTTGTACAGGATGTACTTTGGGCGACTCTTCACAAAGCTGTGGAACCTGTTTTATTGCGTTGGCCAGGGAAAAAGTTGAGAGAAAAGTCATTGCGGAGTGTTATGGAACACATACATTATGAGGATGAAAACACACGCTATATATGCATAGGCCCTGTAAATAAGGTTGAAAATTGTTTATCATAGTTCTGTTAGAAGCTAAAGTAGTGAATTTTTTTAAGTAAGGTTGAAAATCGTTTGTATGAAGTACTATATGCTTATCTGATTGGGGTAGTTAAATTTTATTATTTTCTGAAGGGTGTTCTGCTTGTATAACATGTCAGACTGACATTTTGTGTACCTTCATTCCCCAGAATGGAGTCATCTATAAAAAATATTGGCATGGTTGTTTTTGTTTCATTGTTTTACCTAATAACCATTCTGTAGAATACAGCAACTGCTAAAATATCTTGTCACCTTTTCTCATATGTCTTCTTTCAAATGAAATTTCAGGTGCTGAATATGCTTTGCTGCTGGGTGGAAGATCCAAATTCAGAAGCTTTCAAGTTACATCTTCCAAGAATCCATGATTATCTATGGCTTGCTGAAGATGGCATGAAAATGCAGGTTGAGTTTCTCGGATGTACATGTATTATTTTGGTTTGCTTTTCTGCTAGAATATCTTTTGCAAACTAGAACATTTGATAGGCACAGGACCACATGACTTGCACAATTGACAAACCCAGTCTGTTGTTCAAATATTCTAAAGTTGACTGATTCGTGATATGGAATATGCTCCTGTTTCATTGAGTCTCTAAGTCAATCGTACATTATTTTTTTAATGATTGTTACAGTGAGATTATCTTCTATTGAGCATTTGCAGGAATAATATCATACTTAAATTTCAGGGGTACAATGGGAGTCAGTTATGGGATACTGCCTTTACTGTCCAGGCAATTATTTCAACAAAGCTGGTTGAAGAATTTGGCCCAACTTTAAGAAAAGCACATAGCTATATAAAGCACTCCCAGGTAAACAGTGAACTCTCTTTTATCCCATTTGTTTATGTTTCATCATCCATGGAAATAATCTCAGTCTTGATCCTACCTTTAAAGGTGTTAGAAGATTGCGAAGGTAATCTAGATTCATGGTATAGACACATTTCAAAAGGTGCCTGGCCATTTTCAACTGCAGATCATGGTTGGCCTATTTCAGATTGCACTGCTGAGGGACTAAAAGTGAGATATTCAATATGAAGAGCTTTTTAATTCATCTAATTTCTTCTTGTTTGGATTTCCCCAATATTAGTACAACTTCCTTGTAATATGTGCCTGTTTAATGTTTATCCAGGCAGCTCTGTTACTGTCCAAGCTACCTGCAGAAACTGTCGGTGAACAAGTAGATGCACACAGGTTGTTTGATGCTGTGAATGTTATTTTTTCACTGCAGGTACTTTTCTGTTATTGACCGCCATTTAATAACTTAAATGGCATTGCATAAGTAGTAGAATATCTTTGTTGAATGGACAAAGAGAAGTTATTTAACTATATTATGTTGAATTATGCTGATGAGATTCATTTAAAGAAACCGGATGAGAAAAAGTGATATTGAGCTTGAATACAAATATGAAGTAAATTTTTGACATTGTTCCAGTGCTGCTGATCAAAATGAAGCTTCTTGTCTGCAAATACATGCTCACACGTGACGTCATAATAAAAGATATCTAACTTTGTCATAAACTTATAAAAATGATACCTTTTCTATTTCTTTTACTCATAAAGAGATACCAACCAGGACAATAGGAATTTTCAGTTACTGGACTTCCTTTGAGTTAGAGAACATCAAACCTGACCAAGTTTGCGAAAGTCAATTTCATAATCACCTGTAATGTTAGGAAGTTGGCACACTTCTCTCAGGGTGCCTTCTTCTAGGTCACTTCAGTTTAAACATCTTATTCATCCTTTCCTGATTGCTTTTAAAGTTGTAATCTATGAACACTTCATGATGATGAGGCAAATGTTCCTGACATATTTTGCAGAACGCGGATGGAGGATTTGCAACATATGAATTGACAAGATCCTATAGTTGGTTGGAGGTAAGTTATTCCATGTGTAAAAGTTACCTAGTATTTCTAGCTATTATTTCTTGCACCATATTTTCTATACTTCTCCAACAAATGTGAATGTGGTTTTGTTATAGTACTAAAATTAGCTGGAACTGAACCTGATGTAACTGAATCTAAGGTTTTAATGAGTGTTGCTAAAAGGTGATTTAGTCAATGGTAATCGAGCCTTTGGATTGTTCTGGCTTGCATGCTGAATAACTCTCACCCATGCTGTTTCTCTAGTTATGCACTTATGAAAGTAGAACTCAAAGGTTAAGCTATTTTAAGCAAGGCACAAAGATTGCTATCCTACTATCTTATGCATGATATAACCATCCATTTCTGACATTACATGCCATATTTTGGTTATTATGGTCTAACAGCTATTTGTTGTTCTAATCTGTTGTGCTTTATAAGTTCTTTCAAACTCGATGAATAATCATTGATATGACTCTGTATGTTTTCTTTCACAGCTAATCAATCCCGCTGAGACTTTTGGTGACATTGTCATTGATTACCCGTAAGATACCTCTGCCTCTGCAATATCTGTAGAAAACTTCTTTGAATGTTACTTTTCTCTGCAGTCCAAGTCATTAAAAGACCACAAAAAAGGTCAATTGGTTCAGCAATCATGAACATATTATTACTTTGCAATATATAATTCTTTTGCATGATAGATTTCGGTTTCATTACCTCCCATCATCTGCTACTATGAATTATCTCAAACAAGTTGATATGACACTACTTATCAGAAACCTTTTAATAAATTTGAATCCATTGACCTTGTAGCTATGTTGAATGCACTTCGGCTGCTATTCAAGCATTAACAGCATTTAAGGAATTATACCCCGAACATCGAACTGAAGAAGTGGAACGTTGTATTGAGAAAAGTGCTAAATTCATTGAGAAGATTCAGGAGGCAGATGGGTCCTGGTTAGTTTCCCTTTTTTTGTGGTTTTCTCTCTTCCTCCAACTACTGGACTGATATATTTGCTCTGAGCTCGATTCTTTAATCAGCTTTTTTTATTCCTGAGTATGCATTTACATTACTTTCTACTTGATGTAGTATTAAGTATTAACTATCAACTATGACCGCGAATGTTTTGCAGGTATGGTTCTTGGGCAGTATGCTACACTTATGGAACATGGTTTGGCATAAAGGGCCTGATAGCAGCTGGTAGAAACTTCAGCAATAGCTCTACCATACGCAAAGCTTGTGAATTTCTGTTGTCTAAACAGCTTCCTTGTGGTGGTTGGGGAGAAAGTTATCTTTCATGTCAAAACAAGGTTGAGAATTTATAAGTTCATCGCTTTTTTGTCCTCTCATACGGTGTGTCGAATTTGTTAGTATATCAAAATTTCTAATGGTAAAATGTCATGATCACTATCTTTTCAGGTGTATTCAAATCTAGAAGGCAACAAGTCTCATGTGGTGAATACTGGTTGGGCTCTGATGTCTCTCATTGATGCTGGACTGGTAACATTGTTTGGATTACCTATATGATTTGTTTTGTCCTGTTGTTTCGATTTCTTTTCCGAAAGGCATAAGTTAGTTTATACATGCAACCAGCACCCTATGAGAACTAAAGCGTCAACTTATGTGTGTCGTGCAGGCTGAGAGGGACCCCTTGCCATTGCACCGTGCAGCAAAAGTCCTCATAAACTCGCAATGTGAAAATGGAGATTTCCCACAGCAGGTAAGTTTGTTTAGCAGCTGTAATGAAATCCGGCACATATTCTGTCTAAGCCGAGAAACACAAGAATTGTTAATCATATGCCTTTAACTTTCAGGAGATCATGGGTGTTTTCAACCGGAACTGTATGATCACGTATGCTGCATACAGGAACATATTCCCCATCTGGGCTTTAGGAGAGTATCGATCTCGTGTTCTGCTCAAATAATGAATTTGCCGCAATCGAATCCCGACAGGTTTTCCAGCTTTAATTTGCTTTGTACCACATCTGACTTGGATCAATAATCCTGTGCCATCATCTTTGGTCTTAGTTGATTTTGTTTCTAAGGTTTCGGTTGAAGTAGCCGGGTTAAATTGGTTTATGCTTTTCGTAGTCAAGCTTCATCTATGTTTAAGTGTCCCAAGCTGATGATTCGATTCATGGTTTCATGTTTTGTGTTGATGTTGTTGTTGCCGCTGTCTCGTATCGTAGGGAAGAAAATGAGACTTAAGTGATACCCTTTGGATTCTGGAAAGGAAATATGAAAATTTTAGGGCAGCATGTAAGTCCAAATATATTTAAGAAATGTGCAAAATTTAAGAAATGTAAAGGAAAGTTCTTTAAAAAAGTTTAATAAATGTGTCATATTATTATGATATCAGTTGCACATATGGTTGGCTGATGTGTGACATGATATCAAACAATTGCTATCCAATATGCAAAAGTGAAATCCTTTCTATTTTAGATCAATGAAGCAATGTTGAGAAACTTGCTCTGCTAAAAAACAAACATGGAAATCGCTAATGCGTGTTTGTATTCACAAACTACATTTCGAAAATCGTGCATATTCGTCAGTTGGTTTTTATTAAATTTATTTATGGAGTATGTTTAGATCACACTATTAAGAGGGCCTTATTAATCGTGAAAAGGACCTAATTAGTTTGATAATTATGTCAGCTTAAATATTCGTAAATGAACATTAAGAGGAGATAACTATATTTAATTTATACTCCTAATATTTTTTTAGAATTATAATTTAAGTATTCATTCTTTTAGACTTTTAGCTAATATGACACACTTCTTTTTAATTATATTCCAAATAATGTTTATTTCTGTTTTTTTAATCAATAAATTAAACTAAACTAAACTATTTTTATTAAATTGTAATAATGCTGAATTAAATTCAACTCCTAATATCTAAAAATATTATAATCAGTTCAGTTTCAAAATCAATACTCCAATTTGCTTCATCATGTTTGATCTTTAATTCTGCTAATTTAATAATTAATGCTCACTATGTTCCATAGTAGTGGAGGTATTTCTTTTCGGCCGAGAGATTAAGAAAAATTGTATTGAGTGAGTTAAGTAAAGAAATAATAAAGTAGTAAATGAAAAAGGTAGAGAGATGAAGAGGGAATAAAGTACGTGAGAGTAAAGTAAATCAGAAGAAATGTGTTGGCTTTTACTAAAAGGAGAAATATTTCTATTACTATGGAACGTACCAAAATGATAAAAAGACTGTCCGGAGGGAGTATTTGTTATCCCTCTTCATTCTATTATAAAGTAGTACTACTAATTTTTTTGAAATTGATTAAATTTCTATTATTAATTTTCTTCATGTAATCACAGGATTTGAGATGTTAATGATTTTTAGAGAAATCCAGAAGTATTGTTGTTACGCTTCTTTTCATACTTATATTTTGGGACGTGTGTTCAAAACTTATTTTCGCATATCAATGCAAATTATATTATAGTATTACTATTGTTTGTGCACTTTTCAATGATTACAAAAATGTACACTATAGTTCAAGAATGCAATAATCTCATTTTCCAACATTTTAAAGCACACAGTTGAGAGTCAAAATCACATATCAGAAAAAGACAAAGCATGAAAACCGTGGACTCCCAAACAAACTCGTGAAATATCAATTTTTGACTATGACATTCGACTCATTAAATTAAATTAATTAGATACTAAAGAAGAAGTATTTGTTGGCGTAGTACTAATTCTGGCACCGGTTTCATAAAAACATCTCACCTGCAAATTGGTAGGGAAACATTTACTTTGATTTAAATAAATAGTGGAGATAAAGTTAATATAGTTTTAATATTTTCAAAGTAAGTTACTAGTTTTAAATTATCAAATTCAAACTATTATGGTAATTTATCTGGAGCAATTATCATTTTTTATAAGGATATTGGTTTTTAAAACAATAAACATTGGCCTAATTATGATATTTTTCACAAATTTTAATTTTAGTCTAAAATATCACAAACTTTATATTTCGCGTGTTATCTTTTTTACAACGGGTTAAGGCAAAATTCTCGAAATAATCGTGTACGTCAACAAGTGTTACTATGGAAAATACTAAAATTAGACCAAAGTTTGTATATTAGGGATCAATATCCTTTTTCATGTGTGCACAGTTTTTCAAAATAGACACAATAAATACGAAATGTTTCATTTGTCGCATTCCAAAACGTCAATTTTAAATCACAAAAGAATGCTTGATTTATATGTTTGGATCGACCTGTTATTACGCGAATGAAGTTATATTAACTTTTCATTTTGGTATTTATGGTCGATGGTGCTTGGTGGACTCATATAAACACTACCGAGGCTTAAGTATTCTAATAGTACTAGTACCTTTTTACCTCTGTCTCATGTTAAATGAGACGTCTCCCTTATTAGTATGTCTCCCGCCTCAAGTGAGATATTTCATCTTAGCAACAATTAGCTCATTTATTTCTTCTATTTTGTCTTTAATTTCTTATACTCTATTCTCCATCTTACTTTATTACTCTAATTTATTCTCTTTTAGTCCACTAACATAAATTACCTTCTTGTGCCAAAATAGAAACATATCGAGACCAAGAGAGTATTTTATTTTTTTGTAGAAGTTCATAATATTAATTATTTAAATCACTCAAAATTATATTTTCAAATAAAATTTCGAAACCATAGTCTGCAATTTTTTTTTCTACGTCTGCCTCTGCTTAAAGTGATGACTCGATGCAACGTAGACAAAAAAAATTGACATCGTCGAATGCTCGTAAATGAAATATTTTACACACTACTATATGTGTATATCTATATCAATTTTATTTTTTGTGAACGGTTACTAGTACTAAAGAGAATCATGCCCCACGAAGTTGGCCCTCTCCTCAATTTCAAAACCAGAAACTCAAAACTCAAAACTCAAGCGCCAAAACTCCAAACAAGCCTCTCTCTCTCTCTCTCACGCACACACACACACTGGCCCCTCTCTCATGCGTACGGACGGGTAGGATATTCTCGAATTGCGTTAATTTTTTTTCTCTTTTGCATCCTTCACGAGATTCATTTACTATACTATTTCGAATTTGCTTTTGTTTTATCTGTTTTGAATTTGAAATTTAAAGTAGCTTAATTGGCAGAGCGCCAGCATTATTCTGGCTTGATATTTGAGCATATAAGTCTGCTTTAGCTACTTCAATCTCGATGCAATGCTTTTTGTCGATGCTGTATTGAATCACATTATTACTCTCTGCTGAAGGAGGAAAATGGGGGTGGAATTAGCTGGCGTCTTATGTAAGTTTTTTTTGTGAAATTTTACCGGTTATTATTGTGAAATTTGTTTCGTCACAGTCGTGCGTGTGTGTGTGTGTGTTAGCCGTTGCTGATTATGTATTGAAATGTTGCCGATCTGTTTTTCAGATTTGGAAAGTGTTGGTGCTGATTTTTTTTTTGTTTTTTTGTTTCTCTCTTTCCTGTGTGGAGAATCTATATCAATAGCTTTTGGAAGATTGTGGATGAATTAATTGAATTTTCTCGGAAGCATTTCAAATATTGATTTTCGTCTGTCTCGATATAGGTCTAATGCGTTAATTTCATTTTTGATGTTTTACTGAAATCTATTGTGAATTTGAAGGGGAAAGAGTGGAAGGTCGGTTCCTAAGAGTTCATGGTGGAGTGAATCTGAACTGGTGAACAGTTTAGTGTAGATTCAGTGAAAATGAAGACACACGTGAGTATGGTGAAATCGAAAGCAACTTCAAGGGTGAGTAATCAGCAAGCTGTTTTTCAGCTGAAACAGCGTGTGGCTCTTTCAGTCAACAAGCTTGCAGATAGGGATACTTACCAACTAGGGGTGGAGGAGCTTGAGAAAGTTATTGAATGCTTGACGCCAGATGGGGTTGCTCCGTTTCTATCTTGCATATTAGACACAGATTCTGAGCAGAAGAGTGCTGTCCGCAAAGAATGTATCCGGTTGATGGGGACTTTGGCAACTTTCCATGATGGACTGATCGGATCTCACCTTGGAAAGATTGTAGCTAGCATTGTGAAGCGGCTAAAGGATTCAGATACTGTTGTAAGAGATGCTTGTGTAGAAACAGTTGGTGTCTTGGCTTCAAAACTGAGTGGCGGTAGAATGGAGGGTGATGGTGTTTTCATCACACTTGTGAGGCCACTTTTTGAATCCCTGGGTGAACAAAACAAGCAAATGCAAACTGGCTGCGCATTGTGTTTGTCCCAGGTCATTGATAATATTCACGACCCTCCTCCGCTAGTGTTGCAGAAGATGTTGGGAAAGACTATTAAGTTTCTGAAGAATCCTCATTTCATGGCGAAGCCAGCTGTCATTGAGTTGAACAGGAGTATTATTCTGGTCAGTCTCTGCCTAATACCTACCTTTTCTTTGTACTTCCATTTAACCTTTTAGAAATTGACTGTGTTATAGGTTGCATAAGCATTCATTTGGAATATTGACACGATGGTTGTAAATTGCCAAATCCAATGTTTCATCTCAGCCAATCATGTTGTAAATTTTGTTTGGGGTCACTTTTTTCCTCAGCTTGTGCTTACTGTATGACTAACATGAGAACGCAATAATTTAGTAGATTGTAGCTCAGAATGGGGCACCTGATTTTGTTTTATGAAACTCAATGTAGACAGAATTATAACTCCCTTCTTGTTTAATATTTTAGGCTGGTGGTGCTCCGTCACATAGTTCATTGACAGCTGCACTAACAAGCATTCAGGAGTTGCTGAAGAATAGTGACTGGACAACACGTAAAGCTGCTTGTGCAGCACTGGGAGATATTGCTTCTTGCGGTGCAGCATGCCTAAGTTCATATCGGCTGTCTTGTATCCGCTCTCTTGAAGCATGTCGGTTTGATAAGGTCATCTGTTTATTAAACAACCCATTATGCTGCAAGTATTGTTATATAAATGCTTAATTTTGTCCGTATATCAACCTAAATAGGTGAAACCAGTTAGGGACATAGCTTTGCAAGCCTTGCAACTCTGGAAAAATCTTCCTGGTCCCGATACAGCTGAAGCTTCTGAAGCTGGATCTTCTGTCAAAGGTATTCTCGTTGATGCCCTGTCTTTGATGTGGTACAAATTGCCCAAAGCACAGAGCTAATGCCATCCAAAAAAAAATTAATTGTTTATGTACTGTGTTAACTACCCTTGGTGTTATTTTTCCTCGGCTGGTGATAATATTTTGAAATGATCCATTGTGTGATTTCAACATCTGGAAGTTTTCTTCTTTATGTTCTCATCTCGAGGATCACAAGCGTTTGTGCTTTATGTAATGTTTTCCACTTCCTGCAGAAACATCCTATAGAGATGACTATACTGATGTGAGTAGTGCCTGTGACACAAGACTGAAGGAGAGTACGTTGACAAAATTTGGTAATGGAATGACTAAGAAAAATGTTCCCCTCTCTTCTAGAAAAGCTGAAAGAACTTGTATCGAGAAACCTCTGAACTCTGGAAGAACTGATTGGAAAATAGATGTTGCAGTTCCAAAGAATTGTAGTTCAGCAGCAGAGAATCCAAATGAAGAATCTGAGTGTAGTTCTGTTACCAAGAGATGTGAAAGAATAAATTCTGATGCCAGAAGTATTAGTAGCACTAGATATGAATACGTAGATGTGGATGACAAGCAGGAACTTTCATCTGTTTCTGATCTTTTCACTGAAAGCATCAAGACAAAGGTTGTGACAACACATTGTGATGCTTTCGATGATGCCAGTTTGGTGAAGTCAACTGGGACTAGCCGAAGGTTTCCTGCAGATGAAGTTAGCATTGGAGAACAAAGATACTCAGCTAAATTGCATGACCGCAGGAGCTTAGATTCAACAATTACAGAAGCAACTTCACAAACTATGCATGGGTGTTGCTCACAAACAGAAAAGGAGATTGCATTAATCAGAAAGCACCTTTTGGAGATTGAAAATAAGCAGTCTAATTTGATGGATATGCTCAAGGTAACTCACTTTTTTTGGGTTTTGCTTTTCTGTTCTTTTCTTTTCTTGACCACTATAATTCATGTGACTCTTCATCATATTAAATTATTCAGGTTCATAAAATGGACATGCAAAACTACAATCACTAGAGTAGCCCTGGCCTTCAGTTTCATGCATGTGATAATCTTAATAAAAATATACAAACATTTACATTGACAGAGACATAAGTAGCGAACTATATAATATTACAGTCAAATGGACAGAATGCTGGCATTAAGTAAAGTATGACTTACATTAAATTACTGTCAGAAAGAATCATATTCTATGAGTTTAGGATGTAAATGCTCTTTGATATGTTACTATTCATTAGTTTTTGAGAAATTTGGAATTTGACAACTGATTGATAAAATTTCTGTTTCTGTTTGCAGACATTTACAACCTCTGTTATGGATAGCGTGTCAACCGTCCAGTTAAAGGTCTCAAATCTTGAACTGGTGGTCGATAAAATGGCGCAGGAACTTGTTCATGGAGGAAGATATTCAGATGTATTGGCGGCCAAACTTCTGAAGAGAAGTCCCAGCATTGCTTCCCCTAGACTTTCTACATGCACCCCACGGACGTCGGTAGATAGTAACAGGCATTCCACACTGATGCCAACTAGACATGCTGGAGTTTTGGAGGACACATTTGGCAGAAGCAGAACAAACAATGCTGGGCGACCAAACTCTGACATGTGGGCTGATGCCAATCTCAAGCCAGTTAAAGGTTTCCCAGGGAAGGCAACTCCTGTGAGTTTATATCCAGAAATTCACGAAGAACAGATGAGGAAAAGTGGCGTATACGATCCTAAGTCAAGGCTAAACAAGCTGGAAACAAAGAACAGCCCATGGAAAACTGTGAAAGAGCATTTCTGTAATGGTGATCTGGACTCGGCATATGCTGAAGCTCTGTCCTCAAGGAATGAACAACTTCTCTTTGAGCTTCTGGATAGAACCGGACCTTCTCTCGAGAACCTATCAGAAAAAACTGCAAATGGCCTATTAAGCAATTTAGCCATGTACCTAATGGACCAAAGATTCGTGAGCTCAATAATTCCTTGGTTACAGCAGGTACGTTACTATTTATACGGTCATCCATAATGAATGATTAGTATGCTATATCTAAATCATCACTCTGTATTCATCAGCTTGTGGATCTCAGTAACATCCATGGACCGACCTACCTAGTGCTCTCCGCAAAGACAAAGCAAGAATTCGTATACGGAGTGCAGGAGGCTGCCAAATTGGACATATTCAATCCTGCAGAGAGAAGATGCCTTGTTGAAATAGGCAAAATGTTGTGCCAGTTTTGGGGTTAGCCAAGTTTGAATAACGCTGGAGTTCATTTCTTTTCTGTAATTCATATCAGAAAGCTTGCACATCTGTTTAGGAATCGACCGTGTTGAAGTTGTTAGACAAATCTGTTGATCCACTTTGCGCAAAGTATGAAGCTGCGTCTCAAGATTTAGGGGTCGGAGTTTCACAACTTGTCTGTTACAAGCATGAAAATATTCAATCATTGTGATGTCTTTCTAATTGTGTCAAAATAATTTCCGTTCATATTCTTGTTTTGGATGTACAAACACTAGCTTACTTTTCCATTGATAGAATGAGTTGCAATGTTCAGACTTGTGAAAAAGTAGTACAGACTTAACTGTCAAAACAAGAACCTGTTTGAGTGCAAAATCCTAACCACAGATTTCAACGAAAAAAAATCTACATATGAGATGAGATTGTTGGTTCTTTTCAGGGCTCATCGTCTCCTTTGCTCTGACTTTGGAATCGGTTACTTAACCCTTTGTGGGGATTCTGAGGTGCGTCGTTTGGGACTTCGTAAAGGGTTACACCACCACTGCTTTCTATTGGGATCGATTCTTGGGTGACGAGGGGTTGCAGGATCTCGATGACTTGACTCATGAGGGGTCTTCCTTTCGGGTTCTGGCTGAGACACTGATATGCCAGATTGGCCACTTTCATGAGAATCTTGGTGGAGTACTGCCCCTCGATTCTACGATCCAGTATTCTCGAAAGCTTCTTGCTGTGGTTGAGGAGCGGGCGTGCCCACTCCACGAGATTATGCTCTCGGCTTGGCCTGCTCTTGTCCATTGTGCGTCTTCCTAATAGCATCTCGAGCAGGACAACTCCAAACCCATAGACATCACTTCTTGCTGTCAAATGTCCTGAACAATGTATAAATGGATGATCAATCAATCACCAGTCATAAACAATGAAACGATTAAGCGTAATGTCCATATCACGTCTGCCATCACGAAGACTCACCAGTCATGATGTACTCAGGAGCAGCGTAACCATAGGTGCCCATAACCCGGGTCGAGACATGAGTTTGATCTCCTGTTGGCCCAACCCTTGCCAGCCCGAAATCAGAAAGCTTCGCGTTGAAATCCTATGTTCATTATACACTTTAGCCACTGAATGACCAATGGAGATGACCAAATTTTGCATAGCCAGAAGAAAATAAAAAACACAGTTATAAGACCTCATTTACACTAGTAATAACCACACACTAACCTCATCTAGCAAAATGTTTGAAGTCTTGAAATCCCTGTAAATGATAGGTTTTTCGACACCGTGAAGAAAAGCAAGGCCTCTTGCAGTATCCAAAGCAATCTTTAGTCTTCTATGCCATGTTAACGTGGTTCGTACCCCTACGAGCAAAAACAATAGAAAAACCATAAGAATAGTTGATCTTAGTGATAGTGAAACAATCTTCCACTAATCCCACTTACTAAAGAAAAGATGTTTCTCGAGGTTCCCGGATGCCATATATTCATAGATCAAAAGTCTATGGTCATCCTCGCAGCTGTAGCCGATAAGTTTCACCAGATTAGGATGTCGGAGATTGCCTAAATAGTTTACTTCTGCCTGCAAAGGAAAACCTCAACATTCAGCGATAACTATCGTTTCCCACATTTGATGAAATCGAAAAAGGTTTCACTCAACAGACTCTTAAATCTGAGGCAGCAAAACCGTCTTTTTTACAAAGAGACGAGATGCAGCCATCCAATCGCTTATCTTTTTTTCTTGACAAACTAGAACAACTACAAGTATGAAAGAGGCACAATGCTATCATAACAGTGCATTCTATTCCCGAGCATAACGTTTATCTTTCGCGAAAAAGAACATATATTCACATTCACTTCTAATTTAGGTTATTACCATAGAAACTCACCAGCCACTCTCGGTCCCCCTGTAGACTTTCAGGATCAAGCACTTTAACAGCAATCTGAGTCGTCTTGTAACCAGGCCTCACGTTCTCGTCTATAACTCCTCTGTAAACAATACCAAATCCACCCTTACCGAGAATCTGGTCTGGCCGGAAACCCTTTGTGGCCAGCCTCATCTCCTCGTACGTGAAGATATCAAGATCGCCATTCCCAGGACTTAGGCGTAGGTCCTTCACATTTTTGGGGATGATCACAAAAGTGTTTGAATTCGATTTCACCGGTGAATTGGACTCCGCATAGATACCTATACATAATAACAGAACAATCCCACACAACCATCATAAAACTACACTTGACATTATACACTTGCCTTAGATGAAAGCTTAAACAAGTCCAGAATCAAGATTCAAAAACACTAATTTCTGAACATTCTATAAGTAAAACAAAAATGTTTTAATATCCATTAACAATACCAAAATGCAATCTTTAATTCAATGTTCAAACCAAAGCAAAACTTCTCAAGTCTAATTAATTCCAATCTGTTACCATAAACATAAGGGAAGCTTCACTCAATACCAACATTCAAACTTCATAAACATTTGTTCACCATTCCACAATTATCACCACACACACACACACACGCAGAGATATGATGAAAAGAAAGGATCCCAAATCAAAGGCTATAACATAAACAAAAAACAAATATGAGAAGAAAGAATGAGAGTGAATGAGAACCATTAAACATACCATGGTTTCCACAAGAAGAATTCTTCTCCCTCTGCTGATATTCCTCTCCTTCAACACTAAGACAAGAACCCATTTTGCTATTCCCACTTTCACCAGATTCGCATTTGGATTCCAATGGTTAGACAATAAAAGAGACTAATAGCCAAGATTGGATTTTTATCACTCCATTTCCATCATGAGCCAAACATACAAATGGGGCGGCGGCGGATGGGAAGATTTCACCGGAATATGAAGTGGGTCGCCGGAATATACTCCGATTACGAAATGTGAAGGGATTAAATGTAGGAAGATATTGTGCAAGAGTGAGTAAGACACTATGTTAGGAAGTGTGAGCGATATCGTTTCCTTGCTTATAATGTCCAGGCAAACCAGCAGCATATATTTACCGATTTAGTAAATGTTGGTCAAAAATGGAGTAAAAAGGAATTTATTTCAATTTACTATGATTTGCAATGGAAGAAATTTCCAAGTAGGAAGAAGATGACTTGGCACCACAGAGCCCAAAAATGACTTAAATATTCCCTGACATTGACATTGCCATTGCATTGACAATGACGGGCCCATAGTCAAATCCATAAAACATCCTATTCCTTCGTCCGTATTAAGAGTCTCGTTTGAGTTCGATCGAGTTTTAAAATATGAGTAGAAAATAGATAATGAAATGTGAGATCATATTTTTAATGTATTAATTTATAATAATAATGTGATTCTCATCAGGACGGACTAAATTGATAAACCGACACTAATAATGACAGTCGGTGAGAGACATTATTGTGGCCGTTGTAGGAAATCACACACAAGAAATAAACATATACCAGTTGAGGCTGAGTTGTCACAATATATAGTCGACAACGTTTTCAAATTTGAGTTAAAAAAAAAGTTTTCTCATGACAGACTGTAGTTGGTCGATCTTCTAATTCTACCTAGTTCGCTATTAATTGCCATTGTCACCACCATTAGATGTATGTAAAATGACAGTTTTTTTTTACATGGTTGAGGCTGAGTTGATATTATTGTAGATGTTGTAGGAAATCACACACAAGAAATAAACATATACCAGTTGAGGCTGAGTTGTCACAATATGTAGTCGACAACGTTTCCAAACTTGAGTTGAAAAAAAGTTTTTTCATGACAGACTGTAGTTGGTCAATCTTCTAATTCTATCTAGATTTCGCCATTGATTGCCATTGCCGTCACCATTAGCTGTATGTAAAATGAGAAGTTTTTTTACATGGTGATTTACTATAATTAGTCAGTATTTTTCAATACAAACTTACTTTTATGTTATTTTAATAATCTTTGTATGCATAATTCTCCTCACACGAAGATGAGTATATAACTATAGTTGTGTCATGTATTAATGCCGCCATCAAAATCATCATCTTCATATGTCAATTTAATCCAATAAGGTATTGGACAAGTGTCAATTTTAGTTTAAAGGTAATTTTCGATGACATGAAGCATAGTTAGCAACCCCTTTTAAGTGTCAGCCTAACAAAACTAATTCAACCAAAAATAACATTCTAATAATTATTGTGCTAAAATTTGAAATAACAAAAAAAAAACACATTTCTTAATGCTAAGTTTGTGTGTTCATTTTAAACTCAAAACCCAAAATTATACATATTGACTACATTTTGTCGCACTAATCATTTAACTAATAGTCAAAATTTCAGAAAATTAATATTTTAAATAAAATTGGAATACTAAAAAGGAAGAAGGGTAGAACTGGAATGTGATGAAGGGCACGTGTTTCAAGATCCAGCGACAAGAGTTGACCCAGTCATTTACGCGCTTCTCAACTGTATTAAACACGCTTTTTATAGTCCCTTTTTACTTTTTGTCGCTTAAATATACGTCCAAGGAAACATGAATTAATTGATCTCTGATAATTTTATAATTTTAAAATTTAAAATTTAATTTTTTTTTTCATAATCATCTTACAACAAACTACATTATTCAATTACTCCCCCCGTCCGCCATTAGGAGTTCCAGTTACTTTTATGCACTAATTTTGTAAAAATGATAATAAATAGTTAAAGTGGAGAAATGGTAAAGTAAGATAGAGAATAATGTTGAGAAGAGTCGTATCTAAGTTATTCTCTCTTTTATCTTACCATTTCTCTACTTTAACTATTTATTACTCCCTCCGTCTCTCTCCGTCCCACAAAAGATGTCACACTTGTGGGATGACACGAGATTTTAGGAAGTTTTGTTTTGTGTGTTAGATAGAGAGAGAAAATATAATTTTTATATTAATGTGAAAGAGAACTTTTTTCAAAAATGAAAATGTGACATCTTTTGTGGGACAAACTAAAAAGGAAAATGTGATATCTTTTATGGGACGGAGAGAGTACTATTTTTACAAAATGAATGCGCAAAAGTGACCGAAACTCCTAATGGCGAACACAGGGATATATGTTTGTTAAAACAACTCTGATAAATGATATACTTACATGGTGTTGTTGACACATCATATTTTATTTTGCTACACTAGTTTTTTGATTTTGGCAATTATGAGACAATTGTAAAAAATTAAAAATAATTTTTTATACAGTTTCAAAGTTATGATTAATAATAATTATACTTTAACTTTTAAAATAAGATAAATTGTGAATAGAGAAATAATGGCACTATTTTATAGATAATGCGGTAAATTACATTTTCGTCTCATTACTACCACCTCTCAGTCCTGTTCTACATCGCACATTATTCGTTAATCTTATTTACAATAATTAATACGTATATAATTATTTTTTTTTTTTCATGCGCATTGCTTCAAGAAAAAGTTTTTCTTATACATAAAATTCGAAGGGTCTTTTTGGAAAATTTCAAACATCATCATTTATTACACTCGGTAACTTGTATTTATATTGTTGGCAATAGACAATTAATGACACTTAATATTTATGTTTAATTACCAAAAATATTAATGGGCATTTTAGGATTTAGGAGCAAGAAGCACTTGATCTTCTGATCGGTAGCATATTTCATTGAATAGTATTCCTTCAGTCCCAGCTAAGATGACACGTTTTCACGTATTTAATAAATAGTTAAATTGAAGAGAAAATAAAGTAAAAAATATAATAATATAGAAGATAGTGTCTTCTTCAATATTCTCTAACTTACTTTATTTTTTTTCCTCTATTTTAACTATTTATCATTATTTTTTCTAAATAAGTGCAAAAAGGTTATATATCATCTTAGTTTGGACAGAGTAACATAGTACATTCTAAGTATAGAAGACAGTTTATTTCACATTGAAAAAGCACAGAATTATTGCAATGAGTATATAGTTTGTTCTGATTAATAATTAAGCTCGAAGAATATGTCATTGATATTTACCAATTGCCCATATTGGAAATATATATGATAGGATGAATAATTCAAACTTGCAATTCTTGAAGATCACTCCTACGACATCCTAACAATTACAAATGCAATGTAATTAAGAAAATCACGCAAAAGAAAAAAATTAATTTTTTTTACCAACTTTTTTGAATCGTCACCGCAAAAGGAAATTAAAACATAAATAATGTGATTATGTGTTATAATTAATTACCAATTGAGGAAAGTCTCCATTTTCCAATTGCGAATTGATTAACAACCTCATTCCACGATGTATAGGTAGCACATCAATCTCACCCCGTTTTACGATAAATATTAAAGAGAGAGATTAAACAAATAAAAGCCACTTATATTCAAACGAGTAAGAAATACTCCCCGAGTCCATAATAATAATAAAGTTAATGGAATATTGGAGCATAATTTACGTGCCAAAAGAAAAACTGGTGAAATGAGATATTTTATCATGGACAGAATCACAAAGCAATATATGTTGACGAAACTGACCAACATTCATGAGTGATAATAGAGCCCTTGATGTGTGAACTTATGTTTGATCTAGATTAGTGTATACTTTCTCATATCGCAAAACTAAAAATGTAATTTTATACGCTGACAAAATTTTGGAAAACACTAAAATTTAAGGCGCAAATAAAAGTGTATTTCAGTTACCAACACATTAAATCAATAGTATATAGAGAGAGAGGGAGTGGTAGAGATAGGTGGCTGTTGGCGAACAAATAAGAGAACGAATGAAAAAAACACGAGCAACAACAACAGGCAAGATAACCGAGAACAAATCGAACTAATTGATAAACTGCACTAGAAAATAAATAACAAAAGTTACCCCAACTCTGCATATGATATGGGCCACATTTAAGAGAATAAAAATCTAGTAGTCTGAACATATCGCTACATGATATGCTTAATCAATTATAATTGCAGAAATCATTTCTCTTCTCATTTTTGTTTCTACTTTTGCAATTGTAAATGGTTGAACATACTACTATATGACAATACGTCCGAGTCACTAAATTTATACTCCATTCAAGGAGAGCTACACCCAACAATAGCGGGTAGTAAAGACCAATTTTTCGAACACTTCAAGAGTAGAGAACAAAGCCATACTTATTGAGGTCTAACTATAATAAACTCTAACATAAGCAAACAAGGTAAATATAAAGTAAACAGAATAAGATGTAACAATAGAAAAATATGCCGAAAATAAGGAAATTGATTGATCGATATAAGAGAGATGTTTTAACCTTGTTTAAGGTTGATAGAGAACTCTCACCCCATCCACCATCTAGTAGTAACTGTTTAGACAACAGAAATTGACATGCTTTTTGAAGTGTTTGAGAATTATGGCAAGTCTTGATATTAGCTACCAAGGCCACCACTGCAAAAAATGTAGCATGTGTAACATGTGCCCCAACAGCCATACCTGCGTATGTCACAAATAGATTTTAAACCTTAATTGTTCTCCTCATACATAATAAAACACACACATATATAGGGCAAAATTTGCCGGAAAAAACATTAAGTTCGGTCAAATTCTAGTCCCTCTCGCAACTTTTGGAATCAGTTGAAAAAAAATATGAAGATGTGTTATTCAACCAAATAATTTGGTATGGTGACGTCCACGTATGATTTTTGGGTTGTTATATCAGATATAGTTTCACCAAAAGTTTTTGGTTGTTGGATATTTGCGAACAAATTCAAATTTCATAAATTTTTTCTTTTATATTTAAAGAGACTATTTTTTGGGGACTTGATAAGGCTAATTTCCTGCATTGGTTATGAGGTTAAATTCAACGAATTTCTGAGTCTAAAAAAGCTTTTAAGCCAGGTGTGTAGAGGAAATCGCCAGATCCAGGAAGGAAGGAAGAAAACCACCTGGTGAAGGAGTTTGGCGAGAAAATGAACAGAAAAGGAAGAAATTCCCAAACGGAGGAGATTACTAGATGGAGGACAAAGAAGGGAATTCAAGAAGATTATAGAAGATCACCTCCAAGTCTATAAATAGAGAGCACGAAACACACAAAAAAAGAGGAGAAACTGACTCACTTTTTGCTCTTAGCTCATTTTCATATACTTCCACACACACTTGGGGGATATCGGAATTTATGGGGTTGTGGTTCGTATTTTGATCTACTGTTGTGTACCACCGTCTCCACGTGAGGCGAAGAAATAATTTACTGTTTTAGTTTTAATTTCTGCTCTGAATTTCCCCGAGTCTTCGCTATTCGAAGCTCGGCGTTTGTTTTGTTGAATCCTTGTTGAATTCTTAATCGTTTAGCTATAGAAGTTTATTTTCTGTTTTCGTCTTATGTTTACGTTGATTGTTGCTTTACCTTGGATGCTTTTCGCACTTAATTTTGTTTTGTTGAAGTTGGATTGTGTTGGAATTGTCGTTGATCGGTTGGATTTGGTTGGATCAGAGTGATCGGAGACGGAATTCGCAGTGGTTTGTTGTGGATGGCTTGGATCCGGAGCGGATGAAGCATCCGATGTTTAGATCTGTTAAATTCTGCATGAGTTTTGAAGTTTAGTTCCTGTTTTCTCATTTACCTCGTCTAGTGGTAGTAAATCTGTTCTATTTTCTTAGTTAATCGTAATTTGATCGTTCAATTCGACATGCTCTGTTCCGATTTGATGTTTTACTCTGTTTTATGCATTTGTGATCACGAATCCTTGGTGAAGATGAAGCTGGTTGTTAGTTGAATTCTTAGTTAGTTATTTGCAGCTTTTTATTCGTATCTTTGCTGTTTTTGGAAATGGTCCCCACGGTCTGTTCTTCGTCTGTCTAGTCATTTTAGGAAAATTATTCACTAGGTCGGGTAAATTTCTTCGCTGAAGTGTTACTCAGTGTAAATCTCTGTTTTCATCATGCATGCTTTCGTTATGTTTTCCTTTTTCTGTGTCTAGCTGTTAGAATAGATCATTTGCATTTCCCGAGTCTAGTAGTTAAGTTCTTAACCTAAATTTGCGTAGCAGCAGCCAAACCAGTCCAAAGTCCTCTTAACTCTCAATCGCGTTCTATCTATCTCTGTGGGTTCGACCCTTACTTCTCTATGCTAGTTACAGTGTAGTGGGTTGACCAATTATTTTCTTTGATAGCGGGCTGAAGGTGAGTCCAACGACCGTGATTTTCTGGTTATTGAGTTCCTAGATCTTGCAGTCTAGTAACTCTCATTGACCTGAGAATTATGCATCAATTGATATGTGTTGTGCTCTCAGTCCCAATCTATCAGGACTGTTATGTTCAATTCACTAATTCTACTAACTAAAAATAAATAAAACCCAAAAAATAATTTGCTTAGTCTCCAAATTTTATATGATGGAACTGCATCATAATGACCATGTGAATAAATATTTAAGAGTATCCACACTGGTGGACAACATCCCTCGAACAGTCACGCCACAACCACAAAAACTTGTCTAGCCCAATAGACAGCCACGCCATAGCACAAAACACATTATTTTATCAATAGTTGGTAGTATATTTTAATTGGACTATTGGACAAAAATAAATAGAATGGAATGTAGTGAAAAAAATGGATCGGGAATAGATATTTTATAGAAATGAATTCAGAAAAAATAAAAATAAATAAAAAAGTTACACCGCCGGATCCGCCGGTATCCAGTGGTTCGCCGCGCCGGCCCCCCTCCCCCAGCACAACGTTTCCAGCAGTGGTTCGCCGCAGCCCGTCTGCCGGCCGCCACTGTGGACACTCTTAAGTGAACGGTAGTCATTTTATGTGTGTATAGCATAATCTCATTTGCCGAATCAAAATATATACATCGAAAATCCATATTCCCCATGTTATACATCAAAAAGCCCCATTATACTTCTAAATAGTACTAATCATATTTTAAAATTTGCTGGCGTTGCCAGGATAATTAATTTATTACAAACTGTACAAATACTAACTATTTTGTGGGAAATAGTAAATATTACTAATACCATGCTCCAAGAAAAAGTCGATGGTAGTCACCAATAGCCCATATTGGAAAGATATTCCGATAAGATGAATAGTTGAGAGTGCAATTTTTCATAAATGCTCCTGTCATATCACCCTGCTCAACCCAAAATTAAATAAATTTAGATCAATTTGATTTATGTATACGTAAAATTATGTGATTTTATTCATCTTCTTAATTACCTGCTGGGGAAAGTCACCATCTTCCATTTGTGAATTTATTAGCAATCTTATCCCACGATGTATGGGCTCCGGATCAATACCACCCTGAACGACGACACGAACCATATGTAACTCTCAGATTTATGATAATTGCAAACCGTACAACCAAATCACACATAGAAACAGATAAAAGTAAAAGTGACTTTAAATCACGTACATATAGAAAATCACGTATATCCCATATTAAATTTCAAAAGTGTTGCACTAACCTGTCTAGCTTTCATTAGTGACAACAAAGCCCATGAAGTTTGCACCAAGTTTGATCTGTTGCCTTCAAGATTAGTGTATTCCTACATATCCCACAAACATGCATATTATTCATGTATCAATTAGGCTAATAAAAAATACATTAATTAAGTACTCCTACTACCTTGTCTCTGTTAGAGAGATAACTCTCACCCCATCCACCATCTTCCAACTGTTTAGACAAAAGAAATTTACATGCTTTTTTGAGTGAGGGAGAGTTGTCATAAGTTTTTCCACATGCTGCCAATGCTTCCACAGCAAACCATGTACCATAGGTAAAACATATGCCCCAATAACCAGTCCTACATACATAATAGTAACCAAAATTATTATTAGCAACATTTGTCTAAATATTCAATTTTGTCACATCATTTTATTTTTCTTTCTACGACACTATTTTTTATGTGAAAATTAAATTGCTGGGTACCACTCTAAAGCTTGTGACATTTTCGTTAAATATTGAAACGATGAAACAAAACCGTGAATTATTACCAAGAACCATCACGCTCCTGAACGTCTTCTATGTACTGAATTCCCCTGGCAATGCTGATCTCAATCTCTTTACTTCTGTAGCCCTTATGCATATTTTTGAACATTGCTAGCGCCTGTACGGCCGACGACGTGCATTCCACATGTCTGATTCAAACAAACAACCATGACTATCGTATAGTGGCGGAGCCACATAGGTATAACTGAACTCCAAAAATAACAATAATAACATATTTAGATATATTTTTAACCAAGATGTAAGTAATTCTTCGTCACTTACTCTCGTTCAATCAGAGTATCTTCAAAGAACTCCGTGGGGTTGAATTTCTAATAAACAAAAATAATATGGAATTTATATTCATGCATTTCAGAGATTATTCATAGAAAAATCATAAGTATCATGTAAGATGTTTCACCTCCAACCATCTGGGTGCTTGGTTAGGCTCCCATGCCGGGAATCCGCCATTGTCACTCTGTAGAGACAAGATGACATTGACAGCATCGTAGATGCGCTCCATTTCAAGACCTTTCCCCACCACATCCTCAGGCATTTTAGATAGTAGGAGTGCACACTGCCAAAAAAATTCATGTTGTAGCCAAGAAAAATTTGAAAAAGTAAATTGAACTTAACAGTCCCCCAAAAATAGTCTCTTTTGTTATTTTGGTATGTTTATGTCCCATGAAATTTACTTTTTACTTTTGTTACACTATAAATGATGTGGGACTCACTATTTAGTTAATACTTCAACTACTTTTCTTTTTCTCTCATACTTTACCTTGAGGCCTTCGGACGTGCAGTCCGAGACTTGCCAGCCGTGGTCCTGTATAGCGAAGGTCCAAGCGCCTTTACTAGTGTGGCGGTACATTGCTTGATAATCCCCGGGTGGGTTGTCGCGAACCTGCGAGGCTTTTATAAAGCCGTGTGCCTTTTTCAGAGTTTGTGCAAATTCTTGAGAAAGATTAGCTGACAGAATAGCTTGGATTGCGAACGCAGCATCCCATGTTTGACAACCAAACGTCTGCACAGAAAAAAGGATTCAACCGATTTAGATCGACCGTTGAACTTGAGGAGAGAGAGAGAGAGAGAGAGAGAGAGAGAGAGAGAGAGAGAGAGAGAGAGAGAGAGAGAGAGAGAGAGAGAGAGAGAGAGAGAGAGAGAGAGAGAGAGAGAGAGAGAGAGAGAGAGAGAGAGAGAGAGCATGCCTGTATTTTAAGGCCGTCTTCAGCTAGCCAGAAATAGTCCGGTAAACGAGCAAGATGGCGTTTGCACGCCTCCGAACCGGGATCCTCCACCCAGCAAGCCAACAAGCACAACGCCTAATTAAGAGGACAAAACATTAGTATACAATATATAGTATTTGCCAATGCAAAGGTATATACCTTCTCAACATTTCCTATGCAAAGGTATCTAGTGTTGTTGTCCTCGTAATGAATATGCTTCATTGCAAGTCCCATTGCTTTCTCTCTTAGCTTCGAAAACGGCCATCGCTGCAGCACTGGCTCAGCAAAATAGTGAAGGAAACCCCACAACGTATCTTGGACTAATGGGTGAGGATAGTAAAGATCTTCCTGCAAGTATAAATCCACAGCATATCAAGTAATTATATATAGAGAACGAGGTGGAGTTGTGATCAATGCCGAACCCTTCTTAAAGACCGAACTGGATACTAAATTAGGACCCTCCATTTTTTTAATCTTGTGGGTAAGATTAATGTACAATTAATTTAATATTTTATTCAATAAATAATTTTTTTAGTTCTAATTTTTTTAGTTTTTTTTTTAATTTTTTTTATTCAATAAAAACTAAATAATGAACTAAATGAACGTATGTTATTAAGTAATTTTTTGCATTCATTACATACCGAATTTACTTCAACTGAAAGATAATTATGTCATAACACATTATGAAGTAATAAACTAATGGAATGAAGTAATAGCATGACTGAATAAAGTAATAAACTAATGAAATGAAATAATAGCATGACTGAATGAAGTAATAAGTTCATTCCTACTGCTTGACGTTTAACACAGTTAACATTGTATTTCAATAAAATGTTATATTTACTTCATTTGGTTCATTATTTATTGAATATAGTTCATTACTACCACTTAACGTTTAACACTAAAATTTGATGTATCATTAATGTATTTTAATAACATATTAAAATTAGTTCATACTCTCTTCGTCCGCCATTAGGAGTCCTAGTCACTTTTGCGCACTTGTTTTGTATAAATGATACTCCCTCCGTCCCGGGGTATTAGACTCACTTCTTTTGGGCACATGATTTAAGGAATTGATATTTAAATAGTTAAAGTGGAGAGAGTAAAGTATGAGAGAGGGAAAAAGTAGGAAGAGAAGAGAGAAAAAAAAGTAGGTGGAGAATAAAATAAGATAGATGCTTTTTGCTAAAAAAGGAAATGAGTCTAGTAAGTTGGGACATCCCAAAATGGAAAGTTGGTCTAATATCTTGGGACGGAGGGAGTAATAAATAGTTAAAGTGGAGAAATGGTAAAGTAAGAGAGAGAATAATGTTAAGAAGAGTCTTATATAAGTTATTTTCTCTCTTACTTTAAAATTTCTCAACTTTAACTATTTATTATCATTTTTATAAAACGAGTGCGCAAAAGTAACTGAGACTCTTAATGGCGGACGGAGGGAGTAACATTCTCCATTTAGTTCATTATTTAGTGAATATAGTTCATCATTTACTCCGACAAGTTTTTATTGAATAAAAAATATTAAAAATTATTATTTTTAAATAAAATAAAATAAAAAAGTTTTTATTAAATAAAATATTAAATTAATTATAAATTAATCATAACCACAAGATTAAGAAAATAGAGGGCCCCAATTTGGTCTCTACTTCGATCTTTAGGACTGGATTTGTAAATAATGGGACTCGAACGAAGTGTGTTTAAATATTAATCCACAGCATATCAAAACTGATTACCAATTTTGATACTGTAGAATATAGGGGAGTGTTATATTGCTAACTCAATGCTTAATTGCTAACTACAATTCAATAAATATTCAAATTAAAGGCCTAGATCATTAACCACGAAATGTCAATACGATCAACGAAAAACATCAATAAGGCCATAGGATTAATTCCAAAAAATATCAATATGGGTATTAATGTCAAGTTAGTTATAACTAACTTTTAAAAGAAATCCCAAAACTTTAAATTCATATAACATATATCAAATTAAAGATAATTTTATATGGATTCCGATATACTACATGCATATGTTCCGACGTCAAAATTTGAAAAAAAAAATCCAGAATTTTCGTATTTTTCGTACACAGGTTAATGTCAATGCAGCTAAGATAATATGTCAATATAAAGCATATACAATGTCAATCCTAAATTGTGTTGACATTCTCAAAACATTGTGTTGATATTTTCGAAACACTATATTGACATTTTCATCCAAAACCCTAATTTTGAGTTTTTTTTTATCTTTTTCGATTTAATTAATAAAAACGAAAATTACACGTGGCAAATTGTAGACCACACATTTTCTAAAATCACATGGCCTTAAATTAGTTGTAGTTAGCAATTAAATGATGAGTTAGCAATTGATCACTCCCAGTAGAATATAAATGATAACTTTACAATATAATTAGTATAGTGTTATAATATAATTAGTGTAATATTGCACTATAACAACCATAATTTTAGAATATTTTTAAGCATAATTTTACAGTATGATCAGTATAGACTATAGAGATATAATATAATCAACAAAGAAGTGGCTTAACTATCTTGGACAAAGGGAGGATTACACATGTTTTTGTGAAAGAATAATAATTTAAATTGAGAGATATAAGAAATCTTAGGTTTAGAATTATTTTTAATTAAATCTCGGCCAGATAGTCAAATAGTACGATGGATATACCTTTGCACAAGTGTTTCGAGCTTTATTCCAATTGACTTTATGATATGGTTCGATGTAAATCTCTTCTCTCAGAGATCGAATCAATCCCGTGATAGGCCCCACAAATCTCTTTCCATATAAATATGACATTGGCATGTACACCAATCTACAATAGCACAACATCTTTCCTGCAAGTACCAAATCATCAATCACTACAATCGAAATTGACTAAAAGAGCACTAGAGTTGGCAAATTGAACCATTCACATCATTGTAAAAAGATAATTTGAACCAATATAAAAATCTCATAAGCTACTCTACTTATCATTAGTTGGTTTAAGATTGACTCCCATAGACTTCTAGTAGCCGGCCAACTTTACCCACTCAACAGTATATCTTGGACGACACATAAGTTTATAATAAAAACCACTAGATGACAATAAAAAAAAGTAAACTTTCACGTAAATTACAGTTTGAACTTTGATCAAGAACCTGGATGAACCGGTGAGGATTTCGGGAGCAACCAAAACTCCGGCGGCATCGGATTGCAGCCATCCCACTCATAAATTCCCAACACCTTACATAACAAGAGAGAGAGAAACATATTAGTACCTTTTATTTTCCTACAACAACAAAACAAACTATTATCAAA
The DNA here is from genome assembly GCF_023119035.1 of Salvia hispanica. Lineage (NCBI taxonomy): Eukaryota > Viridiplantae > Streptophyta > Magnoliopsida > Lamiales > Lamiaceae > Salvia > Salvia hispanica. The sequence continues at coordinate 2,586,412 of NC_062970.1, read as the reverse complement.
TTTGTTGAATGGGCCTTACACTGAGCCAGAACTTCCCCCACGACGCTATCCCGACTGCGCCCCCATGGTCGAGTAACCATTTCCGGCCGCTCGCCATCGCCCCATCCTCCCCGCCTTCCGGTCCTTCCCCGAGCAACCTTAGTGTTATATAATTGAGCAAAGAGCCAAATGTTGTGCTGGGGCCCATTATGTGGAAACCCCAACCTCCATCTTCATTCTGTTCCACAAATTAATAGTTGCAACATCAATTAATGCGACTTTATAAAATTATGACATATAATGTACTATACTAATTAACAAAATGTGGATGTAACAAAAATTGGAACACTTTCTATAAGAAATTGAAATTAAAAAATATGACCTGATGGTTGTATATGTACCGTTTGATCTCAACCTGATGCGCCGGCGAAAGGGCGTCGTCGATACCGCCCGTTAAGTACAAGGCCATCACCTGCATGCATGGGGGGAAGCTAGAAAATTATTTTCAGAGGAGCAAAAATATATGAGAAATTTTTAAATTACCGAAAAGAGAATGGCTAAAGACATTTTTTAATACAATTACAGATGATCATGGTTAAATATAGCACGGGCACGGCTCGTGTTTGACTCAATTACTTAGGGCTTACGTACCATCATAGGGAGGAAAAATAGAGCGCCGGTGGACTCGGCCGGCCAGTGGCCGTCATGGGCTTGAATGGATGAGTAGAAACCGATGGCGCGTTTTAGTGTCGTGGCGGTGGCTTCTTCCGTAATTTTCTCTGTTTCTTTCAGCTTTATGGCGGTTGGGATCTCGCCGCATGGATTCTCTTTTCTCAACTGCATTCATGGTGTCCATAACAACTTTTTAAGATTTAGAATCATATGAAAAATAAAAAACTAAACTACAATGTTCACTATCATAACCTCTCTCTCTTTCTGTATACATAGTACTTGAAAATGAAGTCAAATATCAAATTCAAATGATAAACCAGTTGAATTCCATTACTCTACCTTATATCCCATGCTTGCTCAAGATGATCAAATTGTAACTAATTAAGAATACTTAACAAGATATAAACTATCCATTTATCAGATAAACTTAATTATGTCCAAGTTTATGTGTATTAGATTTGAATCGAATTAGCAATCTGTTAACCATTAGATGGACAGACAGATAGATAAATAGATAGATAGACAGACGAGAGAGAGACCTGCATGCGCATGAGGAGGTCAGCACTTTGTTTGATACGAAACCTATTTATCTTGAATTTTTCTCGCATAATTTCAACTTGAGCTCGTTCCTCTGGAGTTCCGCCTTCTAGATCGAATTCCCAGTGTTGTCTTCCGACATGATCGTTCGTCGTCGTCAGCCACTTCCCGCCGCCTTCTGCAATCTTCAACCTCCACATTTTCCCTGCATCATCATAATTATTTCAAGAATATTTATCTTGGTGTAAACATTTATTTTACAGAAAATGGTAAAAACATGATTGTTACCTTTCGAATATGTTTGATGTAACTAGATGTCGTTTGTTCATGTACAATTTCTATAAAGAATGATAAGTATATATAGACAAAAGATGAACAAAATATCATATGTATAAATGTAAGTGCAACAATATTTTATTGTTACCTTTCAAATAAGTTTCATGTAACTAGATGTCGTTTGTTCATGTACAATTTCTATAACAGAAAGATGAACAAATTCCCATATATAAATGTAAGTGCAACAATATTTTATTCACAGATCACAATGATTAATAATAGAGTCACCCACTTGTTATAATCATTAATGTTGATTATTAAGTAAAGAAGTACTACTTGGACGATTGGACCATAAAGTGAATATGAACTTATTTCTTGATATTATTGAGAGATTAAACTATAGGTTAGTTAACTCTACTTCATCGTGATTTAGATCATAAGTAAAAATGACTCCTACATCCATTAATTGCCTTTAATCTAAGAATAATTATTTTCCCATGAGATTTTTTTTCAGATCCTTATACTTTTATTTTGATTTTTAATATCTTAAGCTAGCTAGAATATATTAGCCGCTCATAGTCATGATAGCATTGTTAATTTTGCTATTATATCTCTAGATTTTAGCACAACTAACTGTAAATGATTTGACTAGTGAAGTCTATTTCAAGTGACAAATATAAGACTCTATACGACCCTCTCTAGCAAAAAGGATCTAATGTTCAATCCTGTTTGTGCATGGCGTAGAGTATTATATTTCTCGACCTTATGTGGTGGTCTCGCGCAAAAAGAATCTAATGTTCAATCCTGTTTGTGCATGGTGTAGAGTATTATATTTCTCGACCTTATGTGGTGGTCTCGCCTACGTATGATGTAATGTTTTAATTGATAATTACAGACATAATGATTTATAAAAATAAAAACCTTATTATTCTGAGAACGTAAAACCACCTAATTGCATTCACATCGAACAAAAGTTCAAAATGATTATCAAGTTTTTAAATAAACATCATCATATACTATATCATAAAGAATTTTATTTGAACCGCTCCTATCATACTATGTATGTATGACAATTATGAAGTACTCCCTCTGTCCCCGAATAAGAGTTACTAATTTCCATTTTGGTCCGTCCTCAATTAAGAGTAGCACTTCACTTTTATCATAAATGGTAAGTAGGTCCCACATTCCACTAACTCATTTCACTCACATTTTATTATAAAACAAATATAAAAAAGTGGGTCTCACATTCCACTAACTTTTTCAACCAACTTTTCTTTACATTCTTAAAACCGGTGCCCAGTCAAAGTGCTACTCTTAATGGGGGGACGGAGGGAGTACATATTAATGACTAGGGGAGTGTTATATTGCTAACTCAATGCTTAATTGCTAACTACAACTCAATAATAGCCATTAGATATTCAAATTAAAGGCCTAGATCATCAACCACGAAATATCAATACGATCAACAAAAAACGTCAATAAGGCTATAGGATTAATTCCAATAAAAATCAATAGGGGTATTAATATCAAGTTAGTTATAACTAACTTTTAAAAGAAATCCCAAAACTTTTAATTCATATAACATATATCAAATTAAAGATAATTTTTTAAGGATTCCAACGATATACTACATGCATATGTTCCGACGTCAAAATTTGAAAAAAAATTGAATTTTTTTTTTGAATTTTCGTATTTTTGACGAACAGATTTATGTCAATACACCTTACATAATATGTCAATATTATGCTTGTAAAATGTCAATATGAAATTGTGTTGACATTATTATGTCTTCGTGTTGATGTATTTCATACACTGTATTAACATTGTATTTCTAAACCCTAAATTTGATAGTTGCTATTATCTTTTTAATATTAAAAAATGAAAAACGAAATTACACATGGCAAATTATAGACCACAAGATTTCTAAACTCTTATGATCTTAAAGTAGTTATAGTTAGCAACTAAGGGATGAGTTAGCAATTGATCACCCCTTAATGACTAAATATACATGAAAAAAGTCCGAGATGATTACGGATCTGAAAATTGACCTCAATATTATTAGTCTTGTACAAGTACATAAAATAAATTGGACCTTGATATTTGAACTAAAAAAATTACTAGTATTAAGATCACAACTCATATGCATGTGCATCTAGCAAAATTAATATTTCTCGCTGCCGTCTAGAAAAAATAAAACAAAAGTGATAAAAACACAAGAACCAAAAATAAATTAAAATCAAGTATACTATTTTAGATATTCCATAACGTGGTTTTATTTTGCGCGCAACATAAATCGTAGTAGTAATTAATGTGGAAAGAAGAAGAAAGAGTTACGAAACTAGAAGTCTTAGTACATATCCAAATGGTGCAATCAAATTTAATAACGCAGTTGACACTTGATCCATTACTAATAATTTGCTAACTTGGTTAACTTGTCAATATTGTATATTAAAAATATCTGAACAATGGTATTAGTATGTCAACACAAATTAAGTATATCAAATAAATTTGTGTTAATAGATTAATAACATCGTGTTAATATATTTTACATGCAACATCGTGTTAATATATTTTACATGCAGAATTGATAAGTTAATAAATTAAGCTATTTAGCAGCCTATTATGACTCCATAAGTTTCTCATAGTATATGTTTTATATGTAAATGTCATATTATCCAATATTAACCTTTTCTTTGCAAAGAGACATTTGATGCAAACAGGTACTCTATGTACTTGATCTACGGATGCCATCAGTTCTGGTTCCGATTTTGGTTCAAAATACTGGTTTCTGAATTGTTTTCTCGGTTTTTGAATGTTTTATCAACAAATTTCCTAAATTTTCATTTTTTTCCGATTACAAGTCAAAACTTGCGTTCAACTGGTGATTACGGTTTCAAACAATTAATTTGCACATCCTAATTAATTTGATCAATTCAAACAATTATATGCATATGATCATAAAAACGTACTTATATAAATATTTTCAAATGTCGCGTTTCCCCAACGAAAATGGTCAAGAAATCAGTATTTAAATAAATGGACAAAAAGTTTGGTATGTTTAATTGCATGTTTACATGTTTGGCTGAGTTACATGTCGATTTTAATTAATTAATACTTAAATTTCTCTTTATTTCTTCATTTCATTACTAAAATGAATGAGTGGACTACACCAACCACTAAAAACAGTGTTTGGAATACATATATAGGACTATAAAATTCAATAATTAAAATAAGAGGGAACATCTTTTTTAGTCTACGAACTTTGTCAAAGTATCATTTTAAGTCCGTGAACTTTAAAAATATCATTTCAGGTCCATCAACTATGGGTTAATATCATTTGAAGTACTTTTTTACTACTTCCAAGTTTTATAGGACGAAAATACCCTCGATAACTTAAAGGGTATATATTTTTAATAAACTTATCATATACTCATATTTTTTATAAATATCTTTACAATATATTTTTGACAAATTTTCTAAATATAATTTGACCTTCAATATTATCACTTAATTATGTGACATGCAAGTAAAATTGCTTTTCTTCAATTTTTTATATTAAAGAATTTTAAAATTAAATAAAGAACTTTTCTTTAATAATAAAAAATTAAATAAGGATCTTTTCTTGCATGTCACAAAATTAAGTGATAATATTGAAGGTCAAATTATATTTAGAAAATTCAATAAAAATATATAATAAAGATATTTATAAAAAAAATATGAGTATAGGATAAGTTTATTAAAAATATATACCTTTAAGGTATCAAGGGTATTTTTGTCCAAAAAAAATTGAAAATAGTAAAAAAGTACTTTAAATGATATTAACCCATAGTTGATGGACCTGAAATGATATTTTCAAAGTTTACGGACCTAAAATGATACTTTGGCAAAGTTAATGCACCAAAAAAGATGTTCCCTCTTAAAATAAAGGATCCCCCTAACTAAGAAGGTCGATCGAAGAGAGAGAGATAAAATATTTATTTAGGATTTTTGTCATGTAGTGTCAAAGAATATGGAGGGCTTAGTTGATGTTGATTTCGAGATTCCAAATCACATTTAAAACTCCCAACTTTACTAATTTTAGTTAAAACAACTCTATCATGACTTGATGATAGGCCTCGTCACACACGTCTTTTTTTCCTTGGCTTAAACTGTACTATTCAATCCAATCCAAAGTAGAATAATAAAAAATTCGAGTTTGACTTAATTATCTTGTTGGCAGAATCTAATTTAATTTTTCAAATTTATATAAGTTTTGTAACTGCATCACTGATAGAGTGAATCATCATTTCTTAATTAATGAATTATTTATTCTAAAAACAAAATATTCGTTCCATTAGCCTTACGACGATTTGTGTGAATCAACATTTCTAAATTAATGAATTATTTATTCTAAAAATAAAATATTCAAAATATTCGTTCCATTAGCCTTATGACGATTTGTGTGAACCATCATTTCTAAATTAATGATTTATTTATATTAAAAATATTCGCTTTTGGACGATTTGTGTGAATCATCATTTCTAAAATAACGAATTTTTTATTCTAAAAACAAAATATTCAAAATACTCGTTCCATTAGCCTTATGACATATATTTTTTTTCAGATTCTCACATAATATGACATGTTTCCTTTTTAAAGACATTTATTAATGCCCAAAGCAACCTCTGTTCGAGCCCATTCTGTCAGCGATTTTGAAGTCCAATCAGTGTCTACTACATACCATTCTCTTCATCTTCAAAAGAGCTTCGCGTAAGTACTTTGCACATTTAAATTGGAGTTTTGTAAAGAAAGTTATGGCCATTTTATGAACGTTGCACAGTCAAATCAAAAGCTAACGAAAATTCAATGAATGAAAGAAATTGTTGCCTTGTGATACCAAATCTCTCCTATTAATTGAAGATTTCGAAATTACCATCTTTCCCATAACATGGAGGACACTTTTTTACCAATTCTGAATCTTTTTCACTTCCCCCGCCTTCTGCAATCTTCGACCTCCACATTGTAGCGGAGCTCTGCAGATCCAGACATGAGAAGACTGAAAATTGCATAATTCAATCTTGAGTTTTGTTTTGTTTCTCTTCATGTCTAGTACTTTAATTGTTGTTTTACTTGACAATGAGTAGTAAACATCTTTTGTAGAATTTTTGGTAAACATGCTATAATTACAAGCAATTTATTTAATTGATTTTCCTTGTTAGTTCTTGTAGTTATTTCAATTTTTCTTGTGCTTATATATTTGTTTGATTGTCCATCTTATAAATATATGTGAATTCTACTATAATAATTAGGAGATGAGTAGTTTAATTTGAAAGATGAGAAATTGACGTCTTTGCCAATATAATTAGGAGATTTGAGCCTTTGAATGAAGCAAATTTATCTTAGAATCTTTTTGGAGTTGTTGCATTAGTTCTAGAAAGGAGACTTCGATTCTAGGTAGTAATCTATAAATCGTATGCTTCAGGAGAATATATAGTTTTACATCTGTGATAGCTTAGTAACTCTATATACTGTAATTCAAGGAAGTCGATTGGATATTAGCTTTTGATTGTGGTTCCTAAAACTCTTCATTCATTAGCCTAAAACGTTCGACACGAGTTTTAATGTATAATTGGTAAAGTAAGAGAGGGGTAGATGGAAAAAGTAATTAAAGTATTGTTAGTAGAGAATGAGTTTCATCTCATTAGAGGGAAAAAAGACTTTCCAAAATTAGAATATGCATATTCTTATGAGGCGGACTAAAAAGGAAATAGTGCATATTCTTGTTGGACGGAGGGAATATTTGTTTATTTATTTATAAATCTAAATCCAAAAATCTCGTGTCTCATATATACTATGACACTTAGTATATAGTAATATACAATTTGCAATCTTATTCCATGTGTTCGATATCTTTGTACTAACCTTTAGCTATACTAGATTAATTTTGTATACTTGCAAGTATTTTTAGTGCTAATAAATAGTGCATCATAGAGTGAGTACCTTTTTATAGTCGGGTCCTCTAGTAGTTTGGAAATTACTACTTATTCCGTTTCATAATATTTGTCATACTTGATTTATGGTAAGTCTTGCTATTAGCTACCAACTGCAAAAAATGTAGCATGTGTGTAACATGTGCCCCAACAACTTTTCATTTTTGAAATCAATCCGAAAAAAAAAATGAAAATGTGTTATTCAACCAAACAATTTGGCATGGTGACATCCACGTATGATTTTTGGGCTGTTAAATTAATATACAATTTCACCAAAAGTTTTTGGTTGTTGGATAGTTGCAATCAAATTTAAATTTCATGATTTTTTTTTGTCTATATTTAAAGAGACTATATTATGGCGGTTATGTTCAATTCACTAATTCTACTAACTAAAAATAAATAAAACCCAAAAAATAATTTGCTTAGTCTCCGAATTTTATAACTGCATCATAATAACCATGTGAATCAATATTTAAGTGAACGATAGTCATTTTATGTATGTAGCATAATCTCATTTGCCGAGTAAATTTTATAACTGCATCATAATAACCATGTGAATCAATATTTAAGTGAACGATAGTCATTTTATGTATGTAGCATAATCTCATTTGCCGAGTACATATCAAAATTTCGTGTACATAATCCATATTCCCATGTTATACATTAAAATAAAGGATCCCCTAACTAAGAAGGTCGATCGAAGAGAGAGAGATAAAATATTTATTTAGGATTTTTGTCATGTAGTATCAAAGATGGTCGGTTAAGTTGATGCTAATTTCGAGATTCCAAATCACAAAGTCTTAATTACTCTCAACTTTACTAAGTTAAAACAACTCTATCATGACTTGAAGATATGTGTCGTCTCACATGTCTTTATTCCTTTTCTTAAACTGTACTATTCAATCCAATCCAAAGTAGAATAATAAAAATTTCGAGTTTGACCTAAATATATTGTTGGCGGAATCTAAAAACAAAAATAATTTTTCCATTAGCCTTATGAGAGCATCCACAATGGATGCCCTAGTGAAAGCCCTAGTGAGAGCTCTAGTGGTTGTTACGTCAGCATGCCCTATCTTTCTGCAATGTGGATATTGAGAGAATATAGAAGAGAAAGTGAAAGGTTTGGTGTGTGAAAAGTGAAGAAAATGGAGTGGTTTAAATTAGGGTTAAATGATTAAAAAAAAAAATCGAAAAACATCGGGCTCGGGCTCGGGCGCGCCCCTGCAATGGGCAACCGATCTCACGCCCGATGGATCGGGCGAGAGATCGGTCGAGACCGAACTCTCGGTCGTCCTCGGGCGTGACCGACGTCTGCAATGGATGTCCGATCATGCCTAAGCCCGATCTCAGCCGATTGGGCGTGAGATCGGGCATCCATTGTGGATGCTCTGACATGTAGTATTTATTTTCAGATTCTCACATAATATGACAAGTTTCCTTTTTTAAAGACATTTATTAATGCCCAAACTTAGAATAATTATTTAACCCTCGCCTCACTTGACATTACAAATATATTGTTCAAAAGAAATGCTTTATCTGTCTATCAACAAATTGCAGGATATCAGTCATTATATATTTTTATTAATTTTTATATATTAATTAATTATATTACATATTCGACGGAAATACCAACGGAAAATACATTAGAAAAAACATTAGCGACAGAAAATTCCGTCGGTAATTTCATCGCTAATTCGTAGCGAAAATTTTTCGGTCGATAATCCGTTGGTAAACTGACATTTTTTGTGGTGAACATCTCCAGCCGAGCGTACTCCTTTCGGGGCACATCCTTGGCCCTCCTCCGAATGGGACAAAAGTGTAGGGCGCATGCCCCTTACCCTCGTATCTCGATGGGTCAAACTTCATAGGGCATGCTTGGTATGATGGAATGAAATGAGGGTGGAATGGAATGAAGGTTGGACTGGAATGGAGGTTGGAATGGAAGGAAGATAGGAATGAAATGTCAATTTCCTTGGATTTCCTTTGCATTTTCATCCATTCACTCATTCATTCCATCACACCAAGCAAATGAATAGAATGGAAGTAGGAATCACATTCCATTCCACCATTCCATTCCATCCCCTTAGGATTGGAGAAGCACTCCGGGTTTGTGGATGTATATATAGGGGTTTGATCAATTGCTAACTTTCCCTAAATTGCTAACTACAACTAATTAGAGATCATAGCATGTTTAGAGATCTAGTGGTCTATAATTTGTCATGTGTAAATTCTTTTTTTTATTATTTAAACTTAAAAGGATAGTTAAAACTACTAATATTAGAGTTTTGGATCAAAATGCCAATATAGTGTATTAAACATATCAATACGGTATCTTGAATATGTCAATACAATTTCGAATTGACATTTTATACATATTATGTTAACATATTAAGATAACTACATTGGCATTAAACTACTTCATAAAAATCCAAAAATTGAAGAAATTTTTTCAAAAGTTTGACATCGGAACATATGCAAGTGAGATCTCGTTATAATCTTTATAAAATCATCTTTACTTTGATATATGTTGTGTGCAAAAATAATTTAAATTGTGATAGTTATATGCATTAAAATTTTTGTGATATTTATTTCAAAAGTTAATTATAACTAATTTGTTGTTAATTGATCCTAATACTTTTATTGACATTTTTTGTACAATGTATTGATATTCGGAGTTGAATAATCTTAGCCTTTAATTTAAAGATCTAACTTATATCACTTAGTTGTCGTTAGCAATTTAAGGAAAAGTTAACAATATTAATACGGATATATTCATATCCCAATACTAGATAGTTAGAAATCACAAAACTCTTCCCACTACATTGGATTTCGAAATCTAACATTGGATTTCGAAATCTAACGCTCATTTTTTATGTCATGTGAATTAATTAAATGAATATTTAAATATGTTTGGTCTAACTAGATGTCGTTTGTTCATGTATAATTTCTATAACAGAATGATAAGTATATATAGACAAAAGATGAACAAAATCTCATGTTTAAATGTAAGTGCAACAATATTTTATTCACTAATCACAATGATTAATAAGAGAGAAATTTTTCCAGCCAACTTGTTATAAGCATTAATGTTGATTATTAAGTAAAGAAGTACTACTTGGACGAATGGACCACAAAGTGAATATAAACTTATTTCTAGATATTATTGAGAGATTAAACAAGTTTAGTTAACTCTACTTCATCGTGATTTAGATCATAAGTAAAAATGACTCCTCCATCCATTAATTGTCTTTAATCTAATAATAATTATTTTCACATGAGATTTTTTTCAGATCCTTATACTTTTATTTTGATTATCAATATCTTAAGCTAGCGTTTTTCTATCAAATCAGTTACATAAGGATTTAATTCTTTTTGCAAGCTCTCTTTCATGGTAAATATTTTAACAATATATACTCTTCTTTATAAATTGGAACACATAGCTCATGGACTGGTATTAGAAATGAGTTTTAACAACTGGCTTTTGCGGTAAATGGTTTTTCCAATGAATAGTTTTAGGCTATCAATGGGCAATTGGTTTCCCCAACGAATATTTATACTATCAATGTGCAATTAACTGTTTCGGAAGATGGTACTAAAGTAACTTTGCTATCTCCAACCATATACACCAAACTCAAAATTATTTTTAATTTTGGGTCACACAAAAAAGTAATTCTATTCCAATCTTTACTCCAACCTCAAACAAAAAAAGTATTCCATATTTACAAACTTTTTATACCTTTTCAGTTATACCTGTATACTTATTTAAGTTATGTATTAATCCCATAATAATTTATGAATAATTTATATAAATTAAATAACTATACAAAATTTATTATTAATATATTTTTGTATTAAATATAATTTATATTAAAAAAAGAAACATAATTGTAGTAAATATATTAATTATTACTTGCAAAAGAAACATAATTTATTATGATATGATAGTCTCACAACGGCTTTCTAATTATTTAATTATTTTCAATGAAAAATGTTTGAATTTTTAAAAAAGAGTTACGTGTATTATAAGTCTGGCTAATTCAACATCTCAAAATAATAATGACTGGTATGTAATATCTCAAAATTATTTGCAGTAGCTATTCATTTTTTGTGTTTACTCTAAATTTGGTGTTGTTTCAATAAAATATCCAAAAAATGAATTTGCGTATGGTGTATGGTTTGAGAACTTTTTTATACCATTGGTGAATGATTGGAGTTGATCTAAATCAAGAATAATATAAGTTGTCCACATTTTATCATGTTTCCCCGTGAAAACTAACTTCAGAAAACTCTCACTGTTTATCATGTTTCCCGCCAAAAATAACTTTAGAAAACTCTCACTTTATATAATGATTGATAGATGATAGATTTTTAATTTATATCGTCAATAATAATATTATCATAAATTCGGCAGAAAATGGCATTTGTAGAATTTCTCCAATTGAAATTGTGAATATGACTATTAAGTGGTTTAAATTTATTTAGAAATTTCTAATGTAGATCGTCAATAATAATATTCGACAGAAAATTTCTATATGTGTAAAATATCTCCGATTGAAATCGTCAAAGAGTATTGAGTGGATTCAAATTTATCAAGAAATTTCTAATGTAAATCGTCAATATCGCATTCACAATTGAGTACTTATTAATTAAGTGGATTTAAATTTATTAAGAAATTTCCCTAATGATATATATTCGCTAAAAGTATGAGTTCGCTGTTGTACAATTTCTTTGATTGAAATCGTTCGAAAATAACTAAACTGTTGGTGCTTAATTGTTTGAATAATATAAAATCCACTGAACGTGTAATCAAATGCTATTTAAATAAATTGAAAATGACACGTTGATAGAAAAATGGCACCTTTTATTTTTTGGTTCAAGATAGATCCCTATACAAATTTTATGTTTTAGGATTTAGATATAATTAGATGTTTTGTTTTTAATTGAAAGGGGAAATGACTAAGTAATTTAGGATAACTCAAAATTGAATATGACTCAAGCAATTTGGCATAGAGTGATAAACACGAATTTTGCATGTTTTTAAGACTTAGATTTTGCTCGTTTTAAATGTCAATCATGCAAATTTATATTATTAAATTGCATAAGATACATTTTGGTATTATGATGTATTTGTTGATAAATGATTAAAAAAAGATTGGAAAAACATGCAAAAAGGCCAAGATGTAGCAGCCTCTGTTCGAGCCCATTCTTCCAGCGATTCTGAAGTTCAATCAGTGTCTACTACATATCATTCTCTTCGTCTTCGAAAGAGCTTCGTGTGGGTACCTTGAACATCTGAATTGGAGTTTTGTGGAGAAAGTTATGACCATTTTACGAATGTTGTACAGTCAAATCAAAAGCTGACAGAAATTCAATGATTGAAAGAAATTGTTGCCTTGTGATACCAAATCTCTCCTATTAAATGGAGATTTCGAAATTACCATCTTTCCCGATAGTTGGAGGACACTTTTTACTGATTCTACTAACTAGAAATAAATAAAATCTAAAAACTAATTTGCTTAGTCTCCCAATTTTATGATCATAAGGACCATGTGAATCAATATTTAAGTTGACGGTAGCCATTTTTTGTATGTAGCATAATCTCATTTGCCGAATCAAATTATATATATATATCAAAATTTCGTGTACATAAACCATATTCCCATGTTATACGTTAGAATACCCTCATAACTAACCCTCAACTAATCCAACCCTAATCAACTTTTTAATAAAATATTTATTTCTTATTTATCCATATATACAACCTCCAATTTATTAAATATTGACCCAAACTCAACCCTATTAAATATTTTCTTTTTCATATATTTTTAATTAAAAAGCTCATACAAAAATTATATAAATTCTTTTATGAATTATAATAAAAATTATAACGCATTCATATTATTGAAGTACAACACAATAAAATACACAAATAAATTAAAAATTAAAATACACAAAATGTTCGAGATTAAAAATGTAAATCCGTAATGTACACTACAAAAAAAAAAGTTGTTTTGCAAGCACCAAAGTGCTTGCAAATAAGCATATATGCTTGCAAATAGTTATTTTGCAAGCACTTTGCAAGTAAGAAAGGTGCTTCCCATTTCGTTCGTAGCAAAATTTGCAAGAACTTTAGCAAGCACATGCTTAAAAATTTGCAAGCACATTAACTAGTGCTCGCCAAGTTGCTTGCAATATCTAACGGTTAAATTAGTACATTGCAAGCATTTTTTTCTTGCAAAACTTCCTCAAGGTTGTCGCAATATTCAACTTTAGCGAGCATTCATTGTGCTCGCAAAAATAATTGCATTTTCTGACTTCATTTTACAAGTACCACTGTGCTTGTTGTTCAGCATTTATTCTAAGTATTTAGTTGAAGAATGCGTTGTGTAGAAAATATTAGAGGGAGTTTATATAGGGTTTTACAAGAATTCTTTTTTACTTGGGTATGGGACATAATATTGCATCGATATCCACTAAAATCCTATATCTATATCCAATTAATTGAGTTAGGGTTTGGTATGTTTTCTACGGTAAGGAAGATTATGTTAAATCAAAGTTAGCGACTATTTAAATACTAAAAAAATACTATAGTATTTGATTATATGATTTGATAAGCTTAAATGCGAAATAGTAGTAATTCAAAAGGGAGATATTTTTTTATCCCGATATATATAGTACTACAATGATATCCTCTATCCGATAAAATCTTATAATCATATCCATATAGGTATTTGTTATCTGATTTTGGGGTATACGGTTGTTCGGTAACAAATATTTATCTCTTTTGAAAGTAGTTTTTGGAGACAGAAGTTACTAGTTTAGTAGTTTAGATGAGAATTATTTAGATCAGAACTAATGTTGATCGATAATGAGGGTGGTTTACTCACAATCGCGGTTAATTTACTTTTTCTTTATTAAACCCAATGTAAATTATAGATGGACATGGACTGATTAAAGCTCTTATTTTGTAGTTCAAAAATAATCATAGGTATCCTCGCTAATTAGTCTTAGGCATATCGTTCCTATTGACCTATTGCACTATCTGTTTTATCTATCATACTACTCATTTCTCGATTTCTTAGCATACTTTAGCTATCCCACAATAATAGTTTGTCAAAAAATTAGACACATTAGCTATCCCACAATAATAGATAAAATAAAACTAGGTCTTGATATTAAAAGTAAATAGTTCAAACAACATAGGATAGCTAGTTTCAAATCTTAAATTTCTTTAGTTTAGTTACTTAAGAGATAAAACATGGAGTAATATAATTATCCACTTAGATAAACTCTGCCCTTTACTCTATCGGATCGGTGCATATGGTTATGGTAACAACCAAAATCAAACCAAACCAAACCAAACACATGCTAAAGAAATAACTACATAGAACTAAATGGGATAAATCTTGTGTTCTTCAGTCTTCTCCTTCTTGCCTTGAACTTCCTTTGATCCTTCGGTTCTTGTATGAATTTCTCGATGTCGAATTACGATCTTCGGGGGGGTTTATCTAGGGCTCAAAATGTCCTCTCTAAATTGGGATAGATTTGGACTTTAGAGAAAAAAACTTAAGTCTAACCCCTTGAAACATTTTAAGTTTGGGTTTATCACAGCGTAAAAGTCTCTAACTCAAATTGATCACCCATCGGCACATCATCTACCCGGCCGAATAGTGCTCTCTAGAGACAATTGCCATGAAGCTCACCCTAGCAGGGTGCTAAGTCGGCACAGTGCTACGGCTACCAAGTCGTGTAACACCCATTAGATCACATACACTCATGAACACTTGACTGGGTGATAAGATGATGCAATCTTATTCGATCGGGTGGAACACAATGGAAACATGCGCCACATCTTGAAATCTTTCACTTCACTTTCCAATTTTGTCTGAGATTCGTTACCAAATTCCACTCATTCATTTTTGCATGGAAAATACTCCATCCATCCCAGAAATTGTCATGTTTTGACCCGTCACGTATTTATAAGAAATGAAATAGAAAGTGAATTAGAAAATTAGTGAAATATGAGTCCTACTTTTATTTATTAGTTTTATAATGTGAGTGAGAATGAAGTGAAATATGAGATCTACTACTAAAAATGGTACTCCCTCCGTTCCAAAAAAGTTGATACAAAACTTTTGGACACGGAGATTAAGAATTTATATTAGATAAATAGGAGAGATGAAATAGTAGAAAAGATAAAAGAGAGTAAAGTAAGTAATGGAATAAAGTAAGAATGATTAGATGTTTTGTCTTTTGTTAAAAAAAGAAATGATTCAACTTTGTTTGGACGGACTACAAAGGAATACGACTCAACTTTCTTGGGACAGAGAGAGTAGTAAAAGTGAAACCTGACAAACTTTATGGGACAAACATAAATGAAAATGATAAACTTTCTGGGATGGAGGCAAGGGAGTACATATACATCCTCAGGAACGGATCCAGGAATTTATATAAAGAGGGGCAAAAATATACATAGACAAAATTTAAGAGATTTAAGAGGACCAATTAGTGAGAAATTAAAGCAAATATATTTTATAATATAATTTTTGTATATGTGATGGAATTTGAGGTGGGGCATTTGCCCATTTTAACTAGTAGCTGGATCCGTCCCAATACATCCTAATGAGTCCAAAAACACTAAAAAATGCACGAATCAATGAAGAAAGCATATTTGATTGATATAACTGCAATTATAATCTGATTCCTGCTCACATTGCCTATTTGTAACTAGGAATGTAATTAAATGCAAATTCTAAATATTGTACAAACTTCAAATTATGATCTAGACCGTTAAAAATGTTAATATATGACAAAATAACATCAACAGAAAATTCCAACACAGTTTCAACGGTTGACACCGTGTTGACATTGTATTGACATGTGATAGACATCAAAATCTTGAAATTTTACACTGTGTTGACATTGTGTTGAAAAGTTTGGAGTTTATACAATATATGAGTTAACATTTTATCACTACCTTTGTAACTATAAGAGTGTCCAGAGTGGTGGCCACCAGCGACGGAACAGCCATGCCACATCCACAAAAACATTTCCAGAGCCATAAAAACACTTCCACAACCACAAAAATTTGTCCAGCCCAATAAACAGTCACGCCACAACAACAAATGACATTATTTATTCAATTGTTGGTATATTTCAATTGGACCAAAATAAAAATTATCAGATGAAAATAATTAGAAAAAAAATAACTAATTTAAAAAATTATTAAAACCAAATATTTGTTGTATTATGAATATTGGAAAATTATCAACGAAAATTAGCTAAAAACACTAAACACAACACCACCGTCATGGTATCACGATGTGCCCGCTCCCCTACATGCCTAGAGCTCTTCCATCATATCGGCCTGGAGTGCCAGGTGTTCTCCTTCCCTGCACATATCGGTGAAAGCTTGGAGCAAGTATTCTTTACTATGCGGTACACCCATTTGTAAGGTGTGGTGACAACACCATGACTTGAACTAGCATCGTCGTCCAATGCTCAGCGCTCTGCAAGCGAGCCTTCATCATCTGTTAGCATGTTATGCAATATGATACATGCATACATGATATCAGCGACATCGTTTTGGTGCCAAATTCTTGCTGGGCACCATATAATGCCCCATCGCGCTTGAAGCACACCAAAAGCTCGTTCAACATCTTTCCTCGCACCCTCTTGACGTTGCGCGAAGTAGGCTTTCTTCGGACCAACAGGATGTCGATCCGTCTTCACAAATACGGGTCACCGAGGGTATATCCCATTTGCCAAATAGTAGCCCCTGTTGTACTGCTTGACGTTGGCCATGAAGCGGATTTCTGGACCCTCACCACGGCACTGCTCATTGAAGAGGGGTGACGACTGCAGAACGTTGATGTCGTTGTTAAAACCTGCAACACCGAAATACGCATGCTAGGTCCGCAACTGGTAGTCAGCCACGGTTTTAAGGATCATCGACGGGTGTTTGCTTATGAAGCCAGTACTGAATTGCCCTTTCCACGCCACCGGGCGGTTCCTCCATTCCCAGTGCATGCAATCAATGCTGCACATCATCCTTGGAAAGTCATGCACCGTCCCGTGCATATCCAGCAGTATCTGGCAGTCTTGTGCGGTTGGCTTTCGAAGATACTCTAGACCGAAGATGTCCCTGATGCCCCTGCAAAACTGCCTCAGAACCTCCAAGCTAGTCGTCTCACCCATATGCAGGTATTCGTTGAACATGTCAGTCGGTTCGGCATAGGCAATTGCCTAATTGCAGCGGTGCACTTCTGTAACATCGACAGTCCGATCTGGTGGCTGGCATCCCGTCGAAGGGTGAAGCACCGCCCAGCTAATGACGTTGCTATATGGAGGAAGAGTCATTGCGACATTCTGAAGCACCGACGGAAAAACTCTGGGGGATAACGGGGGTTTTCGATAAAGTAGTTGGAAATCAGCCGTTGGTTAGCCCCGGCAAGGTCACGCCGGATTAACCGCCGATGATGAATCAAACGAGGGACCGCCGCCGCCAACGCACTCTCCGCATCGTCTTGGACTTCCCGCTCCACCTCTTCAACCACCGTGTCAAATGCCTCATCCAACATGTGTTGATACTCGACGTCAGCAATTTTATGAGAGGATTTGAGTAAAATTTTAGAATGAAGTTTGGAATGGAATGAAACAAATGAATTAGGTAAAGAGATGAAAATATAAATTTGGAATTGTAGTGTGGATGTGGAGGTGTGAATGAAAAAAATGAGACAATGGATATATTTAAAGAAAAATTCAGAAAATAAATGAAATTAAAAATATTCCGGCACTGGCGCCAAAGCAGTCGGCGCACTACATTGGTCTGCTGTGCCGACCGCTGGAGAACCGCCCCTTCCACGCCGCGCAGCACCACTGTTGACATTCTAACTTAGGTTGTAAATATTACTCCCTCCGTCCCACAAAGATAGTCCCACTTTGATCCAGCACGAATTTTAAGAAATGTAATGAAAAGTGAGTTGAAAAAATTGGTGGGATGTGGGTCCTACTTTTAAAGTATTAGTTTTATAATAAAATGTGAGTAGGAATGAGTTGGTGGAATATGAGGTTTACTACCAAAAATAGTAAAAGTGAAATGAGACAAACTTTGTGGGACGGGCGGAAATGGAAAAATGAGACAATCTTTGTGGGACGGAGAGAATATCTTTTACAGTATTTTCTTTCGTTGCCAAATAAAAAAAAGTAGTGTTTACACCCAAACGTCCGAATGAGATACAAATCCATGCCAAGAAATCTAAGAACAACTTCACTTTTCTTCCTTACACGTATTCGTGAACAGTTACATAAATAATTGTATTGAATTTGTCTATATTTTGAAATTTCTTTATTTTTGTAATTGCTTACAAAACTCAATTCATTAAGTTAAAGTCGTATATCTGCACACAAAAAATGACAACGTTTTGTGTGTTTTGTAACTTTGGCTAGTTTTGATCTTTATCTTTATAATATCTCCCTTTGGATTAGAAATAACAAATTGTTGAAACTCATATCTATAAACAAAGAGTTATATCGTTTCAATCTTATCGTTGGATAGCTATAATAAAGAGATATTGGGTTTCAATCTTACCATCCCCCACAGCATGTCATGAAAATCTTAATCTTTACCCTATGATAGTTAGTAGTATTATCTTGGGAAATTGGTCCATAATATCATGAACTTTGCCCAAATTTTGGTTTTTTCCATAAACTTTCAAATTAGTACCATAAATCATGAACTTTCAGATTGGTTTGGTATTTCCCACGGATGATCAAGTGTAAAATTCAATTAATTTATATAACATTTTGAATCCTATTTAGCAGCATTCTTATAAGTGGCATGTCATGTTGGTATATCTATTTGGAATATTAAACACAATAGTACTTTTATTTGACAAAACAAAACTCTAAAAATAAAGAAAACAAAATAAATTTAATAAAAACACAAAGAATTTAATTAGAAACACATATCTGTGACGCTACGCTACAAAAATTAAAACACAAAACCTTGTTTCTCTCTTTCACAAACGCTAGGAACATATTTTAGGGAATTTCCTAAAAAAATCTTGGATTATCGGGAAAATACCAAACCAATCTGAAAGTTCATGATTTATGGTACTAATTTGAAAGTTTATGGGAAAAACCAAAATCTGGACAAAGTTCATGATATTAAGGACCAATTTCCCTATTATCTTTTATTACATCTCGAATTTTTAGTACTAGTATATAATGTTATTATCAAATAATATATTTAATTGTTTACTCTGAATTACTCATAACATAACAAATTGCCTACGATCTAACTTTAAAATTAAAACTAATTTACATTAATTTCTGAATTTAATAGTAACTAAACACTGTGACCAATGAATGATCAATAGATTATGATTCCCAATAATACAAAAGCAAAACTCTAGAAGAAAATGTTAATTATGTAACATTTACAATGGAAATTTTTTTATTCAAATAACATGTAAAGACTATGAACAAGAACATTGAGAACTTTTTCAGCTGATTTGAGTAAAGATTACAGCTTTAGTGAAAACAATTTTCTATCTGGAATTTGTTTGAACAATCAAGTAAAAAATATTAAGAATATTTTTCTGGGTATTGATGAATTATTCATTGACTGCATCTGCACATCTGAGAATTTATATAGACAACATGGATTAAAGCTGACCTTCTAACTGAAGCTTCCTTGCCTTCTCAGCTTCCATTTTTCTCAATGCAGTAGAACTCAATTTCTCCCCAGTCGATTCTTCAGGGACTAAATCGACAACCTCAATCTATAAAAATTACTAATATATGAATTTTGAATGCATATGACATCATATTAGCTCACGCTGAGAGGATAGGATCAGAAACCTTTAGCTGCGAAAGACCTCTCTCAGCCCTCTTCTTGTTGACAGATAGTCCTCCTGGATATGTTTCCTTACTGTCACAACAAATTTTGAGTTAGCTATAGCATATCATAGATTTAAAAAGGAGAATTTTCTTAGCACTAATTAATAATCACCAGAAAGAAAAAGACAATTAGATATATAGTTTGAAATAAAATTCAGTCCCGGCATATGCTGTCTGCATTTCTAAGTAGAGTTTCTATCACATGAACCTACCAAATATCTTCAATTTTCATGAATTCTTGAAGATTCGAAATTCAGTTTTGCTTTCCTTAGCTATGAACTTTTTCTTTGTGGGACATCTCCACGGTTTTTAAATGCAAAGCTTCACAGGCTTGTCAAGGAATTCCAAACTTTTCAATAAATCCAGAATTAAAGAAAACGAAAGAAAGAAGATCAACGGCCAGAAACAAGTAGGATGGACCTGACAATGATAGCCTCCAAATTTTCATCGACTATAGAAGGTCCATAAGGATCCGCAATTGGCTCTATTTGCACCACAAGCTCCAATTTTACAGACTGAAGTATGTGTTTCCACACAAAGAAAAAAGAGTTATCTTTCTGATAACACAAATGAAAACATCAGAAGTTCACAAAATAAACAAAGACTACAAATCAGTTGATCAATAACCATAGTTTGCCCGCATATCATATAATCATTATCATCCCTTGATAGATCTCAGCAAATCTCATCAAACCAGACGTGAGTTAAAGATTCTTTTAGTTGGAGAAACTAGCAACTAAATCAGAAAAGCAGCAGCATAATTAAGATAATTATAAGACATAATAAGAAAGGTTAAAGTTGACATTTATCAACTACCTTTATGTAATCTTCAACATTTTTCATTCTTTTTTCAACAGGCTCAATCAGATTAGAATACTGCAAAAAAATTGAAATGGATCATATATTCTTTCCAATTGTCTAGCATTACTAAACTAAGTACAATTAACTGAAAAATGTAACTCTTAACGAATAGTCAATCTCAACTGACAATTTGTTTGATTCCAAAACCTCACTAGTTCACAAAATTATCAGACCTTGTACAGAAATTCAATTTAACGCCTTGCCAAACCAGAAGTCAATCACAAAGATTAACAGACATAACAGCATACATTCTCAAACAACCTAATCCTAATACGATAATATGGCACAGACAAATTAGCATCCTTCAGCCAGGTAACCATTGCGCGTGAAGAAATTATAAAAATTTGCCGTTTTTCCAAATTCAGATAAGACAAGTCATCACAACCCATTAAATCATGACTAGGTGTTCTTAAAATAAGTACCAGATTAATTTATGATTTTTCCAAAACATGAAACATTGGACAACAACCAACCTGCTTATTAACAAGCATATGGCCATCGCAGACACCAATCACAATTCGATCTTTGGCTAATGTTGCCGCGGCCTGCATTGTCACAATAGCTAATGCAATTCGATCAGTTCATTTAATTATGTTACAATTAATAGCTGCATACTGACAGACCTTAAGAAATTGGCGGTGGCCATCATGCAAGCGATCAAAGGTGCCACCTAGAACCACCGCACTGTAAGAACTGGGAGGAGACATGCTTAAATTACTATCCGAAGTTGCCATTTCTTTCAAACTGTTGGATGGAATTTATGTTGACTGGGAAGTGGATCGAAATTAGATGGATAAATATATATACATGTATCGAAAGAGAAAATACAACTATATACTTGACACTGTAAAACCTGACTCATAAATCAATTACACATGTTTACCTATAAGTCAGTTCTTCCCATATTTACAAACTAATCAAATGCATCTCTGAACCTCCCTATATGGCAATGGGAACTCAAGAGTGTTTTGTTGACGTTACAGTATCCATCAATCATAGCATTATATATGTGATCATGTCTGCAATTTGGAACTAATCACCAGGCAAACATATTCTGCTAATGAGTTATTTTGCTCTTGAGCTGATAAGAAATTAGTAAGAGACTGGGAAATTGATCAGGGTGTTGTAAGTATAGTGGTGACACAATATATCCTTCCATGTATAGCCAGTGTATAAATCTATCTATCAAAATATAAAGTGCCAGTTTTTTTACCCTGTTTTCGGCGGGAAAGTCACTCATTGGTCAAAAAAAAGACAGGATAAAAAATGGTATTACTCCCTCGGTCCCACTTTAGGAGACCCGGTTTACCATTTTTAGTGTCCCACTTTAGGAGTCCCGATTGGAATACTCCATAAATGGTATTAGGCCACACATTCCACTATCATTTTTCCCCTCACATTTTATTATAAAACTAATATAAAAAGGTAGGACTCACGTTCCATTATCTTTTTTCACCAACTTTCCTTTACATTTCTTAATACCCGTGCCGAACTCAACCGGGACTCCTAAAGTGGGACGGAGGGAGTATTGGATAAAAAATTGGTGCAATAAAATGGTGACAGGATTCAACACTAACACTTATATATAGAGAAGTCACTAATTGAATCTGCAATTTTGAGAACTATTGTTGTGGACTGATTTTGTGATTTTTTGATTGCAGCATAGGGACAGATGAGAGAGAAAGAAGGTGCCATTTTCGTTCAACTACTCTTTGATATCCTTCAAAACCAAAATAACATGGGAGGATAATATAAATCCACAACAACAACAAAATCGAAATTCCTCAAATCCATCGAACAATCAACAAGGTTAAAAGGTGAAAGCTTTAGAAATGTGAGCTTACGTTAAGCACAGAGAAAGAGAGCAGATCCGCGACGCGGCTGTGCAGGCGCGAGGCAGCGCGGGGGCGGAGTGGTGAGCACAGCGGCGGCCGGGTGTAGAGGAGATGTGAAGGCGTAGGTTTAATTTTGGGCTTTTAGTATATTAAATTTTATAATATGGGCTTTTAATATTATACTGGGATTTAATTTACATCGTTGTACATTTGTAATATATTAATTTAAATAAATATGTTTATCAGAATATTATGTTTATGAATATTATCATGTGTTGAATTTAATTATGATTAAAGTACTTATTAACTGTGAAAAAAAATTATATTTGTATGCTAATGTCCGCTTAATTCTAAAAAACATGGTTTTAGTTATGAACGATTATGTTGCAATTTCAAGAGTCACGAGAGTCCAGGAAGGATTAAAAGTTTTAGTCTGTATAGGTATTTGATGGTACTAATGATGTGGAAAAGAAAATATTTAGAAAGTTTAACAAAAAGAACATATCTTAAACTTAGAGTGAATTACATATTTAGGACTTATACTTATCACGACGCACGTTTGCGGTTCCTATACTTACAAAATATCATTTGCAGTCTCTATACTTGTATTTATGCACATTTTAAGGTTCTTTTCTTTTTCTGACATTTTTTATGACAAAAATACCCCCAAATAAATGATGGGCAAATTTATATATTACTATTTTCTCTCCTTTTTCTTTCTTCTTCATATTTTCTCTTTCTTCTTTTTGTAAATGACTTGTATAATTACAACAAAAAATTGAGATGAGACATATTTGAAGAAGGAAATTAGACAAATCAAAAACAAATGTTCAGCTAAAAAGTTTATTTTACATTATTTTGTTAGAATTGCGAAGAGAAATTTCTGATGTGAGAACCCACATAAGTCGCGGGCGCTGCCCACTTGCTAAATACACACAACCAAAATTACCATAATTTCATACATTCCATTTATCGCTTATTATTCCTCACTTTACGATTGATTAGATTCAAATATTCACTTGTTGAAATTCGTCGTTCAAATTTTTAATCTTTTATTTACGGGATCATTAATTATAATACTCCACATTTGAAGCATAATCACAAATACTCTAGTGTGATGAAGAAAAATGACGTGAAAATATAAAATTTATCATCATATGATTAAATTTCTCAAAAAATTTAACAGAATACAAGGAAATAAGATTAACAAACCCATAATTTTAGTTCTAATTTTATTATAGACAAAAGAAAAAGAAAGGAGGATGAAAGAGAGAAAATAGTGTATAAATTTTTTCTTGGGGGGTATTTTTGTCCAAAAAAAGATCAAAAAGTGAAAAGAACCTTAAAACGTGCATAAGTACAAATATAAGGACCGCAAATGATATTTTGTAAGTATAGGGACCGCAAACGTTCGTCGTGATAAGTATAGGTTCTAAATATGTAATTCACTCCTTAAACTTATCATCGTTGCATCTAAAAAAAGTCACACAATATAATTGGGTCTGATGAAGTTTAAAATTTGTGTTGAATAGGTAATCTTTCTAAGCTCTCTTAGAAAGATTACCTACTCTATTTTTTTAATGTGTACTACACTACATAATAATTTTATTTTATTATTTTGTTTTAATTATTTATAATTTGTGATCAAATATATGCATTTTCTACTTTTCTTTTTCTTATGCGCTTAAACGAGTAGTTCTCATGTATATGCTTAAATTCTTAAAATAATTGTTTTATATATATATACCATCCGTCTCATAGAAAGATGTCATTTACAAGTTTTATTGTGTAATTGGTAGAGTAAGAGAAAAAGAAAGAAATATAGGTGAAATTGTGTACTAGATGGTGAGGTCCATAAATGATAAAGTAAAATAAAAGGAGAAAAAGATTGTCATAAATAGTCTACCTATTTGTATAGGACGGACGAAAAGGAACTATGACATATTTCTATGGGACGTAGATAGTACCCCCTCCGTCCCATTGAAGATGACTCACTTTCCTTTTTGGTTTGTCTCAATTAGGATGACACATTGCTTAAAATGGAAACTCATTTATCTCTACTTTATTCCCCCTCTCTTACTTTACTCTGTCCACTTAACATACAAAATAAAGTTGCATAAAATCCCGTGCCGTCCAAGAAAGGGGTCATCTTCCTTGGGACGGAGGGAGTATATAATAATGTGTTGGTATATAAATTGGATATGTTTTATTCCAATTAACACATTTTCTGAAATGGAAGCAATTATTTTTACTTTATCGTATGTCTTACTTTATTCCTTACACACTCAACTCACAAAATAAAAACGTATAAAATCTTGTGCTGAATAGGAAATGCTTTATTTAAAGTGAGCAGGAAGAAGTTTTCCTAAAATGTATATAATGATATTAGTTTTATTTTGTTGAATTATTCAAAATTTGTATTCATCAAAGTGAAAATCAAATGTCTCGGTGTTAATACTAGTAAGTAATTAAAGTAATGGTTCTCTCTATCTTGAAAAGACATAAATAACCATAGTATGGAGGGTATTTTGGCTTTAAAAAAAAAAGCTTTTTTAGCGATATTATATTAATATCCAGAGACATTTGAAGAAGTATTTAAAAAAAAAAAGACTGCATAATATTAATAATAATGCAATATCGATGGACTAAAATATGGATTTTTTCTTTTTTTGAAATAATCGTAGCCCGCCCTTTTGGAAAAAAGTGGAATCCCAACATAATCATAGACATTATATTTGAAATTAGTGCTTTAGCACCTAGTTTCAAATTTTCAATGACATACAATTTCTCAGTTTTGATATTACATCAGAATAGTATGGCCCATAATTGATTAGTATTTCAGAATTTGTGAAAACAATTATACGCTAAATGCCAAATTAATTTTTTGCATGTATATACTCCATTTAAGAACCATATGTTTTCTTGAGTTAGGATTAATATTTAAAATATGATTTTTAATATTAATCCCATCTCATTAAATATATCAAATACATACAGTCAGACAATATTTATAGCTACCCAATCGATACTCTTCATTTTTTTAAAAAAATTATATGTCGGAAATGTTGGGTATATTTAGCATATACTACTAATACTATATTATATTCCTTCCATCCCAAAAAAATGTCACACTTTTCTTTTTAGTTTGTCCCACAAAAGATGTCACATTTCCATTTTTGGAAAAAGTTCTCTCACATTAATGTAAATATTATATTTTCTTTCTCCATCTAACACACAAAATAAAATCTCTTAAAATCTCGTGTTATCGCATAAGTATGATATCTTTTATGAGACGGAAGAGTAATAAACTACTGTTAAATGCACTCAAATGTGCTGATTAGTTTGTCACTCCCAATTTACTGAGAAGCATAGCTTGATTTTACTTGACGACTTATATCACTTTTTAAATCAAGGTTTCATCAATATATTTTTCTAATCGAGACCATAATAATATTTACAATATCACAAATGAACCTAATTAATAACTAAATACTGTTTTTAAATCTAAACCATCACATTTTAAATTCAGACGACTATTGACGAATGTCATATTTATTTAATGTGAGGAATTCGAATCGCTTATTTTCGATTATTGATTTCATGCAACAGTATACATACATATTAAAAACGTAGTCATTAGGTAGTCAAAATTGATTTTATATAATGTGTACTTACAGTATCAATATTGCTCTCATAGTCAAACATTGAAATAAAGTGTATTTGACTTTCAAATATGAACGAAATAGTAAAATTATAAGGTTTCACATTGATGAATTTCAATTGCATTGAGATGAGTTTCGTAAGTGGTGGAGGGAATTCAAAACAAGGGGGACGGTGGTATCCCCAATTTTTTTTACTACTATTGTTATATAGTACATAATTTTATTAGTAATGTATTTTACAATAATTTCCAAAAGATAGCTATGAATATTGAAGGAAGATTCATCTAAGGAAATAAATCGGAATATAAGATTTGAGATAAAATTTAAATAAAAAAATTAAACCTAATTAAAATCTATAAAGAGTAATGGCTTTCAGAATTTCCAAGATCTTAGTTCTCTTTCAATGAAGCTTGTTGAAATAAAGAGGGATGTGGCTTACCACTTTGTCTTTTTGCTTATCAAGTTGATTTTGATTCTTTCGGTTGCTACTGCAAGTGTAGAGAGAGTATTTAAGTTGCGAACTAGAATTAGTGATCAACCTTTGAATGATTGTTTGGTAACTTTTATTGAGAAAGAATTTTTTCTACAAGTCTCTGATGATGATATAGCCCATCGCTTTGAGAAAATGAAGGCTCGTAGAAAAATAAATAAGATGTTATGTATAGTTTTTGATTTATTTTATTTTAAAATACACGAGTTCAAAATTGAATAATATTATTACCCGTACTTATAACTTAATCATGTGTGGTATATATAGCAATGCTATGCTCCAAGAACAAGCCGATGGTAGTCACCAATAGCCCATATTGGGAAGATATTCCGATAGGATGAATAGTTGAGAGTGCAATTTTTCATAAATGCTCCTGTCATATCACCCTGCTCAACCCAAATCAAATAAATACATTATTAGATCAATTTGATTTATGTATACATACAAATTATGTGATTTTATGTCATCTCCTTAATTACCTGCTGGGGAAAGTCACCATCTTCCATTTGTGAATTTATCAGCAATCTTATCCCACGATGTATGGGCTCCGGATCAATACCACCCTGAACGACGGAACAAAACATATATAACTCTTAGAGTTATGATTGTAAACTGTACAACCAGATCACACATAGAAACTGATAAAAGTAAATGTGACTTTAAATCACATACATATCAAAAATTACAATTAAATGTCAAAATTGTTGCACTAACCTGTCCAGCTTTCATTAGTGACAACAAAGCCCATGAAGTTTGCACCAAGTTTGATCTGTTACCCTCAAGATTAGTGTATGCCTACAGATCCCACAAACATACATATTATTCATATATCAATTAGACTGATAAAAAATACATTAATTAAGTACTCCTACTACCTTGTCTCTGTTTGAGAGATAACTCTCACCCCATCCACCATCTTCCAACTGTTTAGACAACAGAAATTTACATGCTTTTCTGAGTGAGGGAGAGTTGTTATATGTTTTCCCACATGTTGCCAATGCTTCCACAGCAAACCATGTACCATAGGTAAAACATATGCCCCAATAACCAGTCCTACATATATATAATAATAACCAAATCTTTATTAGCAACATTTGTCTAAATATTCAATTTTGTCCCATTTTTATGTGAAAATTGAATTGTTGGGTACCTCCCTAGAGCTTGTGACATTTTCGTTAAATATTTAAACGATGAAACAAAATTGAATATTTAACCGTGAATTAATATTACCATGAACCATCACGCTCTTGGACGTCTTCTATGTACTGAATTCCCCTGGAAATATTGATCTCAATCTCTTTACTTCTGTAGCCCTTGTGCATCTTTCTGAATATTGCTAGCGCCTGTACGGCCGACGACGTGCATTCCACATGTCTGCTTCAAACAAACACCCGTGACTATCGTATAGTGGCGGAGCCACATGGGTACAAATGAACTCCAAAATTAACAATAATAATATATTTAGATATGTTTTTAACATAAAAGTATCAGTGGTGTGGTGGTAGAGTAATATCCCTTCATTGCTAAAGGCCTGAGTTTGATTCCTTTTTTTTATCAAAGTAATTCTTCGTCACTTACTCTCGTTCGATCAGAGTATCTTCAAAGAACTCCGTGGGGTTGAATTTCTAAAAAACAAAAATAATATGGAATTTATATTCATGCATTTCGGAGATTACTCATAGGAAAGGCATATTTTGTAAGATGTTTCACCTCCAACCATCTGGGTGCTTCGTTAGGTTCCCATGCCGGGAATCCGCCATTGTCACTCTGTAGAGACAATATGACATTGACAGCATCGTAGATGCGCTCCATTTCGAGTCCTTTCCCCACCACTTCCTCGGGCATTTTAGATAGTAGGAGTGCACACTGCCAAAAAAAAATCATGTTGTAGCCAAGAAAAAATTGAAAAAGTAAATTGAACATAACAGTCCCCAAATAATAGTCTCTTTTTACTATTTTGGTCAGTCTCATGAATTTTAGAAACATTTTCACCATACGTTACACTATGAATAATGTGGGACTCACTATTTACGTAACTACTTTTCTTTTTCTCTCGTACTTTACCTTGAGTCCTTCGGAAGTGCAATCCGAGACTTGCCAGCCGTGGTCCTGTATAGCAAAGGTCCAAGCGCCTTTACTAGTGAGGCGGTACATTGCTTGATAATCCCCGGGCGGGTTGTCACGCACCTGAGAGGCTTTTATAAAGCTGTGTGCCTTTTTCAGTGTTTGTGCAAATTGTTGAGAATGATTAGCCGACAGAATAGCTTGGATTGCGAACGCAGCATCCCATGTTTGACAACCAAAAGTCTGCACATAAAAAGGATTCAACCGATTTAGATCGATGAGGAGCAGAGCAAGAGAGCGAGAGAGAGAGAGAGAGAGCATGCCTGTATTTTAAGGCCGTCTTCAGCTAGCCAGAAATAGTCCGGTAAACGAGCAAGATGGCGTTTGAACGCCTCCGATCCGGGATCCTCCACCCAGCAAGCCAACAAACACAATGCCTAATTAAAAGGACAAATCATTAGTATACAATATATAGTACTCCCTCCATCCCAGATTAAGAGTCACTTTTTGCCATAAAATTTCGTCCCAGTTTAAGAGTCACTTTTAGAATTTTCCATATTTGGTTATACAATTTTACCCCATTCTTCATCAAATATATAAAAATGTCATTATCTACATTAAAATAAATCAAAACAAAAATCAAAAGTCAAAAGGGCTCACCTTCAACCAACTTTATTATCTCACTTCATTTATTACACTCTCTACAATCTCACTTCATTTATTACACACTTCAACTATTTCTTAAAATTCGAGCCATAACAATAAGTGACTCCAAATGTGGGACGGAGGGAGTATTTGCCAGTGCAAAAGTATATACCTTCTCAACATTTCCTATGCAAAGGTATCTAGTGTTGTTGTCCTCGTAATGAATATGCTTCATTGCAAGTCCCATTGCTTTCTCTCTTAGCTTGGAAAATGGCCATCGCTGCAACACTGGCTCAGCCAAATGGTGAAGGAAACCCCACAACATATCTTGGACTAATGGGTGAGGATAGTAAAGATCTTCCTGCAAAAATAAATCAATAATTTTACAATAGTAATTAGTATAGTGTTATTATATAATTAACATACTATTGCAATATAATCACCATAATTTTAGAATATACTATTGAGAATAATTTTACAATATAGTCAGTAATCAACATAACTGTGAAATAAATCATAATAGTGTTAAAATGGAGAGAATAAAGTAAAAGGGGAATAAAGTAGAGATAAATGTGTTTCCATTTTTAGGACAAACCAAAAAGAAAGTGGATCATCTTCGGTGGGACGGAGGGATAATCATTTTTCTAAAACACGTGAAAAATATTACTCACCTGCCTAGGGACGAATGAAGGATTTACACATGTTTTTGTGTAAGAATAATAATTTAAAATGAAAGATATATGAAATTTAAACTTTTGAATTATCTTAAGAGAGTGAAATTTTAATTAAATCTCGGCCAAATAGGTCGGATACGATGGACATACCTTTGCGCAAGTGTTTCGAGCTTTATTCCAATTGATTTTATGATACGGTTCAGTGTAAATCTCTTCTCTCAGAGATCGAATCAATCCAGTGATGGGCCCCACAAATCTCTTTCCATATAAATATGACATTGGCATGTACACCAATCTACAATAGCACAACATTTTCCCTACAATTCTCAAATCATCAATCACTATATTAGAAATTGGCCAAAAGAGAACTAGAGTTGGAAAATTGAACCATCTCACATCATTGTAAAAGGAGAAATTTGAACCAATATAATAATCTCTACTATAATCAGTCGCAAACTTTAACTCACTCAACATTATATTTTGGACAACACATAAATATAATCAAAACCACTACATGTCACTAAAAAAAGTAAATTTTCATGCAAGTTATAGTCTGAACTTTGATCAAGAACCTGGATGAACTGGTGAGGATTTCGGGAGCAACCAAAACTCCGGCGGCATCGGATTGCAGCCATCCCACTCGTAAATTCCCAACACCTTAAATAACAAAAGAGAGAAACATACACACACACACTAGATCACAACCTTTTATTTTCCAACAACCACAAAACAAAATATTATCAAATTTGTTGAATGGGCCTTACACTGAGCCAGAACTTCCCCCACGACGCTATCCCGACTGCGCCCCCATGGTCGAGAATCCATTTCCGGCCGCTTGCCATCGCTCTATCCTCCCCGCCTTCCGGTCCTTCCCCGAGCAACCTCAGTGTTATATAATTGAGCAAAGAGCCAAATGTTGTGCTGGGGCCCATTATGTGGAAACCCCAACCTCCATCTTCATTCTGTTCCACAAATTAATAGTTGCAACATCAATTAATGCGACTTTATAAAATTATGACATATATAATGTACTATACTAATTAACAAAATGTGGATGTAACAAAAATTGGAACACTTTTTTTTATAAGAAATGGAATTAAAGAATATGACCTGATGGTTGTATATGTACCGTTTGATCTCAACCTGATGCGCCGGCGAAAGGGCGTCGCCCATACTGTCGGTTAAGTACAAGGCCATCACCTGCATGCATGGGACGAAGCTAGAAAATTATTTTCGGAGGAGAAAAAATATATATTGAGAAATTTTTTAAATTGCCGGAAAGAGAATGGCTAAAGACATTTTTTAATGCAATTACAGATGATCATGGTTAAATATAGCACGGGCGCGGCTCGTGTTTGACTCAATTACTTAGGGCTTATATACCATCATAGGGAGGAAAAATAGAGCGCCGGTGGACTCGGCCGGCCAGTGGCCGTCATGGGCTTGGATGGATGAGTAGAAACTGATGGCGCGTTTTAGCGTTGTGGTGGTGGCTTCCTCCGTAATTTTCTCTGTTTCTTTCACTTTTACGGCGGTTGGGATCTCGCCACCTGGATTCTCCTTTCTCAACTGCATTCATGGTGTCAATAACAATTTTAAAGCATTAGAATCATACTATCATAGTATGAAACCAAAAAAAACAAAAAAGACAAAAAAAACAAAAAAAAAACTAAACTACAATGTTCACTATCATAACCTCTCTCGATCACTCTCTTTCTAAATACATATATTTGAAAATGAAGCCAAAATATCAAATTCAAATGACAAAACAATTGAACTACTTTTTTTTATGAATACTTAAACAAAATGTACTAATTTCACTAAATCTCGACATTATCCATTTCTCAAATAAACTTAATTATGTCCAAGTTTATGTGTATTAGATTTGAATCAAACTACTAGTAATTTGTTAACCATAGACAGACAGATAGATAAATAGATAGACAGACGAGAGAGAGACCTGCATGCGCATGAGTAGGTCAGCGCTTTGTTTGATACGAAACCTATTTTTCTTGAATTCTTGTCGCATAATTTCAACTTGAGCTCGTTCCTCTGGAGTTCCGCCTTCTGGATCGAATTCCCAGTGTTGTCTTCCGACATGATCGTTCGTCGTCGTCAGCCACTTCCCACCGCCTTCTGCAATCTTCAACCTCCACATTTTCCCTGCATCATCATAATAATAATTCAAGAATATTATCTTGGTGTAAACATTTATTTTTTTATATAGAAAATGGTAAAAATATAACTGTTACCTTTCAAATATGTTTGATGTAATTAACTAGATGTCGTTTGTTCATGTACATCTCTGTAACAGAATGATAAGTATATATAGACAAAAGAAGAACAAAATCACATGTATAAATGTAAGTGCAAAAACATTTTATTCTCAAATCACAATGATTAATTAGAGAGTCAAAATTTTCCAGCCACTTGTTATCATTATTAATGTTGATAATTGAGTAACAAATTGAACGATTGGACCACAAAGTGAATATGAACTTATTTCTTGATATTATTGAGTGATCATTAAACTAGGTTAGTTAATTCTACTTCATCTTGATTTAGATCATAATTAAGTAAAAATGACTCCTCGATCCATTACTTGTCTTTAATCTAAGAATAGTTATTTTCACATGAGATTTTTTTTCAGGTCCTTTTACTTTTATTTTGATTTTTAATATCTTAAATTAGCGTTTCTATCAAATCAGTTACATAAGGATTAAAGGAAATAATTAAAAATTAAAGTATACGAGAATATATATTACTCCCTCCGTCCACGATTAAGAGTCTCATTTCTAAATGGCGCGGGTTTTAAGAAATGTTAAGAAAAGTGGGTGGAAGAAAGTTAGTGGAATAGGGGTCTTACTTGTATATATTAGTGGAATGAGTTAGTGGATTGTGGGGTCTCTTTACCATTTATGGTAATTATGAACCGAGACTCTTATTCGTGGACGGACCAAAATGGAAAAACGGAACTCTTATTCGTGGACGGAGGGAATATAAAACATAAAATTTGTATAGGGATCTATCTTGAACCAAAAAATAAAAGGTGCCATTTCGTGCCATTTTTATATCAACGTGTTACATGTCATTTTTAATTTATTCAAATTGCATTTGATTACTTGTTCAGTGGCTTTTCTATTAAAGTGTCATTTTCGAACAATTTCAATTGGAGAAATTTGACAACAACGCACTACGCACTCATACTTTTAGCGAATATATATAATTAGGGAAATTTCTTAATGGATTTAACTCCACTTAATTAATAAGTACTCAATTGCGAATGCGATATTGACTTTTTACATTAGAAATTACTTGATGAATTTGAATCCACTCAATACTCATTGAAATTTCAATCGGAGATATTTTACACATATATATCATTTTCTGTCGAATATTATTATTGACGATCTACATTAGAAATTTCTTAATAAATTTAAACCACTTAATAGTCATATTGACAATATGACTAACGATTTTAATTGGAGATATTATACACATGTCATTTTCTGCCAAAATTATGATAATATTATTATTGACTATCTACATTAGAAATGTCTTATTATTGCGGAACAACTAAGCTACAACATATATAAATTTTTGATCATTTGATTATAATGGTGGATTCATCTCCTTATTTAATTTAATGAATGAACAAACGAGTTCAAATCATAGAAGGTACGAAGATTTCATATTTATTCGTCCATTTCTTGTCGATTTACGGTCTCTAGATCATGAAGATTTACGAATGGATTTAAAAATTATGAGTATTTTAATGAAATCCTAATTTTATATATTCACGTGGAAATATTTCCGTGTACTTTGCGTCATTTTTCCTAATTAATGCCATCATGTAGGTAATATTAATTGTGACGATGTCACGAAAGTATAGTAATTAATGAATTACGGAGTACATAATTAGTTGGGCCACGAAGTGAATTTAATTTTATATCTTAGTAGTAATATTTTTGAGGAAACAAACTAGGAGTACATTCCACCACGTACACAAACTACTTAATGATGAAGTATAAGAATTAATCATTTTCATATGGGATTTTTCAGGTCCTTATACTTTTTAATTCTGATTTATAACAATCTCAAGTTAAGGAATATTCTAGAAAATCCGATAAATAAAGTTAATGAAATGCTGTAAAACAATAGTACAAAAATCTATTAAAACATAAAATTGCATAGAGTATACAAAAGTACAATTATGTTTTTTTGCCGTTTTTCTAATAACGTATCAATTTTACATATTCAACGTTCTAGAATTTTTTTTTATTGTTCAGATACTTAAGTACCAACAAATGTGATTAATATAGTCATAGGAATGTGATTAATTGCTAACTATTTGCTAACTGCTAACTATATTAATACGAATATATTTGCAAATCAATTCAAGTTTGTTAACATATAAATACCTTCGTGTTGATCATATCTATAATATAGACTGATGACATAATTAACCGTTAGCAATTTAAAATAGTTAGCGATCATATAAGACCCTATGGTCATTTGTCTATTCATTAGTCTGCGAAATTCTACCAACAATGTTATTAAGTTAGTTGTTAGTACTTTCAAAATTTAGTGATACCATACCTAATGGTTTTGTAGTATGAACTACAAAGTCAAAATAGAATAGAGTAATTTATATAGAATTATACTAATCCCTTCGTTCGTAATAGTGAAGACAGAAAGAAAAAGGTAGAGATAATAAAATAAGAAAGAGGAAAAATAATCCTACTTTAAAATAACTCTACTAATATGAAACGTCCAAAAAAAAAGAAAAATGACTCAACTACTATGGAACGGAGGAGTAATATTAATAAAAATACTATGTCATATGAACGTAAAGAATAAATACCATACCTATTGAGATTGAACACAAGAATTTCGTTGAGAAAAGTTTTTTATTCCTCAACTTTGTCACTTTTAAGCTATCACTTTAATTTAATTTGCATCTATCAACATTAATTCAATGCATTGGTACCTTCATTTACGTAAATGAATGTAGAAGTAACAATATAGCTTGGGTTGATCCGAATAGACTGTTAGACATTGAATTTTATAATGTCATGTGATTATAATTTTGATTTTATATATTTCTATATATTATAATTATAGGAACCGAACCTTAAGACTAAGAATTACCAAAGTTAATTTTCGTTGTTAGCTTTTAGTCTAATTAGTTTAATGGGCTAGTTCGATACCTTAAGGATGGTTTCAAAATCTAATAAAATTTCAGTCCGATTAGTCTACAATCCGAGTCGGACTAACATGAAAATCGATCGGATTGGCATCCGGCATCCCTAAATATATGCATAAAATATTTAATAATTAGGGGGGCGGGGGATTTCTTGATAAATTTAAAACGCACTTAATTACTAGTACTATTAAAGAAAAAGTTACACTATAGTCATGAACCTAACTAGTCTAATTAATTGGATTAATTATACACCGAATTAATAAATTGCATTGTGAATTTAGTTCTTCATTTAATTATGTAGGAAAATATTGTGACATTGGCGCCGATCAAATCGAGGTCGCCTTCAGTTGGAGAAAATGCTATAGGCTTATCACTTTCTCCTTTCAAATTGAAAATAGAGAGAGACAAATCAATTTTTGATTCTTACATAATTTGAAAATTTAATGACATTATCTTGGTTTTTAAAGTATTAAAACTAAACAAAATATGCAAAATGAAGAAACTAAACCTAACTTGAACTAATCGAGAGTGGTGTGATAATACTTTGGATGGGAAAAAAGTTAACCATTAATCATACTCTTAACTAATTATCAGTTAATTGAGTAATTAAGATAGACTATAGGAGGCTACAAACTACCACTTGTTTTCCTATATAAACGACCAAATTAAGTTTTCACAATATTTCATTTCATACTATTCCAATTTCACACGTAACCAATTAATCATAAATCAATGCAAGAAATTAGTGACATGAAGCTTTTCATTGTCTCTACCCTTCTCCTCCTCAGTCTCATCCTCTCCCTCTCTTTAAGAATACATTACTCCAAACCTAAAATGTCCCACACCAACTGAAACCCTAGAATTTTCTATCAAAAGTTCTTTAACGAGAGGATCAATGATACTTAATTGCCTCGTATCTTCAAGTCCTCGCTGCTTACATAGAAGACGACACTTTCGTCAGTTCAAGATTCTCATGGAGTCATGGTCGTGGTGGCAACGAGAGCATGGGAGAGACAGTCTAGGGCTGAAAATATTAGTATATAGTAGTACTTTTTAAATCTTATGTTGTTATACAAACAAAAATAAATTTATTTTGGTCGGGACCTTATTTAGGTCAAGACAGGCCCTATCGGATTAGGACCCGATTTTTTTTTTTAAACCGGAATCTTGTTTTTAGGTTCTAAAAACTCAGATGGGGCTGGTATATATCCGATCAAATCGGGGGCCGAGCTTCCATGAAAAGAATTTGTGCAATTGTGCTTGGTGGTGCTTACTTGGATTATTACCAAGGATAGACCTTGAGCATAGAATAGAGGTGCGATCAACTAGAATTTGAAACTAGAATATACTTTTTAGTAATTAATTTTAATATTTATCATTCTTATAGTATCATTGATATTGCGAATCGTAGTTCTTTTTCAAATTATTTGAGTTATAGAAGATTTTATTAATATAATAAATAAATACTACCTCCCTCTTTCAAAAATAGAAACTTTTGAAATAATATGGAGTTTAATGCCTAATTGGTAAGATAAAAATGAAGAGAAAAAGTAATAAAAATAGTGTTAGTGTCCACATTTTTAATGGTATAAATTATAAATAAATTGATGTACAAGATAATATATGGTTCAAAATTTTTCTAAAATAGAAAGTTTCTTTTAAGGGACGCGCTAAAATCAAAATAATTTTTATTTATAAGGAATTGAGGGTGGTGTATATCTTAGGAATGGCCATATTCCTAAATCTGAGGCCCAAGTTAAAGCCAATAAAGTTGGGTTATGGGGTTTCTAGATTTTTCTTTTTTATATAAACATAAGTTAGTAGGTTTTCTATTTTTAATATCAATAAAGAATGAGCCATGATACTAAATCTAAGGCCCAAGATAAAGCCTAATAAACTAAGTTTCTCTTTTCATTTTTCAGCCTTCCTACAAAAGAATGCGTATAAAAATAAGTTTTATTCGGCTATCTATTTCTAATTTCAATTTTCTATCACACTATAATTTATTTAAATAAGATACTAAAGCGTTAAAATAGATTATTGATTGATAACTATAATAATATATTTTTTGTATATAAATTCGATATATGTCATATAGTCAATATATGTTGATAACCAAATTTTTTGGTATACCATGGCATACGAAAATTTATATAGTTATTGTACTGATATTTTTCAGCAGTGTATCATATTGTACCGAAAAATAAAGATATACAAAAATTTGATATTTTCAATATTTTTTAGTATGATAGATGCAATATATTGGTATTTCGGTATTTTTTCCATCCCTAGATATATTGCTCTAAAAGTAATTGGTCATTACTAAGTATTTAGTTCCCGGTCCCTACAAATTTGGGTATCTCTTTGGAAATTTTCACTTTGTTTTTCTCGTTGATGCTACTTTTATAAACATTATATAATTATATTGAATATTTGTGTTAGGATGTGACCTATTACGATGGATATAAGATTCTATAAAATGGACAATATTATGCAAATATAGACATATTTGTGCACCAAGTGCAAATGTATGGCATGTAACCAAGATGAATTTTATAAAACATAACCATTATAATATATTTTCTGTCGTTGTAATTGATCTATTATTGCAACCGATTTAAATTCTTTTTCTTGTCGCGTACGTAGTGCCACTTGTTACATAAATATTAATATTAATATGACCATACAAGCACTATAAAAATCTTTATGTTGAATAGGAATATATTTTGCACCTTTCCTGCGTGCAAGTTTGATACCGTAGCTGTTTGTTAATAATCTAATCATTAATTTCAACGATTTATACAAAAAAATAAATTTAAATTTATTAGTCATGACAGATAAGGAGAAATTCTTGACATTGACCTATTATTTACAGGAATAGCTGCAACTCTTTGTATTTAGTTATTTAACTAACATTACCGTCATTTTCGTGAAATTTAATTTATTCGGTTTTTGTTGTTATTATAGTTTAACCACTGGGGTACAAATGTTGAATAGAAACAATTTGGTTTTGACATTAACTAATTACAATTTTGTCAACGTTTCTGAAGGTAAAATATAGAGTTGATTTAGTCAACCTCTCAGATAATCAGGCTTATTTCACATTTAACTTTGAATGGGTATAGAAATGAGGATTTTAAATCAATAATATGATAAACCACTATTCATCAAATTTTATAATTAAATATTACTTCTTTCGTCTTCGTCTGATTCCATGATAAGAGTCACACTTTGTCATTTTAGTTCGTCCCATAATAACGTTTCCTTTTTATCATAAATAGGCAGCAAATAATATTAATGCGAATGTCCATATATGGACTAAAATATGGATTTTTTCTTACTATTAATAGTATGCCTTTTTTTCACCCTGAAAAGGTTTTGTGCGTCATTTAAACGTGATTGATTTTGTAATTTTTTCTTGATTAATTATAGTTCAATTTGCATTTATTAATATATTTCTTTTCGTACATGGAGTATTAATTAGTACTCCATTTACTACTACTAATACATTAGAAAAACAAGTGTTTTGCTAGACAGCAAAAAAATGTTGACTCTTTTTTAATCGTAGCCCGCCGTATTGGAAAAAAGTGGAATCCCACCATAATCATATATAGACATTATATTTGAAATTAGTGTTTTAGCACCTAGTTTCAAATTTTCAATAACATACAATTTCTCAGTTTTGATATTATATCAAACTAGTATGGCCCATAATTGATTGTTTCAGAATTTGTGGAACAATTATACGCTAAATGCCAAATTAATATTTTGCATCGTATACTCCATTTAAGAACCATATGTTTTCTTGAGTTAGGATTAATATTTAAAATAGGATTTTTTTAATATTAATCTCATTAAATATATCATATGTACATACGTACAGACAGACAATATTATAGCTACCCAATCGATACTCTTCATTTTTTTAAAATTATATGTCGGAAATGTTGGGTATTTAGCACATAATACTAACGGGTAGTGATAAAATGCAAACTCATATATTGTATAAACTCCAAGTTATGATCTGGATCGTTAAAAAATATCAACAGAGATATTTTCTAACGATCCAGATCATAATTTGGAGTTTATACAATATTTATAGTTTGCATTTAATTACATTCCTAACACTATATTATAATAAACTACTGATAAATGCACTCAAATGTGCTGATTAGTTTGTTAAAAATTATTATAACATGTCACTTTCAATTTCCTGAGAAGCATAGCTTGATTTCAATTAACGACTTATATCACTTTTTAAATCAAGGTTTCATCAATATATTTTTCTAATCGAGACCATAATAATATTTACAATATTACAAATGAACCAAATTAATAACTAAATATTGTTTTCAAATCTAAACCATCACATTTTAAATTCAGACGACAATTGACGAATGTCATATTTAATTTATGTGAGGATTTCGAATCGATTATTGATTTCATGCAACTGTATACATATTAAAAACGTAAAGTCATTAGGTAGTCAAAATTGATTTTATATAATGTGTACTTAGTACTTACAGTATCAATATTGCTCTCATAGTCAAACATTGAAATAAAGTGTATTTGACTTTCAAATATGAACAAAATAGTAAAATTACAAGGTTTCACATTGATGAATTTCAATTTTCAATAGTATTGAGATGAGTTTCGTGACCTCTTCCAAATGAAACTGCTGAGAAATGTGCTGCAGATTAGAATCACAGCCCACATAAATAGTTAGAAATATAATATTTCTTGATTACCCACCCTTTTGAAGCCAACCAATTAAGGAACCACTCAATTTAAATATTATGATTAAACATTATATAGCCAGCCCATTTTGACCTCTTATAATATTCGCACACCTTAACTGTCACCCCACCCCCAAAAGTTGTAAAATTAATGTTAGCATTGTTATTTAATTTCATATCTTTTTTCCCACCCTAAAAGATTTATTTTTGGATTTACTATCACTAAAAAAAAAAGAAAAAAGACTCCATTTACTAAAGGAAATATCCGTCAGAAATTATCAAAAATTCGTCCGTGAACATTGTTATCGACAGATAACATTCATCGATAATAGAAAAACACTATTATGAGAGAACCTTAGTCTCGATCTCACTATTATGAGAGAACCTTAGTCTCGATCATTCTCTGGTCAGTCTTCTATTAATGCAAACTTTGAATACCAACATTTGATTCATGTATTGAAGTTTCTAAAATATTCGTTTCTTCTCAAACTTCTAATTAGAATCAAACTGTTCAAAAAGTCACTTTACTTTACTCTAGCAGGTACACACAATGTCAAATATTGAAATCTATGCATTGGCTAGGTCAAGCACACGACCGTGTGCTTGGTTCTGGTTCGAATATGATGTTTGGCACAGGTCGTGCGATTAAAGACCCATCCACCTTGCATGACCTCTCTTTTGTTGTCTTTTTCGGTTTGAATTTTTTCTATTTTTCCTATAAACAACAATTTGGAGGACTATTTTAACCCAAAATATTTTATAAAAACGCATAAAAAATCTATAGGATAAATTAGTTTAATTTGATTCATGTCACCAAATCTATATAGTAGCCTAACCCATGACCAAGTGAGCCAAATACAGCCTGATTCACTTGACTTGAGTGTGATGTGATTAGCTCAACACGTTCATTAATTTAAACAAAATTCGATCTTCGAATCAATCTACAATTAAATAATTAATCGAGCCCATCGATATATGTCAAATTAAACCAATAAAAAATAAAACAGTGGATCTTGCCATCTTGGCATTTCATTTCCCACATTACCATCATGTATGCCTATAAAAAAGCTCCAACTCCCTCACCAAATCTTCACACAAACCACATTTC